>NW_024871131.1:852500-1452500 GCF_019054845.1 Dipodomys spectabilis | reverse complement strand
TACTACTTGAACCAAACTTCCATGTCTTGATTTTAAATGGTTAATCAGAGATCAAAGTTTCACTGGTTTTTCCTAACTAGTCTAACTTCAATTCACTTTCCTCAGATCTCAGATTTCTAAATAGCTAGAGTTACAGGTGTAAGCCACCGGTGGTGATTGGCCTACCTTCTTTTTGTTATGTAGTTGAAATGTAAAAGATAGTTGCAACCATAATAAAAAAGGAAATCAATTTAACTTTCCCAGCTTCATTAACTTTTAATATTTTGTCACATTTGATACATACAGAAAAACATTTTTTGTAAATGCTTCTGCAATTTGGTTTTCATATCGGTATTTTCCTCATGATGAACTTGATTTTATAGCTTTTTACTTACTAAATATTGATGAGAATATGTTCAGAGGGCATTGATGATATTTTGTTGGCTTTCATACGTAAATGTTGCAAGCTAACACTTGCGCACGCAAGACCCCGATGATATATCCACATTCTTAGCCAGAAGACAGTAGTGCCTGTTACAAATAATCTAGATCTGACAAAACCCTGACTCAGGCCTTGTTACCACCTTCATGAATGTCCTCTTAGTGTGCAATCCTGACTCTCCAGTGACCATGACAGAGCCCTGCTGCGCGTTCTCATGACACAGCCAAGGTCAACAGTCAGGCGTGGCACCTACAGTGTGATGGAAGACTGGTGACTGTTTCTTTGATGGAATGACACAGGAAATGTTAGGTCCTTAAGCTGTCATCAGTCCTGAGGGCTCCTCATGAGCATTTGATCCTAAGATTTAAGGAGACATCAAACTCTCTCTTTCTTGTGCAAGTTGTTGCCCTGTTTTTCTTCTGGGGCTGTCATCTTCTGTGGAAAGATATGATCTGAGCTCTATAAGTCATTTTGCTTATTCTAGGCACTTAGTGTAAGTATGGCATTTATACTTAGACAAAAAGAAATGTAGTGATAAAAAATAGGAGACAACATTTTTCCTCGTCTATTTATTACTCAAATATGTTTTCAGATTCTACCAATAATTCTTATTAGTAAGAAGCACTATCTCAAAAATAATCAATTACCAGGAAACAGAAACAAGATGATATTTATTTGATTTCATTTTTGTCATTTTTTTACATTTATCTCTCTTTCAGAAGTTAAAGGGGTCATGGAAAAGGAAGGACAAAGAATGAACATGTGCAACACTGAAACTTTGATCTCCAATTAACCATTCAAAATCAAGACATGGTGCCGCAGACCGGGCTCTGTGGGGACGATGGAGGACACCTAGGGGAGGAACCTGGAATAGGATGGGGAGATGGCAAACAGACAACTCACACACAAGAGGAGTGGATGCTGAGTGTGATTTAATGCAGAGGATAACAAACTTTTATAGCAAAAGTCTTCATGAGAAAGGGCAAATGGTTACACAATCTTGCTGCATAGCTTCATTTTTGGGTGGTCACCAGCTGGTCACCTGATAGGCTCTTGTTTCCGGCTAATCTCTAAGAAATACAATGATTACAATGTTTGTCACCAATTAACCATTACCTATCTTTATAGAGGCCTTAACTTTCCCATAAGATCTTTCCTGTTTCTTCTTTAATAGTAAACCTCAAGGAGACCTAGATCTAGCAAGTCTCTTAGTAAATAAAAGAGAGTAGCAGGAAATTCTTTCTCCTAAATAGTTATCTCAGCAATTGCCATACATTCTTTCTGCTCTAGCTGAGCCTACAGCTTCTTGTAAGTCCCTTACAAACAATTCCTTCTGCTGAAGTGACTTCGTGAAACCCCCAATACTTTTATATTTACTTATAACTTGTCTACTAGCCTCCATAAGAGGGGTTTCAGGGTAGCACTTAACTCTGGTGAGTTAGTCATATTTTTTAAGATACTCATCAGATATTGGAGTCGTCAACACTCTTAAGAAAGAGCTTTGAATAAAGGAACGTTGACAATGAGTAAGTACAAAGAGCAGTAGAAGCAGTAAAAGATTAATAGGCACTCTTATGAGGAAAAGAAAGGCAGAAACACATCTTTCCCAGGGGTTTGCCAGCCTTTCCAGGAGTAGGCCTCTTAGAAGCCCTATTCTCCGAGGTAGACTTCGGTGAAGTCCCAAAACTCGGAGATAGGTCTCTGTAAAGCCCCATTCTCTGAGGTAGACTTTGGTGAAGTCCCAATACTCAGAGATAGGTCTCTAAAGCCCCTTTCTCAGGTCTGAAAGATGGTTTCCCATGCTAAGCAGTCTCCACTGGAGTAGGCGTGGCATTTGCCCCTTTTTTATTTTTTAGATGTGCCAGAGAAATTTCTTCTCCTATAGAGGAGTTGGAGCGGAAGACTAGTTTGAAGAGGACTGGAAAGACAACAAGAATACATATAACAATTCGTGTTATGACTCCAAATGTAACCAAGTAGTGCCACCAATCTAAAGGATTAAGACTTTTTAATCCTTTCTGTAAGTCTTCTGCCAAAGAATTTATCCCTGCGGTTTCCAAATGAGCTTGACTAAGGGCTGAAATGTCTTCCTGTAGCTGTCCTATATCATGAGTTAAGCTATTGTCCTTCCAGATTCCTTGTAGATGCACTTTGATAGCTTCCCAATCTAAGCTGTCATTATAAGGCAATGGGGTAACACAAATACATTTAAATGACTGATGACATCTAGCGGTCAGCTGGGTTTTAAGATTATTAACTTCAGTCCCTAACTTTAAGACTACTTCCTCCAAAGCCTCTAGTTTGCTGTCTAACTTTTGATCAATGATTTGCTGCTCTGTTAATGCTAGAGAAACATTCTTATTTAACTCATTAACAAAATGCACCGTGTGCACTTGTTGTATTAGTGCAGTGGTGGATACAGCAAGCGAGGTTACTAATGCTATAAGGGAAGCAATTCCAAAGATCAATGTTGCAACAAATCTTTTTGGTCGTATTAATTCATACAAAACACGAAGTGTTTGCAAAGCAGAATTATCAAACCAAGGATCATTATGCAAATTTACAGGAAGCATTACATATTCAGGTCTTTTTACAATAATTACTACTGAAAATTCTTTATCTATGGAAGCATCAACACAGTTGGTCAACCGACAAGAGTAACATTGAATTAAAAAGGAATTCCCTACTTTTGTAATATTAATTCTTTTATCACTTCCAATTAAAGCTACATGTGGATAAGACAAACAAGCTCTTAATGCAATTGATTCTGGTAGGTTAGCTTTGGGCTTTTTTAGCAATACCATATTTGCAGCCGCAGCAAATCTAAACAAATTTTTATGGGTAATGGTGGTTCCATAATGACTAGATTTAGCAACCCACATTGGGGTGACAAACCCAGGCGTGAACCAATGCCTTACCGGTTCAGGGCCAACCGGAGCTTTATAGCTTGTGAATTTTACTTTCTCATTTTCTTTTAAATATTTCTTATAGTCATAAGTTGGGTTGGCAATGGAAAAATCAAATACCAAATCTGTAGTACCCGTAGGCCAATGTACAGAGGCAGAATGTGGAAATCCACAATCCAACCATGTTGGAAGTTTTTTTCTGTTTTGCTGTCCCCAAATTGATCTTTATCCTGGTAAGTTGTTAAACAATTTGGAAAAGGCATGCTAACATTGTTATCTTTGTCAAAGGTCTCATTGTAATTAAAATACCCAAGTA
The DNA here is from genome assembly GCF_019054845.1 of Dipodomys spectabilis. Classification (NCBI taxonomy): domain Eukaryota; kingdom Metazoa; phylum Chordata; class Mammalia; order Rodentia; family Heteromyidae; genus Dipodomys; species Dipodomys spectabilis. The sequence continues at coordinate 1,448,857 of NW_024871131.1, read as the reverse complement.
TTTGAAAACTCAATTCCCACATCACCCTCTTACTGCTAGAAGCAGTGTTAGTCTTATAAGGTGCATCAGCATAAAGGGTCCTGTAGTGAACAGGCAAGCATGCAAAGGGAGCACGGCCTTTTAAAGCCAAGCATATAGGGGTGACATCAGATCTTCCCTCATAATCTAGATACTTGGAGATCATAGGCTTTTCTGACCCCACTGAATGCCCCCTAGTATAGAGGTATCATTCATTAGTACTTTTATGTTAGATTGGTGAGTCCAACCCATGGGGTGAAGCAAAGGTGGATCAGGAACATACACCCAATACATTGTACAAAAAGCGTACTTCACCTGTAAAGAAACAAGGGCAAGCATGGCTAAAAACATGTTTTCCGGATTGGGTTGATTTCCGGTGATCTCAACAGTGTGTTGAGCTTCCTCACACAACTTCTTGATCTGTTCCCACGTAGGTGGTGCAGCGATTTTTGTAGAATCAGCCTGCGGTGGTGATAGAGAGAATGTCTTCATCTTCTACACCAGTTTTCACTCCCGATGTATTTTCACTTTCTTCCTGGCTCTTTTTTGGGCCCAAGAAAGGCCTGATGAGTCTGTCTGGGACCCAAATGGGGGATTCTGCATGGTGTGGGAAAACACAAGCATAGCCTCTCCCAGATGTTAACAGGATGTCTGGCCCACGCCAGGTTCCAGTGAGTAGAGCCTTCCATTTTACTAAAGGAAAAGTTGTAGTTTTTTCCATGACCCAATGTCTCATCATCGGGGTTATTCCTCGCTCATCAGCATTGAAATGATTAAGGACCAGCAAAGCATGATTAAGAGTGTAATGGGGGGAGTATTGCTTCCCTCCTCCTCGTCTAATTCTTGTCAATTGGTTTTCTAAGGTCTGATGAGCTCGTTCTATTATTGCTCGGCCTTGTGGATTATACGGAATCCCTGTTTTGTGCACAATTTTCCATTGTGCACAAAATTTAGCAAAAGCTTTGGAGGTGTATGCTGGTCCATTGTCTGTTTTTATTTCCTTGGGAATTCCTAGGTCCACAAAGGCATTAATCAAATGTTGAATAACATCTTTCACAGCCTGTCCAGAATGGGCTGTAGCAACCATGGCATGAGAATAAGTATCTATAGTAACATGGACAAAGGAGAGTTTCCCAAATTCTGTTACATGGGTAACATCCATTTGCCACAACACTCTAGGCTTTAAGCCTCTAGGATTAACTCCCATTATTTGTGGATGAAAAACTTCTGGGCATGCCTCACATTCCCTGATAATTTGTCTTGCCTGTTCTCGGGACACTTGAAACATCTTTCTTAAGGCATTAGCATTTTGATGATGTAGTCTATGACTTTCCTGAGCTTCTTCTAAAGCTGACATTACATGACTTTCCTTAGTTAATAAGTCTGCAAACTTATTCCCTTGAGACAAAGGTCCAGGGAGATTGGTATGCCCCCGATGTGTCCCACAAATACCTTTGTCGTTCTTTGTTGTAATAGCTGTTGTAATTTTACTAAGTATTCTTTAACTTTAGATTGACCAGTAACTAGGGCTGTTTCAATGGCAGGAAACAAGGAAACCACACACATCTGTGTAAAGGTTAAACTCCTCTGAATAATTTTGAAATGCTAGCAGAACTGCAATGAGTTCTGCCTGTTGTGCAGATACAGTTGGGTCATAAGATATTAATGGTGGTCTTGTGCTGCAATAAACCACAGACTTTCCACTAGAAGATCAATCTGTAAAAATAGTAAATGCCCCGCCAAAGGTTCTGTAACCACAACCTTTGGAAATATCACAGGAGTTTCAGTATAAAATGTAACAAAAGATGTTGGGGCATATGAAAGCTTATTTTACCTGTATAAGTTAATACAGCAATTTTCCAATCATCATCAAATTGTATCAAATGATCTAATTGTTTCTTATTATAGGGGACAATAATGTTAGGTATTTCTTGGCCAAATAAATCTCTAGCTCTTAATCTAGCCTTTAGAATCAAATTAGCACATAAGAAGGGATATGAAGCACCTATTTTTCCAGGGTTATGGGAATAATGGATCCATTCCAGTATCCCATCCTGCCAAAAACATCCTGTGGGAGTGAGGCTTGTAGCCAGAATTATAAAGGACCATGTTTGTGTAATATTAATTTGCTGTATTTTAGCTGTATTCAATGCTTCTTCTACCAATCTTATACAGAATAGGGCTGCAGGAGTTATTTCCCTGGTAGATTTAAGATTAGGATCTCCGTTCAACATTTTCATCAAAGGATCTAATTGTCCTGTAGTTATTTTTAAACTAGGCCGAATCCAATTAATATTCCCTAATAATTTTTGGAAATCATTTAATGTTTTTAGTTTATCTTTTCTAATTTGTGTCTTTTGGGACATAATATAATCATGTCCAATCACTTTTCCTAGATAATTTAAAGGTCGTTCATGTTGAACTTTATCAGGAGCTATTATTAACCCGAATTTTGTTAATTGTTCTACCATGTTCTGTAATATTTTCTCTGGCTTTTCTCTAGTTTCATCGGTCATAAGTATATCATCCATATAATGAATAATATATGCCTCTGGATATTTTTGTCTAATTTGTTCTATAGCCCTCTTTACATATTGTTGACAAAAGGTAGGGCTGTTTTTCATGCCCTGAGGTAGCACTTTCCATTGGTACCTATCATAAGGTTGTTTAAAATTAGCCGAAGGGACACTGAAGGCAAATCTCTTGGAATCTTCTGGTTGTAATTTTATTGTAAAAAAGCAATCCTGTAAGTCTATTATTATTATATATCTACCCTGTGGGATTGCAACAGGAGAGGGTATGCCTGGTTGAAGGGCTCCCATGTCATGCATGGTCTCATTAATTGCCCTTAAATCTTGTAATAACCTCCATTTTCCTGACTTCTTTTTTATTACAAAAATTGGAGTATTCCATGGACTGGTAGTCTCTTCTATCCTTCCTTGACTCAATTGTTCTAGAACTAAGTCATGTATGGCTTGAATCTTTTCTTGAGTTAGGGGCCACTGATTAATCCATACAGGATCATCACTTTTCCATATTATTTTGTCAGCATAAAGCTGTTCCTCAGCGGCCCCTATGAAAAATTTTGGTCCTTTGATGAGGAGTCTATTTATCCTATTTGTATATTCATGTCCTGCATGATGACCCTGCCCCATAAAGAAAAGGGCAAGCTGGGGATAACATAAGGTTTGAAGTGGACTTGCTGCCCTTCACATACCCATTTGAGTTTCTGAGCTGACTGAGCTACATTAGAAGCCGTCCCTAATCCAATTAGGGAGGAAGAAGTCTCCTGCTCTGGCCAGGTCGTAGGCCAATCTTTTCCAGCTATACAGGATCTGTCAGCCCCTGTGTCTAAGAGTCCTGTTATTTGTTTTCCATTGACCTTAATGGCTTTGTAAGGCCTTTTATCTGTAATTTCCTGAACCCAGGCTACAGTATCTGTGGTGCCAAACCCTCCTTCTCTGTTTTGAGTCAAGGTGGGATTAGGCAACTTTAGATATGAAAGTAAAAGTATTTGGGCTATCCTCTGCCCTTTATGAATTTGAATAGTCTCTTTTAGAGACCTTATCATGACTTTTATAGTTGTAGGACTGTCTGAGTCTATTACTCCTGGTAAAACCTCAAAATTCTTTTTATAGTTTGAACTCCGGCCTATGATTAGGCCCTTACTCCCGAAGGGAGTTCCCCTTTTATGTTTGTCTCTTATCAGTACAACCCCATTATTTCGGGATATGATATGATCTTGAGCGGCAGCCAAGTCCAATCCAGCACTCCCTGGAGTGGCTCTAGGCAAGTCATGAATAGTTTGCTTTAGTTCCTCTCTTGGGGAGGGGCTGAGAGGTTGCCCCTCCGTCCGTTTTTTGTTTCCTCTTGAAGAGGAGTTCCGTCTTTATGGAACTTAGATTTACAATCACTTTTCCAATGGTTCCCTCTTTGACACCGAAGACATAAGCCTGGTGCTTTTCCTGATCCCTTCTGTTGCTTTTGAGCTTTACACTCCTTTTGAACGTGGCCTGGTTTGCCACAATTATGACATACTCTCTGTTCAGGATTATATTCTGAGCCTCTGGTTACCTTTTTCACATATGTTTGAAAAGGCGTTTCTTTCATGGCAGCAGCATATGCAAGTCCCTGAATCATAGCAGGAGAAGCATCTATGCAAGCCTTAACATAGTCTTGTAGGCTTCCTGTTTTTCTTACTGGCCTGATTAATTCCTGACACACAATATTAGCATTCTCCCATGCCAATTGTTTGAGAATGATTTGAGATCCCTCAGAAGGAAGGAACATTCTTGTAATAGCTTCCTCCAACCTAGCTATGAATTCCTCATATGGCTCCTCAGGCCGTTGCTTAATTCCTGATAGAACAGTGGTCTTTCCTTCCCCTGATGGTAACTTTTTCCAGGCCATAACAGCAAGCTTAGTGATGGTTTCTAAAATCTCCTTTGAGAATTTAAGTTGTTTTCTAATGTCTGCAAAATCCTCCTGACCAGTTAACATGGAGACTGTAGGCTTAGGGCCTGAAGTAGTGAATAATCACCGTTGCACCTCTCCGTTAACAAGGTCCTCATATTCTGTTCTCCATAATACGTATTGCCCCGGGGTTAGCACCGATTTTGCAGTTTGATACCAATCATAAGGAGTTAGCCAATCAGTTGCTATGGAGTCAAGGATTGTTAAAGTAAAAGGGGCAGAAGGACCCATAGTTTTTACTGCTGTTTGTAATTCTTTTAGCACTTTTAAGAATAATGGCTCCCACTGAGGCGCGCCATGGTCTAGGTGGCTTCATTGAATGAATTAGGTGGTGAACTTTCTCTTTCAATTTTATTGAAGACTTGGAGGAGTATCGGTGTTAGCTGTACTTTGAAAATCTTGAAGAATTCGTCTGTAAAAACAACTGGTCCTGGGCTTTTCTTAGATGGGAGGTCTTTTTGTGCAGTTTCTATTTCAGTGCTTGATATGGGCCTGTTAAGATGGTTTAACTTACCTTGGTTTAGTTTCATGTTGATATTTGCTAGGAAAAGCTACATTTCTGCCAAGTTCTCAAACTGATTGGCATAAAGTTTTGAGAAATATTCCCTTATAATGTTCTGAATCTTGGTTGTTTCTGTGGTGATGTTTCCATTCTCATCTCTGAGTTTATTTATTTGGGTGTGTTCTCTTCTTTTTCTGATAAAATTTGCTAAGGGTCTCTCAATTTTGTTAATTTTTTCAAAGAACCAACTCTTTGTTTTGTTGATTTTTTTCTATGTTTTTTTGGATTCTAATTCATTTACTTTTGATTTAATTTTAATTATTTCTTTCCATCTACTGAATTGGGGTTTATCTTGCTGCTCTTTTCACGGAGGCTCAGATGTCTCATTAAGTTGTTGGTTTCAGGTCTCTCCAATTTGTTGATGTAGGAACTCAGAGCTATAAACTTGCCTCTGAGTACTGCCTTTGCTGTGTCCCAGAAGAGCTGGTAATTTCTGTGTTCATTTTTGTTGAATATCCTGAACATTTGAATTTCCTTTCTAATCTCTTCCATGACCCACTCATGATTAAGCAGTGTGTTGTTCAGCGTCCATGTATTACAGGACTTTCTTTGGTGGCTTTTGGTGTAGAGTTCTAATTTTATTCCCTTGTGGTCTGAGAGAATGCAAGGAATAACTTCAATGTTTCTGAATTTGTACACATTTGCTATGCGATCTAAAATGTGGTCTATTTTGTAAAATGTTCCAAGTGTTGCTGAGAAAAACCTGTATTCTGATGCTGTTGGGTGAAACATTAGGTAGATGTAAGTAAAATCTACTTGATCTATGCAGATGTTTAGATCTGCAATTTCTCTGTTGAATTTTTGTCAAGTTGATCTATCTAGTGTGGATACTGATGTGTTGAAGTCCCCAACTATAGAGAACATGGGGAGCAAAGATGGCATTGAGAGGGAATTGAGTGGGCAAAGCCCAATTTGCCTTATGTTCAGTGCATAACCAGCCCGTAGAAACTTAGGTGCATGATAGGGTATGACCTTTAGAGTCATTGGTTCCTCTTCCCCAGTGCTATGCCACTAGCTGTTTTTTGCTTTAAAAAGGGCTTGCTCTGTGTTAATAAATGAATTTTCCTGCTTGACTTGACTCCCTGCTGAGTCTGATTGTCTCCCAGGCTGAGGGAGGCTGGGGATGGGGCGGGTGGTTTCACTTACCTTTCCTCGGACCCTGTCCGTCTTTCGTGGAATGGATGAAGACCCTACATGTGGTACCCAACGTGGGCCATGAAAGGAAAAACTACCAGCCTATGCTATGCAGTCTCTCAGGGTAAGAGAAACCCTTACTATGGGTAATGCTATCTCACAGAAGAAGGAGGAGGAAGCAACATTATGCCAAGAGGGAGTAAAGGAGGACTTGGGAAGTGAGAAGGAAAAGGAATGGGCCAAATTCTACTGAGAACGCACTGAAACATGCACAGTGGAAGTCAAAACGATGGTGAAAGTTACTCCATCTGACTCAGGTGACCCTGATGGTCATAGGTCCCCTCCCTATTCCCCCGATTGGGGGGGGAAGTACAGCATCCTATGCAACCTGCAAGACCAGGATCTCTACCAACCTTCCATGGAGGGGCTGAAGTCTGGCGAAATAACCCTGGAAAGGAAGAGCCACCCGGGAGCCCGAACCCTAGGTCACAGGATTCGTTTCCCAAGGGTATCTAGTCAGTCTGGCACCAGGGTCTAACAGGCCCTTGGAATGGTATCCATAGGAAGCTAAGGATCTTAAAGAGCCCCAAAAGGCGGTGGCAGAGGATGGTCCAAACTCTCCTTGGGCCCAGACCCTATTACAGGACATTGCTTATCACCCATGTGTCCCTAAGGATTGACTGGATGTGGTCAAAGTCATCCTTACTAGTTCTCAGTTTATTAAATGGTGTGCTTTCTTTAAGGAGGAATGCAGAATGCAGGAGGAGAATAACCGTCAGGCTCAAAGTCATCCTTACTAGTTCTCAGTTTATTAAATGGTGTGCTTTCTTTAAGGAGGAATGCAAGAGTGCAAGAGGAGAATAACCGGCAGGCTCAATCAGCGATACCTATTACTTATACCATGTTAACAGAGATATGGTTTGGGTATTCCCCTGCCGTCCAACATGCCACAATACCTGGCCTATACCATGACCAGGTGAGACAGGCTTGACTTGCTGCGTGGTACAAACTGGATGATGGGCCTACTGAGTCCCGCATAGCAGGAGTGAGACAAAAACTTGGTCAGCTGAGTACAGCAGTCTGCAAGCTGCCAGCAGGGAACCTTCAAGGTCAGTTTGTAAAGCTGCTGGTCTGGGAAGGGATGAATGCAGACCACCGCATGGGATAGAGAGAGAGTTTCCTGGGCAGATGGGAGGTGGCCTCACAGGATGTAGGAAAGCAACAGAATCAGTCCCAATCACTAGTTTTAGCTTTACAGGCTCAGACATCTGCAATGACTGAGGCTATTACCCATGTGCTGGCAGCCCAGGGCCTAGGAACCCCAAGACCATTGGGGAGAGGGACTTATTTCAAATGCAGGCAGGAGGGGCACTTTGAGAGGGACTGTTCATAACAATCCCCCACCAACTTGCCCAGGGGGAGCCAAACTGCCCCCTATATCCTGCCCAAGGCGCAGGAAGGGATACCTTAGAAAAAAGGATTGTCGATCCATTTTTTTTTTTTTTTTGTCGGTCGTGTGGCTTGAACTCTGGGCCTGGGCGTTGTCCCTCAGCTCTTCAGCTCAAGGCGATCGCTCTACCACTTGAGCTACAGCGCCACTTCCGGTTTTCTGGTGGTTTATTGGAGATCGGAGTCTCACGGTCTCTCCTGCCCAGGCTGGCTTTGAACCGCGATCCTCAGATCTCAGCCTCCTGAGTAGCTAGGATTACAGGCGTGAGCCACCAGCGCCAGGCTGTCGATCCAATTTTGATTTAGATGGGAAACCCTATCTGGGTGGAGCAGTGGCCATTGACCAAACCTAAACTTGTAGCCCCCCACCTTTTGGTAAAGGAACAGATAAACCTTGGGCACACACACCCTTCTATGAGTCCTTGAAACACACCGTATTTATTATTCAAAAAGCTTCTGGGACTTGGCTTATGCTCCAAGATCTATGTAAGGTAAATGAAAGGATGGAGCTAGTAGGAACGCCCCTAATAGGCATGACCTGGACTCCTGCTATACCTTCAGAATATACCTTAGTTGTGATTGATATTAAAGTTTTTTTTTTCTATCCCCCTGCATCCAGATGACTGCAAGAAGTTTGCTTTCTCCATTCCTTCTCTTAATTTTTCCCAGTCTGATCGGAGGTTTTAATGGACCGTGTTGCAACAAGGAATGGCCAATAGCCAGGCCTTTTGCCAACAATACTTGGCCACACTTTTAGGGCCTGTGCTAGGTTCAGATACCTCCCTTGCCTATGCCTACATGGATGATATAATTCTGGGGCACCAAGACCGGAGCCGCCTGGAGGGTCTTCTGGTCCAGGTTTGTGCCATATTAAAAAGGGGGGTTTTACCATAGCCCTCAATAAAGTTCAAAAGGTACCTCCTTTTAAGGTGCTCAGAACCCACCTTACCTTGACTCAGGCCAGCCCCCTTAAGCCTTTGCTGGATTTCCAGGCTCTCTGACCTTAACCTAACTTCAGAGTCTTTTAGGGGAAATCAATTGGCTGTTGCCATGGGTTTTTGTCCCTAAAGATACTCTGTGTCCTTATTCACCATACTAAAAGACAGGATACCCCAAGAATTTATTACAATTACAGACAGCCATCAGGTAATATTTTTTCAGTTCCAAAAAGCCCTGGATGAAGTTTCCCTAAAGAGGTATTCTATTTTTAAGCCCATTTCCCTTTGATTGTTTGCAGGTGTCACAGTAATACCTGCAATTTTAACTCAAGGGGGGGAGCCATTAGAGTGGGTTCACACTCCAATGGGGGGCACACCTTGGGTGTACTCTCAGGCAAACCAACTTGCAGATGCTATCCTCAAGGGAAGGACCCAAGCCCAAGGGCATTATGGCCTCGATCCTCACTTCATTGTTTTTCATGTTTGGAAGGCAGACGTTGAGTGGCTCACTCTAGCCAATGCTCATCTTCCTTTCTCTTTGGAGAGGTTTCTAGGCCAAATTGACTGCCATTATGGGTCATCCAAATGGACTGTCATGTTATGGTGACTTCCCCTCAAAATGCCATCTCTATTTTCTCCTACGACTATTCCTGGCGCCCTCCATGTTTTTACTGACGAAGGTAAAGGCTCTGTGTATGCAGCCTTTGAGGAGAAACAAAAGACCTGAAGCCAACAAAGATTTCAACCTAGTCAAGGGTCAGCACAATGTAAAAGAAAAGCTGGCCATAACTATGGCCCTTCAGGACATTCAAAAACCCTTTAATTTGTATTATGATAACCTATAAAACAAAAAAGGGTGAGTTAGCCGCCATATACAGTTACAGATAGCTTTGTTTACAATTAACATTTTAAATTTTTCAAAAGGGGCAACTGAATCCAGATTTCAGAAGAACTGGGGACAACTAAGCCCTAAGCCCCAAGTGAAAGTCAAGTGGAAGGACCCCCTGACACAACAATGGAGAGGACCTGACCCCCTAGTTACCATGGGCAGAGGATTTGGATGCGTTTTTCCCATAGGGGAGACAGCCTCCATTTGGATCCCTGCCAGGAACCTTAAGTTTTTACCCATCATCTCTATACAGGAGGATGTACAAGGATAAGCTGATCAACAAGGAAAGAAAAACGGCTATGGTGACCAAGGCTTGTGTTTAAAAGAGGAAAGCCAGAAAGATAACCTGTAACCATCCCCATGGGCAACCAGCCCTTGAGAATCTGTTGTGTTCTTTAACAATTGCAGATGGCGATAGTCCAGCTGTTGGCTGTCCTGACCCTCCCAGTCCCGGTAATGGCCCTACGGAACCTACATCAACCTCAACAAGTGACCTGGGCAGTGATCAGTGCTGGCAATGCAGAAATCATCAATAGTACTACAAGAAAAGCTGTCCCGTCTACCTGCTGGCCTGACCTTCATTTTGATCACCACCCTATGTCATTATGTATGGACTGTTTAATATTTCTGTAAGAGCTATTTATTTTAATGCTACCTGCTCTAATTGTTCTTTTACTCATTGCTTGTACAACCACCTTTTGTTATGCTTTCCTGTAAACATGTCTAAAACCTGCTCTAGAACAAGCCCCAGCTCTGGACTCTGAAGTGGCAAAGACTGCTATCCCATCCTTGACTAATGTTCAAGGACTGCTAATGACATTTTTTGGCCTGGTAATGCATTTGTTGATGGTTTTTCTATGCCTTCCTTGCATTATACGTGCACTGCAAACCTCTTATGAGCTTAGCCAGCCAGTTACATAAGATCAAGCTCCAAGTGAATGAATTTCCCTTGAGAAGAATTGCAGCCAGAGATGGGTAAGAGGGGGTGTCAGTCTGACCCATCTAAGACAGGGCTTTCAGCTTTGCTCTGAAGAAAGTCCCGATGATGGGTCAGGCATATAAGGCGATCCACCCAACCTAAGGCAGGCAGTTCACTTCTTTAAAGAAAGATGGTAGAGATGTTGGGAGCCATTGGGAGCTGACAGTAAAGCTCAACGTCATCTTGACCGCTGTGCTCACTTAAAGGCATGTAAAAGGAACTGGCTTACTTAAAAGACACCAGATGCCCAGTATTGCTTTGCTTTGTCTGCAGTTTGTTTTAAATTTTCCTTGTTTTTCTGGACTATAGTAGAATGGCCTGAGTGTGGGGGCCCACGAGGATGCACTGTGCTGCATGTGTGGAACTCCCAATACCCAGGTTGCTCCCATGTTCTGAAGAGGAAGACCTTATGAGATACTGACTTTTATATATGCCCAGGAATTAATTGAACTGCTTTGGACATTTCTAACTGTGTGGGACAGATGGTTATTTCAGTGCTATGTGGGGATGTGAGGTAACTGGGACGGGCTCTTGGATCATGCACACGGACCCTCCCTATCCTTGTCTAGCGAATCTCACCCCCAGACTTGCCTCAAACCCCTTGTGTGGCCAATGCTATCCTTACCAATGTAATCCTGTTAAAATAACCTTTACAGAGGGGGGGGGAAACGATAACTAACTGGGAGGTGGGTCTGCCATTAAAACAAAAAAGGGGAATCTGTAGAGCACATGGACAGCAAAGATGGCACTGAAAGGGAGTGGGGTGGGCAGAGCCCAATTTGCTTTATGTTCAGTGTGAAACCAGCCCGTGCAAACTTAGGTGCATGATAGGGTGTGACCTTCACAGTGATTGGTTCCTCTTCCTCCCCTGCCATGCCACCTGCTCTTTTTTCCTTTAAAAGGGCTTGCTCTGTGTTAATAAATGAGTTTTCCTACTTGACTTGACTCCCTGCTGCTGCTTCTGATTGTCTCCTGGGCTGAGGGAGGCTGGCGATCGGCTGCGCAGCCGCACTTACCTTTCCTCAGACCACGTCCATCTTTCGTGGGACGGACAAAGACCCGACACCCAACAATTAATGTCTTTGGATCTATGTGAGATTTGCGGGAAAGTAGTGTTTCTTGGATAAATTTGGGTGCTCCGTTGTTTGGCAAATAGATATTTATAATTGTAATATCCTCCTGAAGGAGAGATCCCCTAATTAGTATGTAGCAACATTCTTTATCTCTTCTTACGAATTTTAATATAAGTCTATTTTATCTGATATTAGGATTGCAACTCCTGCCTGTTTATGGGGGCTGTTTGCTTGGTAGATGTTGTTCCAGCCTTTTACATTTAAATATGTTTGCTTTTATGGGCAAGGTGTGACTCCTGAAGGCAACAAATAGAAGGATCTTGCTTTTTAATCCAACTAGACAGTCTATGTCACTTAATTGTGGAGTTAAGTCCGTTAATGTTGAGAGATAGGACTGAGAAGTATTTGGAAGTTCCTGCCATTTTATCCATCTTCTTGGAGGCTGTGGCAACTACGTTCTCCTATGGTTCTTGGATTCTCATTTTCAGTGCAGTTTCTTGACCTTCATTGTGGTCTTGTTGGTTTTCTATGTGTAGAACATCTTTAAGAATCTTTTGTAGGTCTGGTTTGTGGAGATATATTGTATCAGTGTTTCTTTGCTATGGAAGGTGTTCATTTGACCTTCAGTTATGAAGGAGAGTTTAGACTGGTACAGTATTCTTGGTTGATAGTTGTTTGTCTTTAAGGCATCACATGCATAATTCCAAGATCTACTTCCTTTAATTGCTGAGAAATCTTTGGTGATTCTAATTGGTTTCCCTTTATAGATGGTTAATCTTTTCTCCTTGACAGCTTTCAGGATCATTTTGTTGGTCTGAATTGATCCTGTATGGATTATAATGTGACAGTGGGATAGCCTGTTCTGGTCTAGCCTATTTGGAGTTCTAAAAACTTTTTGTATCTGAATAGGCCTATCTTTTTGCCAGTTTGAGAAGTTCTTTGCTAGGATCCTGTTAAAAAAATTTCCTAGACCATTAATTTCTGTCTCTAGGTGCTCCTCTACAACCATTATGCTTCTGATGGTGTCTTCCAAATTTTGAATAGATCTATCATATATCTTGGATTTGTCTTCGATTGTTGTAGGTTCTTACTCTATAATATCTAAGCGGTCTTCAATCCCCAAGTTTCGATCTTCCGGATGGCCTCACCTACATTCAGAAATTTCTACTTTGTTTCTTTTGTTTATTCCTTCTAATTGGTCGCCTTTGATGGCTTCAAGTTCTTTGTTGAAGCTTTGTTATAGAAATTGTATGAACTCTTTTACATCCTTAATTTGGTGTTCAGTGTTTATTCTCAAATCACTTATTTAATTGGTTATGGTTTCCTTGGACTTCCATTCCTTCTGTTGGGTTCCATTCAGCATTCCCTTTGTAGGCTCCCTGACTTCTTTCAGCTCTCTGTTTATGGGTTCCATAGATTCCTCTATTGATCTTCGTCTATTCTCATCCCACTCTCTCAATTCCTGTATTAATCTGATTAGCTTCCTCATATGCGCCCAATTCTTGTAGTTCTCTTTAAGTGTTCTCAGCCTGCTCACTCCATTCCTGACTTTCTCTTTGTCTGGTCTTGGCCTGCTCACGTAATTCCTTTATTTCTCATTTAGTGTTCTCAATCTGCTCATGTAATTCCTGTATCAGCCTTTGAGTAGCATCCTCACGCTCATGAGATTCCTGTACTGATCTTTAGTTTGCCTCCTCTTTCTCCATATCATGCTCTTACTGATCCTTTGCAGGTTTTCAATCTTTTCATTTACCATGTTTACCATTAGTATTTGTAGAGCTTTTTGGGAACTCTTGTCTGGGTTATTCATGATCTGTTCTGCCCCCTGATTATCATGAGTGGGAGTTGAGCTCCCCGGACTTGCCATTTTTCTTGTGTTTTTTTCCAGCTTCTGCCCATTTGGGATGAGAGTAACACCAGCTTTGTGGTAGAACACTATTTTAAGGCAACCATGAACCAATGTCCGTAGTTGCACAGTCAAAAGTCTGCAGATACAATCTAATTCAAAAGATACCATTTATTAAATACCAAACAATTATGTATTAATCGTCCACAAACAACAAAGAAGAATTTGGCAGAAATTAGGAAGAAATGTGGGTAAAAATAAGACTAAAGGGATGTGGAAAGGTAAAGGGAGAGTGTAATTAACCAGGTCCTTATCTCAAGGAGGGAAATGGATTGGACAGGATGATAGTAGAGAGAAAAAAAGAAGAAAAAGAAAAAATGACAAGAAAAAATGGAAAAACAAAAATCTAAAATTAAAAAGTGAAACATTTAGAATTATGCAAGTTTAAAGAAGTAGTACTCTGAGAAGAACGGGGATAAGAAGAGAGGAAGTGAGGGATAGAAAGGAGTTGAAAAACTAAAAACTAAAAAATGCTTAAAATATTTTATAGGTATAAAGGGTTAATACTGCTACTAAGGAATTTAAGTCTAAGAGGTTTTGAATTGAGTAATAAATTTTTGGATTAAGTGTGTACACAACATGGGATAAGGTCTAATAATCAATGTCGGGTATATCTGGGGATGAGCAGAGCAGCAATTAAGTCATGCAAAAAAGAATGAAAGAGAAGAAAAATGAAAAGAATGAGAAAGAAAGAAAAAAGGATCAAAAATTCAATAGAGCTAAAAAATAGCACACACACATATACACCTAAAATCTAAAATAAAAATTGTAAGAGGAAGAAAAAAAGATTAATAGAGAACAATTTTTTCAAAAAAATTAAAAAGTAAAAATTTAACAAAAAATTTAAAAAGTTTTTTAAAAAGGTACAAAGAAAAGATTTCTTTGATTTTTTGGGGGGGATGGGAAGATCCTGTATCTCCCTTGTGTCCATAACCAGTGTCCTGTTGGAGTCTCTGGTCTGCTTGTGGTGTTTGGTTTTCCTGTGGCTTGATTGGTTACTTAAGTCAGTTTGTTTGGGCAGGCAGAAAAATGCACTGCTTTACCCAGGATTTTGTGATCCTCCTCCTCCCAGGCTAGTTCAGAGGGAGGGAGATCTGCTTTGAGCATCACAAAAGAGGGAGATGGCTGTTTCCTCTAGTTTAGAGATGCTGTGATGAGGCTAGGTTCTGGGTAGTGTTGAGGCCTTTCAGCAAACAGTAGCTTTTTCCTGAGGGGCTAGCTTCTGAGACACTCACAGAGTCTAGCCTGTAGCCTTTCTCAGGGTTTATGTTTACTGAATTTCAAATGATTTTCTTGGCTGCTGTAGGGAGTGGCAGCCTCTGGCTCTGTTTACTCAGTGAAGAAAGTCCCTCCCACAGGGGCAGAGTTTTCTCTGGTCTTTGTCAGTATCAAAGACAGAGATCTCCGGTAGTTGGGGGGGGGGGGGGGACAGAGGGGTGGCCTTCCTTCCCCTGCTCTCTGAGAAGGAGTGAGAATGTCAGGGTTCTACTCAAGAGAGTCTTGTTTCCTGGGTTGTCTCTGGTCTGCAATCTGCAGGATGAAGATATCTGACACTTGTCAGTTCTTGCTGGTGTTGAATAGAATCCACTCACCTGCTGCCTCTGGCGCCTTTGTCCTGGACTCTTTCTGTTGTAAGTATGATGGCTACAGCCGTCGCTGCCGCTACCAACACAACAGCAGCCATGGCCTCTGGCACATGCTCAGATCTGTCTCCTTGCCTGTATTTTCCCTCTCTGGCCAAACTCTCTGTACTGTAATGGCAAACTTGGTGAAATTCTCTGGCCTACGATTGTTCACTGGAACACTAAAACTGCTTCCTATGTGAGAGCATGTTTAGCCTCCAGCTTCTCCTCCCCCATCTTCACAGAACTCCTTAAATGTGTTTCTTAAAAATAGAAATATTTTTAAATTCTCATGCACACTTCCCATTAGGCAGTTCAGATGATGTTAATCTAATTGTTGTCAGATTTATTTGTGCATATGTGAGATGGTCTTTGAATATGAAGTTTGGCCCTGGATGCTGTCCTCTGTCCCCACCCCTCTTTTTGGTTTTGTTTGCTTTAGCAGCCTCTCACTTGAGCCACATCTTCCAGCTTTTTGTTTTTCAGTTGGAGGTAAGAGTTTTCATGGTTTTCAACCATGATCTTCAGATTTCAGCCTTCAGGTGATCTACTGAATGTTTTCTTGTCCTCTTTTGTGAAAATACACACCCTCCTGGCATCAAAGGTAAAAGAACAACTTAAATTTGTTATGATAGTCCCAACCCAAAGAAGATACCTGATATATTTGATTTAAGTGTTAAGATATAAAATTTGGATTTTTGGAAAGCCTGAGTCTCTTTAGTGTCATTTTGGGAAAAGTGAATCAAATATTCACAGATAAAGGGAATAAAGTAAACCTGTTTTCATGAGGAGTGTTAATGAGAAGAACAGTATATTTTCTGTGTAATAATCACTGAATTCTAAAATTATTTGTTTTCCTCAGCATTTTCTGTTTGTCCTTATCTGCTATCGCATTTGAAACATACACCTTGGTACGAGGGCCTTGTGTAGTTAGTTTACATTTTAGGAAAGGAATTTTAGGTTTTTAAAAATCAGAAAAGCTAATAATGATAATCATTTTCAGATGTCCTTCACATTTCTCCACATTTCATTATATTGGTTTGATATGCTATCAGTATATTTATAGGCTACGAAGTATGATTTTGGTTTTTGTTTTTGTTTTTGTGCTGGTATTGGGGCTTGAAATCAGTACATTGGTCTGTCACTAATGCCAGCATTGATGGCTCATTCCTGTGATTCAGGCTAATCAGGAGGCTGAAATCTGAGGATAAAGGTTCAAATCCAGCCTGGTCAGGAGAGATTATGATGCTCTTTTCTTCAATTCATGACTAAAAAGCCAAAAGTGGAGTGTGGCTCAAGTGGTAGAGCACCGGGCTTGAGCAAAGAAGCTAAAGTGTAGTTATGTGTAGTTCTTAAAGGATAGTTCCAAAGTCCTGATTTTCAGTACCAGTACCAACACACAAGAACACACACACACACACACACACACACACACACACACACACACACACACACACACACACACACACACACACATGTTTTCTTTGTCCCCAAAAGCATTATGGTTCTCTTTATGTGCCCCTGAAATCCACTTTGCTTTATTTTTCATTCGGTTGGTGATGTTTTCACAGGGAGAGCAAAGAAGTGGCTGTTACCTGAGTCTTGGCTGTCTGTGCTTTTGCTGGGATGACCGCGGTCTGCCTTATTGAGCATTGAGTCCCAGAGAAAACTCCATGAATCACATGGAGGGAAATATATGTGAAGACATGCATTCAGGTAATTCTTCAGTCCATCTTCCTTCTGCCAAGGGTTTTCTTTCTCTGTAGGGCGAGTTCCTTTTTTTCCACATAAAGCTGAACATTGTATAGCTTTCTGTGTGTGCCCACATGCAAATAAGGCTTTTGTAAAATATCAGCCATCGCAAACTTGCTCTTTTTTCTCCTCTCACCATTAGTGAGTATCTTGGCAGCCTTCATGGTTCTGAGTAAAATGGAATGATCTAGAAATTGTCATGGGATGTTTATAAATGTAAGTCAGAATTTATAGTTCTTTTGCTCTAGTGAATTGAGCAACATCTATGTGAATTTATAGACAGCCTTTAGGGAACTTATTTATATGGTATAGATGAAGTTTTGGATATGATATCTCTATGGAAGTCCAAAGATATCTTTAAGTACTTTGTCCAAATTAAACAGAAATTGAAAACACTTTAAAGTTTTTAGTTTTAATCAGAGTCTTCTCTTAATTTGGGATGTAGGATTTTTAAATGTTGGAATCAATTAATTTTCATTTGTAGGAAAAGTGACAGAAAGGAATGTACCTGAAGATACAGCATAAGTTTTCCCTTTTGATGAGTTACGAAGTTTAAGTTTGATTTCAGATAAAGTATTGTGAGAAATACCAATATACAAATCCAGTTACTGAGATTAATTAGATTAAATTAGTAGGAAAGGTACTTTGTTTGCAGTAACAATTACAATATGCTATATTGAAAAGTGTGTGACCAACACATTTGTGTAGTTGTGTAGTTAGATATCATTAACCTGGTGTTATAGATTTTAATAAATTTCTTCAAGCACAAGCAAAAAGTGTGAGAGATGTTAGAGTTTTACACAGAGCAGAGAAAACACCAGATGCTCTTCAATAAATGCTCTCATTTTTCCATTATTTTTTGTGTATGTACTGGTATTGGAGTTTTAATTTAGGGTCTTGAGTTTTACTTAGCTTTTCCCTTAAGGCTGGTGCTGTATTACTTAAGCCATACCACCATTTCCAATATTTTTGCTATTTATTGGCAATATGAATATCACAGACATTGCTGCTTGAGATCCATTTGAATCTGGATCCTCAGATCTCAGCTTCCTATGTAGCTGGGATTACAGGTGTGAGGCACCAGTACTCTGAGAGATGCATTTATTTAGTCATGATATGTGGCAAATTACCACAAATTTATTTGTTTGACCATTAAATACCAGCAATAGTAGGACATAAGTTTGGTAGTTTGGGTGTAGTTTGTCTCTAGCAGCTGCTCAGTTTCTACCAGGGGGCCACCAGGCTATAGTCTCTCATGGAATGTGGGGATCTCTTCCAAGCTTAAGGGATGCCTGGTATGCTTTAGGTTCTGTGGTTGTGAGACTGTGATTTCTGGTTTCTTGTCTCCTATCATACAACCACTTTTGTCAGCTCCTAGACACCTCCATACTTTCTTGACAAACATATTCTCTTTACTGTTTGATTCATCCTGTTGGCGGCACTGACTTCTAGAAAGGCCTTATTTTGCACTCTCTACTTGGAAGTAACTCATACCCAAATCTTGTGGGAACTAATTACATTTGTAGAATCTCTTTAATTTTGTTGTCTTGCAGGGCATATTGTGGGGTTAGATCCTTCCCAGACTGGAAGACAAAAGATATCCCAAGGTTCTGAGTTGTTGTGTATCACCTGATACACATAAAAAGCTATTTATTAGCTGGGCAGCCGTGGCTCATTCCTGTTATCCTACTCTGAAGGATGAGATCTGAGGCTGCCGGTTCAAAGCCAGCCCAGGCAGGAAAGGCTGAGAGACTATTATCACCCATAACGCACTAAGAAAACTGGAAATGGCACTGTGGCTCAAGTGGTGAAGCATTCGCCTTGAGCTGAGGAGCTGATGGACAGCGCCCAGGCCCAGAGTTGCAGCACCATGGCTGAAAAAATAAGTAGAAAAAGCTATTTACTATTCTAAGTGTCCTCAATTTCAGACACTGGTAATTGAGTTATTCCTTCATTTTTAGCAAATGAAGTGTGAAATTTAAGAAAAGGAAAGATAGTTTCTTTGGTGGAGTGGGAAACAATTCAGCAGTTAAAGGGAATGAAAGGCAGTTAGGAGTAAAACTGAGGATAGATTCAAGAACAGTGGCAGTGGCTTCAGAAATGGGACAGAAGTAAACATGACAGATATATTTTCAAAAGAGATCATGTGGCTTGGAATGTGGTCTAGTGGTAGAGTGTTTGCTCAGCATGCATGAAGCTCTCGGTTTAATTACTCAGTAACACATAAAAAGAAAAAGCCATAAGTGACACTGTGGTTCAAGTCATAGGGTGCTAGCCTTGTGCAAAAAAGAAGCTCAGTGACAGTGCCTAGGCCCTGAGTTCCTGCCCCAGGATTGCCAAAAAATAAAATGAGAGAACATATTAATAATGGATGAGGGAAGGATGCAGAGAACAAATTCATCACTGAATTTTTCCTCTATTTCAAAATCAACACATCATTCAAGAGACAAAAATGGGTCATAAAGATGGTCCAGAAAGAACATATCTTATGAAGAAATACAAGATTTTTTTTTTACTGCAACTATCCTGTACAGATAATCCATTAGACAAAATTGTGACTTTAAAAAGCACAAGAGCTCATTGTAATAGCTCAAGTGCTATCTGGAGATTTTGTATGGGTTCTGCTCCTTAACCTTGATAAGAGCCTAGGTGCTATTTCTATTTTTTCCTCGAGAATATTACTCTATTACTTAAGCCACAGCTCCTCTTCTGACATTTTTGGTGATTAAATGGACATAAGCGTGTCATGGACTTTTCGTGGCTCACCTTGCTTAACAGTGTTATCCCCAAATCTCAGCATTCTGAAGAACTAGGATTACAGTTGTGAGCCACTAGCACGCAGAGAAGCATTTTTTTTTAGTGAAAAGAATTAGAATGCAGAATCATCAGGAAGATTCACCCTCAGTACAAAATAAATCACCAAGACCAGTACCCGAATACACATACACACACACACACACGCACACACACACACACACACACACAAGCACACACACAAATACACATAAGCTTCTTCTCAGGGATCTGTATCTCTCTTCCCAAAAGAATAGTATATTCGAAGGGGTAAACTGGTGTCACAGGCTCTAATCCCAGATATTGAGAGTTAGAGGTCTAGGAGGATGGGGTAATGAGGGAGGCTTGAGTGAAGTTAGCACAAGACTATATGAAAAGCCAAATGAAAAAGAAAAAAAAATGGTTGGGGGAATGCAGGCTCAAATGGTAACGTATCCGCCTAGTAAGTGTAAGGCTCTCAGTTTATTCCTCAGTTCCATGAAAAAGACAAAAAGTATAGCATCTCAGTCCATTTTGTCATGGTTTAACAAAATCCTTGAAGCTGTATACTTCATACGGAAAAAAGGTCGATTTCAATCAAAATTAATAGTAGATGCAATGTCTAAATAGCATGCTAGCACATGGGCTAAGGCCCCCTATGTGCATCATATCACAGAGGATCTTGGCATCATGGCATGTGCTAGAATGACGATGATGTTAGTCCCTTCAGAGTTGATGATATGGCATTAATCTATTTATGACTGAAACCTCTCTTACAGGTTCCACCTCCTGACACTGCTACATTGAGAAGTTAAGCTTCAGTGTGAGCTTTGATGGTGACAGACCATCAACAGGCTTCTGACAGAGGCAGGTACAACCATTGGAAGCCGAAGTCATTCATACAACTAGGAACCTTGGATAACTGCTTCGATCTCTTTGATTCTGATATTTGCTGTATTTGGGGCCATCTCACAGATAGGATCCATCGAGTTCATGTCTGTTCCATGTGCCAGCTTCAGTTATGCTCAGTGTGATATAAGCTGCTAAACAATAGGGAGGACAAGGACGGAGTTGGGCACAAAAATGGAGGTTTGGCATTCTTCATGGCACTTAATTAACATTAATAGATTTTATAGCTAAGTCATTAGAAAGTTCTATGTCATTATACAATACTTATATAGAGCCATGTAATACCTACTGTATGACATGGAAAGATACCTTGTAGAGCAGCCTGTTTACACATAATACAGACAATTCTATGAACACAAAGGATGGGGTAAAAAACAAGTTCTGGCCTACAAAATTGTCAACCTCAGAGTCAAAGCACACACCCTGAAAACGATATTGGAAGGAATAGGAGAACCCTTGTTCTCCTAGGCACAGGCTGAAATTTTCTTAATAGAGACCCAGAAACAGAACAAATCAAAGAAAGGTTGCACAAATGGGGATTGCATGAAAGTGCAGAGCTTGTGCATGGCACAGGACACAGCTAGCAAAATCAATAGAAT
Source organism: Dipodomys spectabilis (assembly GCF_019054845.1). Lineage (NCBI taxonomy): Eukaryota > Metazoa > Chordata > Mammalia > Rodentia > Heteromyidae > Dipodomys > Dipodomys spectabilis. The sequence goes on along the minus strand of NW_024871131.1, from coordinate 1,427,782 downwards.
CCCGTGGATTAGGAGAAAATCTTCACTAGCCATACAACAAACAAGGGTCCCATATCTAAAATATGCTTTGAACTCAAAAAATTAAATCCCCCAACAACAAATCCTCAAATAAACACTGCCTGATAAGTAAGTGGGCTAAAGACTTAAAAAGAAAATTCTATGAAGAGGAAATAACCATGGCCAATAGCCACATGAAGAAATGTTCAACTTCTCTAGCCATAAAAGAAATGCAGATCAAAACAACATTGAGATTCCACCTTTCCCCTGTTAGAATAGCTATAAATAAGAAATCTAATAATAGATATTGGAAGGGATGTGGCCAAAACGGAACTCTACTGCATTGTTGGTGGGAGTATAAATTTGTTCAACCACTTTCAAAAACAATATGGAGGTTCCTCAAAAGATTCCACATAGAGCTCTCCTATGACCCAGCCATCCCACTTTCGGTCATTTACCCAAATGATCACAAACTAGGCCATACTAAGGCTACCAGCCCAACTATGTTTATTGCAACATTATTTACCATAGCTAAGATATGGAACCAACCCAGATGCCTTTCAGTAGAGGAATGGATCAAGAAAATGTGATATATATATATGAATTCTATGCCTCCATTAAAAAAAATGACATCGCCCAATTTGTTAGGAAATGGAAAGTCTTGGGAAAAACTATATTAAGTGAAGTAAGGCATGCCCAATGAAACACAGGTCCCATGGTTTCCCTTATTTGCAATAACTAGTACATATCTAGGACAAGCAGAAAAGGTGAAAAGCTATGTACACATGACCAGATAAAATGAAGTTAAGCGAAATAAACCTCAAGATAGGGACGCAAGTAGTTTTTCCTTTCTTGCTAATGTTTCTAACCTAATTATAAGGTACCATGTGATTTTTGGTTGCTTTATATATTCCTTCCCCATGGTATAACCCCTGTTTTCACTATATTTTATTCTGGTAATCTGCATCTTGTATATATAATTCTCTAATTCAGGGAGTGTAAGGGAAAACACAAAATACTTAATTAAGGATACAGGTTGACACATTGTAAAAATTTTATGTACAAGACATACAAGACACTACCTTGAAAACGAACTTTACAACCTCGGGGTGGGTAGTTGTTTAGGTGGGAGGGAAGGAATGGTAGGGGAAAAACAAAGGAGGAGGCAACAATGCTTGACAGGACATGTACTCATTACCTTGCTCATGTAACTGTAGCAGCTCTGTACAGATTTTTATAATAAAACAGGTAGAAAATTAATTTTATATATGGTTATGGGTCAGTACTAGGACTTGAATTTATGGGCCTTCCACTTACTTTCACACTTCAAACTGGGATCTGTATCTGAGTTTAATTTTTTATTCATCTTTTTGTAAAAGATAAATCTAGTAACACTGTCCCCTAATGTTTGTATGAAATAAGTTTTGGAAATTTTACAATAACTTAAGTGTTTTATTTTACATTCATCATTCTACTATCTTTCAGTTTCTAATGTTTCTTGGAAGTTAAACACAGGCTCTCTGTTGCATTTATTAGGAAATGTTTTGCCTGGCCCCAGTCTATAATCCTAGCACCTAAGGAGGCTCAGATGAGGAGAATGTTGGCTTGAAGCAAAAGCAGAGAATTCCATGAAACTCCATCTCCATAATTATGTATATTTATGCATATATTTATATATAACATATTTAATATGTAATATATTTGTGAAATATATACATATATACATGCTATATATCTGCAGAAGATTGGCACACTGAAACAATTGAAGGCACTGATTTAATTTCACTGCTGTCATTCTACTTTAATTATTTCATTGAATGTCCTGTCCAATATAGATTTGTGCTTATCAGGCAGGCTATACCCCATGTCACATATGAGTGCAAGAATAATAGGTTTTAGCTCATTACATAGTAGCTCATCAGGACAGAGGAAATATTCCTCAACTTGGTTGAGCCAATCTTTATTGTTTCTTCCATACTGTGACGCTCCCTTGAGTCTGCAGTTTACAGTTTCAAGATGATATTTTGTTCTTTTGAAGACAAGTGAATAGAGAAATGTATGTGACCTTCAAGACAATTACCTCTATCTGGCTAAACTTCATATATTCAAATGGGAAATGTGCCATCCCCATAGAATACAAACGAGGACACCCAAGCACCAGATGTCTACATTGCAGGCATTGTAATTTCCATGCAGGAATATTTTATAGGGACAAAATTAAGGTACCAATATGAACTTCAGCAACTACCCTTGGGAAGTCCTTATGCTCATGCTAAAGTCATTGACCATCACATTGCCTTTGTCATCCAACACGATGTTATTGGGTTTAAGGTCTCATTGTTCATTTATATATTCGTTAAAGTAATGCACAGTACTCACAATCTGAACAATCTCCTGACTTCATTCTTGAATAGGTGGTATAATTTTCACATATATGTTAGGGGATCTCGGGATGACCAGTTCCACTGCCAGGTATTGGTGCTCATCCTTTTCCCTCACCTGGTATGACCTCATCATGGGTCAGTGATGGAAAAACTTAATAATATCCATCTCATTTTTTAACTTTTTGTGGGTCCTAGGGCTTGTAGTCTGGGCGTAAGCACTGTGGCTTATCTCCTCAGCTTAAGGCTAGTGCTCTACCACTTGAGCGACAGCACCACTTCCAGCTTTTTCTGCTCTTGTGGTGACAAGGAATTGAACCCAGGGCCTCCTGGTTGCGAGGCAAACATCTACCACTGAGCCACAGTCCCGACCTGTCCATCTCATTTTTGATCTGACAATTGTTGAACTCTCCCTTTAGGGTTATTTTCACTACCACCTTAGTGTCTATAAGGTGGTGCTAGGCCAACTTTACATATCCATACTACCATAGTCAATGATCTCCTCCTTCACACTGTATTGTTCAGGGAAAATCTCCTGCCGTAGCCAATGATTTCCTTCATACTGTCTTGTTCAGTGAAAATATCCCTTTCCTAAGAGCTTGAGCCTAGTTCACTGTGTTCTCCCATCTTTTGCTAGGATGGCAAGAAGTAAATCTACCTAAACTTAGCTAAGCAAATAACAACCCCAGAGCAATAACCAAAAGGAAATACCCAAACCCAAACAAAACATAGCCCCCCCTCCAAATAAAAAAAAAAACTACCACACACTCAAAATTGTCAACGTAGAACTGAGTCCAGCAGGTCACCAAGAACTCCCAGCACTTTAATGGACTGCAGAGACCACTCACAATGGTTGCAATGGACCAATCACAGGTTGGCATGAACCCACTGGCTCTTTTAGTCTTGAGCCTGTAGGACTGTTGCCAAGGTTTCTACAGGTATGCGAGGGGCACAGAATGATGCCATGCTACAGCCATGGCAGTGTTGCAGGAACTACAAGGGTATCAGCCAATGCCTTCTGTCCTCAGTGGCTGCCAGGTCCCAGTGTTTGCTCCCAAAGATTTTGTCCTTCAGTACTATCCATGTCCTCATGTATGCTCCTGTTAGAATGCTGGCCATGTGCAAGAGCCAAACATACACCAGTGGCTTCCATTCAACATATGTGCAGGTCTTGGAACTTGCTCCAACAATTTAAAAACAAAGTGAATTTCTATGTATTTCTAGGTGCAGAGGGTTCATGACAAAGGGTCCAATTGGAAACTTTCACTAAAGTGGATCCAGATTTTTTTAAACTTGACAATAAAGAGAAAATTCAAAGAAGTAGTTAAGGCATGTGAAGTGTCTGTATTTGTTGAATTATAACCCCCAAACACAACTGCTTAAAATAATACTAAATTCTTTATTTGGTATGGACTTGATTTATTGTTGGAAACATACAATACATCATTTTTTGGTCTTAAAAATTGTAATATCAGAGCAGGGCACTGGTGGCTCACGCCTGTAATCTTAGCTACTCCGGAGGCTGACACCTGAGGATCACGGTTCAAAGCCAAAACATACAGGAAAGTCCGTGAGACTCTTTTCTCCAATAAACCACCAAAAAACCAGAAGTGGCACTGTGGATCAAGCCCTAGAGTGTTCGCCTTGAGCTGAAGAGCTGAGGGATAGCACCCAAGCATGGAGTTCAAGCCCCATGACCAACAAAAAAGAAATAAATAAAAAGTTATAATATCAGTATGCACTTTGGTGTTTTCTTAATGGAATCCAAGATTAACTGCATAGCTCTTGAGAAGAATTAAAACAATAACACACTCAAAAATAGCATGTGTTTGAAAGAATGCAGGTAGTATCAGCCTACTGCAAAGTCACTATTGCCAGGATGAATCCCCTATAGAAATACTTTTTTTTTCCTTTTCAGTATTTACTAATAAAATACATCCTTGCATTAATGGCAATATATTACTACTTTAATATAAATTAAGCACGTTCTCTATTCAACTCAGTAAATTTTGACAACTATTTAACTATGTAATGCTGAGTCCCTTATGAAGTCACTAAGTTGGCACTTTTGTCATTTACCTTAAAATGCAACATAACTAAGACCAAGAAAGTTTTATAGTTAGGTGAAAGCAGTTGTTTTCTCACTTAAAAATTAAATCCAGTACGATACTTCATGGCATCCATAATCTGAAAAGCTGCTCTATCTTTTGGATTTTAAAGACCTCATCAATTTTTTGAGGATATTTAAGGTCTTTTTTTAAAAATCTAGAATGACTGATGTTAAAAGAATAGTGGAATTACTTCAGAATCATCTGATAGTGGCTGAGAAGTTGGCTCAGTTGTAGAGTGCTTGTCTTGCATGCCTGAGGCCCTGAGTTCCATTCCTCAGCACCACATAAGCAAAAACAAAAAAGCCAGAAGTGGTGCTGTGGCTCAAGTGCTAGAGTGCTAGCCTTGAGCTGAAGAGCTGAGGGACAGCGCCAAGGCCCAGAGTTCAGGACCCATGACCGGAACCCCCCCCCCAAAAAAAATAAAAGAATCATCTAATATTGTAGCAAAATGCCCTATGCTGTACAGCTCCATGAAACGGGTTATTAACACCTATAAGAGTGAGAGAAAAGAGAGTATCATCCTTTCCAAAGATAGTTTCTTAACAGATAGTTTACATCAGCATTCTTGAAATCCGTAAGGCAGTGTGTTGATATGCTCAAAGTGAAGAACAAGGGTTGGAGTAAGGGACTTATGTAATAGAACCCCTGCCTAGAATATTGGAGGTCATCAGTTTGAACTCTCCTACTGCCAAATCCATCAGTATTCCTTTAGAGAAAGAGTTATAGCTGTGTATTTCAATTTCATTGTGATGCTATAACAAAATTCATTAAGACCGTAAGAAAGCCCCCATTTGACCACAGGTGTGCATTGTAGGAAAAAAGATAGATCAACAAAAACAAATTCAAATAGTCTGAGACACTTACACAAGTTCTGGACATCATTTTCTCTTGGGCTGCTGCTGTGCAGGCCCAATATTTGATCTGAAGTGAATCTTGGAATTACAAAAGTTAAAACCCAAGGTCTAGTAACCTTTAAATGGTCTGTGTAACTCCTTAGTTCTCATACCTGACACTGTGACATAGTGGGAAAGGCAGAGGGCTGATTCCCAGCTATTGCAGACTTCTTCTATAGTGAACAATGAGCTACCACCTTCAGTCATGTGGTTCCATCACAGACTTGGTTCAGGTCTTTGAACCTGAATGTAGAAGTTTGAATCTCCATAGTGTGAATTGGAAATTTGGCCTCTTAGTAAGATAGGTTTGGAGGACCTTGGGTGACTCTCTTTTTAATAGCTTCCCCTTTGTGCACATTTGGTTTAGATGCAGGGATACAGAACTAACTAGTAGGAGTGGTCACCCTATGGTAGAGCAAGAGAGCCACAGGAGAGGGACAGAGATCAAACTCATGACATCTGCCATTTTATGCTGCTTGAATTGACATGTTCTGCATGAATTTTAGTAATTCAAGAATAAAAACTATGGGTTGGGAAGGTGGCTCAGTGGTAGAGCACTTACCTTGCATGCATGAGACCCTGGGTTCGATTCATCAGCACCACATAAGCAGAAAAATGCCCGAAAGTGGCGCTGTGGCTCAAGTTGTAGAGCTCTAGTCGAGGTAAAGAGCTGAGAGACAGAGCCCAGGCCCGGAGTTAAAGCCCACGACTGCCCCCCCCCAAAAAAAGAATAAAAATTAACATTACATATAGATTTTTAATTGCCTCTTTGCTTCTGAAAAAAAGTAAAAGTAAAAATGAATTTAAATGGAAAGGAAGAGCAGGGAAAAGGAATGAAGTAATGATCATGGACAGCTCCTGAAGTCCAATCTGGAGGCTTTATTTACCAACAATGGAGAATAAAATGAAACTATGTAACAAGAAAGGACCATATATTTATGAGATCACAATGGTTTTCTGATATCAACCCACATGCCACATTTGAAATAGAATGAAATAAGAGAATAGGTATTTACAATGTGTCTATGACATCACAATGACAATAATGTCATAATGATATGAGGTCATTGTAAATTGGTGATGTTGCAAGGAGGTTATGGTGTCATAATGAATATGTGTTGTCACACAGGTGATGGGTTCACAAAGGGTTTGTGATGTTACAATGGCATATATGAATACAATTGTCATATGTTCACAATGAGGATATGGGTACACATAGGGATTGTGATGTCACAAATGCCATATGTGTTTTGAAAGATACTTAGGGGTCATGATAGCTTTATGATACACAATTGTGATGATGTTACAATGCGTTTTTGATGTCATGATGCTTTTGTAATATCTTAAACACATGTCCAAATTCAATTGCTACTATTTCACAATGAGCACACAAGTTCACAGAAGGAGTTTGAAATACTAATGGACATGAATTTTTTTTAATGTTTGAGGTCATATTAGGTTTGTGAACACACAATGAGACAGTGATATCACCATGGCAATGTCAACTCACTACATCATGTCAAAATATTGTTTTGGTGTCACAATTAGTTGATGATGCCACATTGGTGATGATGTCACAAAATATTGGTGATGTCACAATATGTTGGGCATTTCACAATGACATAATGGTTCTCAATTGTCTTTAACTTACAATGAGTATATAAGTTCAAAAGGGTCTGTGATTTCTCCAAAAATATGTGTTGCACAAATACATTGAAATCCTACAAGGTTTGTGATGTCAGAATTTGGCACAATGGTTATGACATCTGGCAGTGTGATATCACCATGGTCATGATGTCACTGGGAATTTGTTATATCACATGTCATATGTGAAATCTAATGTGGTCGACAACAGATTATGAGGACAAAAAGGCCTAATGTATCAGAATTGCAGCATGTCACAAAAGTTATGATGACAGGATAGATTTGTGATGTCACAGTGGGTTAGTAATATCACAATGGCAATGTGATGTACAAAGGGATTGTGATGTCACAACGGCTATGAATTCAAGATTTGTTTATGATATCAACGTACGGGCCACATCTGAAAGAGAATGATGAGATCACAGAAAAGGCATTCATGATGTGTCTATGATGTCATAATAACAATGTGAAGTTATAATTCTATCATATCATTTTAGTTTTGTGATTTCACAATGAGCACACAGTGTCAAAATGACAATGTGATGTCACAATTATGATAATCTCACAAACTGTTTTTGATGTTAAAATCTCATGTCTGATTCTCAATTAATAGTTTACAGTGGGGATTTGGGTACACAAAGGGACTGTGATGTCACAAAGCTATGTATTTTTTTCAACGGATATAAGAGGTCATAATAGATTTGGGAGGTCACAATGTGATCCTGGTGTCAAAAGAGCAATGTGATGTCACAATGGGTTTGTGATGTCACAGTGGTGATGAGGTCACAATGGGTTAGTTATTTCACAAGTTTGTAATATCACAATTATTTGTTCAATTTCAATTGCTCCTAGTGCACCATGAAGACACTGTAATAACCATCAGTGCCCCTATAATCCACGGGAACAGATAGTCATCATGGCTTCCTGGTCTGGACCACTAGAGAGGGGAGTGCATGCCGTTGGAGGGGGCAGGACATGCTGCTGAAGGAGATAGGATGTCAAGCCTCACATGGTGGGCTGCCAAGAAGTGATTTTGCATGGACATTTGGGAAGTGATGATTGAAAATTGTTATGCAAGAAACATATTGCAGTGGGGGAAAGGTACAGCCTATACTTAGGCTGCATGTTCAGAGCAACAGAAGGGGAGAGAAAAAGGGGAAAGGCCTGGAAGAAAAGAAGTGATGAGACTGCAGGAGGGTAAAGACCTGGGAGGAGAGGAAATTGAGGGAGAGCAGGAGGTGAAGGATGGCAGCTGACCATCTGGATAAGGCAGGGCAGGCCTATCAAGAGTAGAGCAGCCTGAAGAAAAGAAAGGAATGGTCGCAGGAAAAAATGGAAAGACCTGAAATATAGGACAGGTCTGAAAAGGAGGATGAAGAGAAAGTAAAAAGCCTTGTCTTTTGAAGTGTGTAACTTTAGAGATCATTATTTTGTGGGTTGGTTGTTTGAAGACTAGTTAACAAATGGCTGGGCTGCTCTTTGGATGTCTGAGGGTTCATGGTTAAGGCTGCAATTAGCTCTGGGCATGCAGCCCAGGTCAAGGTAGTCGCTTGTTACAAAATTTCTGAGGACAAGACAGATTTGTGATGTTACATTGCATTAATGATATCACATTATCAATATGAGGTCACAAAAGGATTGTAATGTCACAAGGGTGATGTGGGCAAAATGGGTTTTCTGAAATCAACCGATATGCCACTTTTGAGATAGAATGAAATCACAGAATAGGCAATCACATTGTCTCTATGACTTCACAATGAAAATGTGATGTCATGATGCTATCATGTCATTGTCATTTTGGGATGTCACAATGGGCCGATGGTATCATTACAACAATGTGATCTCATTCTGGAGATGATGTCACAAAGCATTTGTAATGATACAATGGCGTGTCTGATGTCAGTTGTCTTTTGTTCACAATGAGGATATGGTTACCCAAAGGACTGTGATGTCACAAACACCATGTGCTTTTTCAAAGGTGCTAAGAAGTCACAACCGGTTTGGGATGTCACAAGGTGATCTTAATATCACTGTGGCAATCTGATTTCACAATGGGTTTGTGATGTCCCAGTGGTGATAAGATTACACTTGGCACAACTGTATTGAGTCTTAACAGGTTTGTGATGTCACAATGTGACTCAGTGGTCATGACATCTGGCAGTGTGATGTCACAGTGGTCATGATGTCACAGTGCATTTCTGGTATCACATGTCATACCTGAAGTATTATGAGTTAAAAAATTTATGAGGTCAGAGAGGCCAGAGATCACACTGGCAGCATGTCAAAACATTTATGAGGATAGGACAGTTTTGTGATATCACAGTGTGTTAGTGATATCATAATGGCAATATGGTGTCATCAAGGTATTGTGATATCATAATGGTTATGTTGTAACAATGTCTTTCTGATATCAACCCACCTGCCACATTTGAAATAGAATGAAATCACAGAATAGGCATTCTAATGTATCTGTGATATCACAATGACCATTTGATGTCATAATGCTATGATGTCATTGCTGTTTTATAATGTCATGATGGGCTGATGTTATAATGACAATGTGAAGTTACAATGGTGATGATGTCACAGAGGTTATGCGATGTTAAAATGGCATGTCTAATCTCAATTGTCATTAGCTCAATATGAGGATATGGCTACACAAAGGGCCGGTGATGTCACAAAAGCCATGCTTTCTTTCAAAACTTCTGAGGTCATAATAGGATTGGCATGTCACAATGTGATCATAGTGGCACAATTGCAATGTAATATCACAATGAGTTTGTGATATCACCGCAGTGATGAGGTCACAATGGGTTATTGATGTCTCATCAAGTTTGTAATATAACAATGACATATACAATTTCAATTGCTTCTAATTCACTATGAGGATAATGTAATAACCAGTAGAGCCAGAATTATCTGTGGGAGCCGATAACCATAGTAAATTCTTGGCCTGGCCCACCAGAGAGTGTGGGGAATGCCACCAAATGTGGAGGTGTCAAGCTTCACATAGTGAGCTGTCAAGAAGTGATTGAGCATAGGGCTTGGGAAGTGATGGTTAGACAGAAGACCCATTGGAGTGAGGAGGGATAAAACCTATATATAGGTTGCATTTTCAGAGCACTGGAAGGGGAGATAAAAATGGGAGCTACCAGGATGGAAGTAAGTGGTGAGATAGCAGGAAGGGAAAAACCTGAGAAGAGAGGAAGTTGAGGGAGAGCAGAAAGTTGGAAAGTGGTCACTGGGGCAGAGTAGGGCAGGCCTGTGGAGAGTGGAAAGGCCTGAAGAGAAGAAGGAAGTGGTGGAAGGGAAAAAGGGAAAGACTAGGAAGGAAGGACAGGTCTGTAGCGAAGGAGGGAAGAATGGAAAAGTAAAAAGCCTTGCCCATTGAGGTTTGGCACTTTGGAGATGATAGTTTTTTGGCTGTTGGTTTGCAGACCAATTAAGAAAGGGTCTGGCTGCCCATTGGAGGTCTGAGGTTTGGTGGTCAAGGCTGCTCTTGGACCTGGGTATCCAGTCCAGGATAAGGTAATCCCAGTCCCCTTTCTAGTGTAAACTAGTTCATTTTATTAAATGTGTCTCGATCGTTTTTCTCCTTGCCTTAGAGGTCATAAGTACACGAGTTCACAGAAAGAGCTTGAAGTCTCAAAGGCCATGAATTTTCTAAGATGTGATGTGGCCATAATAGGTTTGTAAAAACACAATGGGATAGTGATATCACAACGGCAATACACAATATCATGTCAAAATAATGCCACAATTAGTTGTTGATGCCATTCGCATGATGAGGTCATGAAAAACTGGACAATACTGATCAGGTTAATATTATAGTTACTAACTGCTTGTTTTGCTTCTGTAATTTGCTTTTTGCTAAATAAGTAATTTCGTGTTGCTTGAACCTCGACTCACTGCAGATAAAAAGGGCTTGATGGAGCAATTCTCTGAACCACAGATGGTTCTGGTCTGTTACAAAAACACAGGATATCAGCACAGATGGTGCCTAACAGCACAGATGCCTTATCAGAACAGTTGGTGCCTTAAAACCACAGGTGGTGCCTTATCAGCACAGTTGGTGTCTTATCATCACAGCTGGTTCCTTATCAGCATATCTGAAATGCCAGAAAGCCCCTTCTGGGCTCTGGAGATCACTATCTTAGTCAAGAGCACCTGCAGGTTAGCAAGTAGCACTGGAGTTTACCTAGTATATCCCACCAATCAGTTTAAAGCACATCGGCTCTTAAACCACCCAATCCCCTGTCCCTTATACTTTCCTGCTCTGTAATACGCCAATCATATGCTAAAGTAATGTTATGATTTTTCCGCCATGTGTGATGATTTGTTACAAAATGTTATTATGTGTGATAAGTCTCTGCCCTACCTCAAGAAGTATATAAAAATTTTGTAACCCAAGCCTCGGAGCCTCTTAGCATCACCGGTTACCGAGTGCACGGAGAACCAAGCCTGGGCTTGCCAATAAATGACTCTTTGCTGATTGCATTGGTCGCAGTCTCTGGTGGTCTCTTCGGGGGATCCCGAGTCGCGGGGATCACTTCAGTCACAATAAGTTTGCGATGTCACAGTGGGTTCATGATGTCAGAGTGGCATGGCAGATCTCAATTTTCATTAATTGGCAATGAATATATGAGTTCAAAAAGGGACTGTACTGTCTCCAAAGGCATGTGTTATCACAAACATGATGCCATTCTAACAGATTTGTGATGTCACAATGTGACACAATGGTCATGACATCGGGCAGTATGATGTCACAGGGGATTTCTGACATCACATGTCATACCAGAAATATGATATTGAAAACAGATTATGAGCTCAAAAAGGGCCTAATATGTGACAATGGCAGCATGTTACAAAACTTATAAGGACAGGATTGGTTTGTGATGGCACAGCAGGTTAATGATATCACAATGGTAATGTAATGTCACAAAGGATTGTGATATCACAATTATTATATGGTCAAAATGGATTTCTGAAATAGAATGAATTCACAGATAGGCCTTCATGCTATTATGTCTATGAAGTAACAATGACACTGTGATTTATAATGCTGTGATGCCATTGTTGTTTGGTGATGTCACAATGAGCTGATGGTGTCATAATGACAATTTGATGTCACTGCTGATTTATGATGTTACAATGGTTATGAGGTCACATTATGTTTCTTTTATAACACACATGTCAAATTTGAATTAGTATGAAAAAGCTGGGCACCGGTGGCTCACACCTGTAATCCTAGCTACTCAGGAGGCTGAGCTCTGAGGATCACAGTTCAAACCCATCTCAGACAGGAAAGTCCATAAGACTCTTATCTCCAATAAAAACTCGTAGAAAACCAGAAGTGGTGCTGTGGTTCAAGCGATAGAGTGCTCGCCTAGAGCTGAAAAGCAGGGACAGCACCCAAACCCAGAGTTCAAGCCCCACAACCAAAAAAAAAATTAGAAACAGGCATTCACAATCTGTCTATAACATCACAATGACAATGTGATCTCATAATGCTATCTTGTTGTAGTTTTGTGATGTCAAAAGTAGTTGATGTTGTCCTAATGAGAATGTTGTCACACTGGTGATGTCATAAAGGTTTCTTGATGTTACAATGGCATGTCTGATATCAATTGTCAATTCATAATGAAGGTATAGTTACACAAAAGGACTGTGATGTCACAAAGGCCATATATTTTTTCAAAGGTGCTAAGAGATCCTAATAGGTTTGGGATGTCACAATGTGATAGTGATGTCAAATGGCTATGAAAGCTCACAATAGGTTTCTGATGTCACATTGGTGGTGAAATCAAATAGTTTTGTGAAGTCACATCTCATAATCACATGTCCAATTTCAGTTGCTACTATTTCACAATGAGGAGATGAGTTCACAGAAGAAGACTGAAGTATAAAAGGCCAGGAATTTTCTAAAACTCTATGAAGACATAGCAGGTTTTTGAAAACACAATGGCACAGTGATATCACGATGGCAATGTGATGTTTCAATATGATGACTTGATAATGTTTTGATATCACAATTGGTGATGCCACACTGGTGATGAGTTTACAAGAGGTGTGTGATGTCACAATGGGTTGGTGATATCAAAATGACACATGTGATCTCAATTGTCAACTCACAATGAGTATATTAGCTGACAAAGGGACTGTGATGTCTCTAAAGGCATGTGTTGTCTCAAAAGTGATGCACTCTTAACAGGTGTGTGTTGTCAGAAAGTGACAAAATGCTCATAACATCTATCAGTGTGATGTCACCATGATCTAGATGTCACACTGGATTCGGGTATCACATTTCATACCTGGATTGAGTATGAAAGGATTGGAATTTCACAGTAGGTTAATGATATCACTATGGAAATGTGGGGTCACAAAGGGATTGTGCTACCACAATGGCTATTAGATCACAATGTGTTTCTACTACAATAGGTTTGTGCTGTCACAATTGGTTGGAAATGTCACAATGGTATGCCAGTTCTCAAATGTCATTAATTCACAATGAAGATATGAGCTCGCAAAGGGTCTGTGTTGTCTCCAAAGTCATGTGTTGGCACAAATGTGATGAAGTCCTAACAGATTTATGAGTTCACAATGTGACACCATGGTCTTGATGTCTATCAATTTGATGTCACAATGTTCATAATGTCAGAGTCAATTTCTGATATGATATGTCATACCTGAATTATTATGAGTTTGAAAACAGAATATAAGCTTGCTAAAGGCCTAAAATATCCTACTGTCAGCATATCACACAAGTTATGACTAAAATCATATTGTTTGGAGCTTAAGATTCTTTCTTTGAAATTGTATCCTCATTGTGAATTAGTAGAAATTGAAATTGGACCTGTCATTGTAATATTGAAAACTCATGTGACATCACAAACTCATTGTGACCTCATCACCACTGTGACATCACAAACCCATTGTGACATCCCGTTGTTGTTGTGCCTTCACAATCACATTGTGACATCATAAAGCAATTGTGAACTCTTAGCACCTTTACAAAACACACGACCTCTGTGGCATTACAGACCCTTTGTGTACCCATATCCTCATAGTGAACTAATGAAAATTGTGATCACACATAGCATCGTATCATCACAAATACTTTGTGCAATAATTATGACTGTGAAATCACATCATCATGACACTATCATCTCAGTGTGACAACACCAAACCCCAATGACACCATACCAATTTTTTCTTCTGTGCATTTTTTATTGTAAGTATAGTGTACAGAGGGATTACAGTAATGAGTACATATCCTATCAAACATTGCTGCCTTGACAACACATTGTCACTTTGATGTCATAGACCCATTGTGAATGCCTGTTCTTTGATTTATTTCTATTACAATTGTGCCATGTGGGTTGATATCAAGAAACCATTGTGAACTCATAACCTTTGTCACATCAAAATCTCTTTGTCACATCACATTGCTTTTGTTATATCACTAACCTACTGTGACATCAAATACCTCTCCTGTCCTCATAACTTTTGTGATATGCCATTGTGATATTTTAGGCCCTTTGTGAGTTGAAAATCTCTGTTTGATCTCATATTTCAGATATGATATCAGATATCTAAAATCCAGTGTAACATCATGATATCACACCACTGGACATCATAACCATGGTGTCACTTTGTGACATCTCAGACCTATTAGTTCTTTAACTCTTTGACTATATATACTTTGGTGACATCAGAATCCCTTCCCAAAATCATATACTTATGGTGAGTTAATGACAATTGAGATCAACCCACATGCCACATTTCAAATATTATGAAATCACAGATTAGGCATTCATAATATGACTATGATGTCACAGTGACATAAGGGAAAATGCTATAATGTCATTGTCATTTTGTGATGTCACCATTAGCTAAAGATATCATAACAACAGTGTGATTTCACACTGGTTAAGACATCACACAGGATTCATAATGTTACAATGGTTATGATCACAATGTGTTTCTGATATCAACTGATATGCTACATTTGAAATAGAATGAAATCACAGGATATACATTCACAATGTGTCTATGACAGCAAAATGGCAATGCGATGTCATAATGCTATGATGTCACTATAGCTTGTCATAACTACAATCTGATGTCACACTGGTGATGATGTCACAAAGGGTTTGTGATGTCACAATGGCATGTCAGATCTTAATTGCCATTAGTTTACAGTGAGGTTTCTGTTGTCAAAAGTGTTAATGATATAAAAATGGGTAAGTGATGTCAAACTAATTTGTAATATCACATCTTATTTCAAATTTCAATTGCTACAAGTTCACAATGATACAAGTTCAAAGAAGGAACTTGATGTCCCAAAGGCCATGAATGTTCTAAGATGTGATGAGGTCATAATAGGTTTGTAAAAACAATTGCAATATGATGTCAAATTATGATGTAAGAATGTTGTTATGTCACAATTAGTTGGTGATGCCATAATAGTGATGATTTCAAAATAGTTTTGTGATGTCGCAGTAGTATGTGATGTGACAATATCATTCCAGACCTCAATTGTCCCTAACTCACAGTGAGTATATAAGTTTAGAATGGGATTGTGAGGATTCCAGAGGCATTTGTTGGCACAAAAGTGATGAAGTCAGAACACATTTGTGATGTGAGAATGTGACACAATGGTCATTACATCTAGCAGTGTGATGTCACAATACTCATGATGTCACAGTATATTTCTAATATTTCATGTCATATCTGAAACAATATGATGTCAAAAATAGTGAGCTCTCATGGGCCTAACATAACACAGTGGCAACATGTCACAAAACTTATGAGGACAGGACATGTTTGATTTGTCACAGTTGTTTAGAGATATCACAATGGCAATGTTATGTCACAAAGGGATTGTGATGTCACAATGGTTATGAAGTCAAAATGTGGTTTTGATATGAACCCACATGCCACATTTGAAATATAATGAGATCACATAATAGGCACTGATAATGTATATATGATGTCACAATGAAAATGTGATGTCATAGTGGTATGATGTCATTACAGAATTGTGATGTCACAATGAGATGATGTTGTTATAATGACAATGTGATGTCACACCGATGATAATATTGTAAATGCTTTGTGATATTGTAATGGCATATCTAATCTCAATTGACACTTCACAATGAGGATATGGATACACAAAGGGACTGTGGTGTCACAAAGGCCATGTGGTTTTTCAAAGGTGCTAAAGATGTCATAATGGGTTTGGGGGATCTCAAGGAGATTGTAATGTCAAAACAGCAATGTGATATCACAATGGCTTTGTGATGTCACATTGGTGATGAGGTCACAATGGACAGGAGAGGTTTGTGATGTCACAACAGGTTAATGTTATCACAATGGCACTGTGATATCAGAAAGGGATTTTTCTTACAATGGTTTTGAGGTCACAATGGATTTCTGATACCCACCAATATTGCTTGCTTGAAATAGAATGAAATCACCGAATAGGCATTCACAATATGTGCACAATGTCACTATGACATATGATGTCATAATAGTATGATATTTAAGTTTATTCATGTCAAAATGGCATGTCTAATTTTACTGGTCATTAGATTACCATGAGGATCCCAGAGGTTGCTATGTGCTGAGTCTTTCAAAAGGTGCATCATGCTGAGTCCATTACATAGGGTTCTTTGTGCTATTTTTTTTAAAGTGTGCTGTGTGCTGACATCCCAAAGGGTGCTATGATCTGAGTCCTTGAGAGGGAGTTATCCCTGACAATCAGACACACACACACACACACACACACACACACACACACACACACAAACACAGAGGGTCATCATGCACTTGCTTGGTGTGTGGGGTGGATGGAGAAGAGTCTCTCCCAGTGGTTGGGCTGAGGGGAAATTTGATCCCCCCAGGCAGCTGCTGGGGTTGGGGGTAAGCCCTGAGCTGAGATGAGGCTGCTTTTTCCATGGCCTGGTAGCCTTAGGGCAGAGACAGGGCAGCACAAGGCCAGGGATAGAGGGCTTGCCCGAGGGGTTAGGGGGCGTGACCGAGGGGAGGATAGGGCATGGCAGAGGGGGCACATATCTGCTGTAGCCAGGGGCAGGCTGGAACACTTGTGCAGTGGGGGTGGGGCAACACAGCAGAGAATTGGGGGCAGAGAGAGAGAAGGGCAGACACATGCACCAGGCCAGGCGGCGTCAATGGCTGGCCTCTGCTGCTGTAGGAACATGGGTCTGGGCAAAGAGCACAGAGCACACAAAGCCAGCACAGCAGGCACATCCCTTGCACAGCCCCAGGGAGTCTCAGAAGCCACATAGACCCTGAGCCTGAGGTCCCTGTGTTGGGAGCTCAGCTGGGGCTAGGGGGCACTCAGCCCCACAACCTGCCTGCCACTGCCCCAGTCCCCTCTCCTGCCCTCCCAAGGAATCGCATTTCAAATATGTCACTGCTGGCTCAGACCCATGGTGCCTCTTGGAGTCATCTAGCAATGGTGCGCCCCAGGCTGGCCTGGGACCCTGACCAAGTCCCGGGCCCCATTCCTTTGCTCTGGGCCTGAGCATCCACCATGATGCTGCCATTGTTGTCCGCTGCACCCAGTACCACAGCCTACAGCTTCTCCCAGCAGCACATGTGGGTGGCCGCCCCACGAGCTCGAACCTTGTGTCCTACCTGAACACCCCCCTCCTCACTGTGGAACCAGACCCACTACTCCAGCCTCCCCGCTCGCATCCCCACCATGCCTCCTCAGTGCCAGGAAGGCCAGCCCTGGCTCTGCCAAAAATGTGTCCCAAGGGTGGGGGTTGGTGGACCCAGGGATTCCACCCCCATTCCTAGTGGTCAGAGTGCCAGGAAATGAGGAGATGCAGGTTTGGGTGAGAAAGGGGCACCACCGAGCCCCTGGCCTGGAGCAGTGAGAGACCCACAGCCCCACATCTGCACCCTTCCTCTCCCTGGTGGGAGCCTGGTGGTTTTAGTCAGAGGTGGGTTGCAGCAGCTCCACACCTGCCTTCTTGGGTCTTTTCCTTTTTTCTGGGGTGGGGGTGTTGGATGCAGAAGATAGGACCCCCTTGCTGTGTGAGTCCTTGACCTCTGTTCTCAGTCTCCCTTTCACGTGAGGAGGGACCCAGAAAAGCCCACTAGGGAGGTGAGGTCACTGGGGGTCAGATAGAAGGTGAATATCTGGGAGGAACACACTCCTCCATCACACATATACCCAGCATGACCCCTCCACCCCAGCTGTCAACAGTAATCATAGGGTTATCACATTTCCCAGCTCTGCCAGCATCTGTTGGTGCTCCCAGTCCATCTGGTCTCCTTGTCCTCCCCAATAATCCACACAGTCGCCCAGAAGTACCTAAGCTGGAAGTAGGGAGTACTTCCATGTATGTAGCCTTTAAGACCCCATCCATTTCCTCAACACCACCCCACTCCAGGTCAGACACCCCCTGGGGACCCCATGACCCCCTGCTTGTTTTCAATCCTGCCTCTGAGGACCACTTCTCTGAGGATTCCTTCACCGCACATCCTGGCCTAGGGTTTTGGTGAAAGAGGAGTTAAGGCCAGTTGTTCCCAAGGGGAAGGGTCTGGCCCTGGAGAAGGTGAGAGGTGAGGTGGTGCTGTGTCATTAGAGTGGTGCTCCCCTTGGGTGGGAGCCCTTGGTTCTGACAAGGGAATGGGGAATTGGAACCTGCATGCTCCAGTTTGTACATTGTCCCCCATGAGGAAACAACAAACTTAGGAGAGGCACTACTCTGAGTCTGTGTGAGTGTGTGTGTGTGTGAGAGAGAGAGAGAGAGAAAGAGAGAGAGAGACCGAGAGAGAGAGAGACCATGAAAGAGAGAGAGAGAGACTGAAAGAGAGAGAGAGAGAGACCATGAAAGGGAGAGAGAGACAGACAGACAGACAGAGAGAGAGAGAGAGATCATCTTTCTCCTTGTACAGCCTGACTGTACTCAGGTGAGTGATCATTTGGCAAATTGCAGGTGCTGTATGGAAGAGTCTTCTGTCACTGTTCTGGATTTGTGTTTGTGTGTGTGTGTGTGTGTGTGTGTGCGTATGTGTGTGTGTGTTAAGAGAGCAGGGAGATGAGATCAATGAAAATATATTTACATCATCATGTCTAAAAACAGCAAAAGCATTTTATTTCTCTCTGTGTGTGTATTTGTTTTTGTTCTTTCTTTCATCAATACCAAGTATGAGCCCAGCCACAATCTTTGTTTTCTCCTTCACAGTTTCATGGCTCCTTTATGGAAAATTTCAGTAGATATTCCTTTCCTCCCCTTTCCACCTCTCTCTTCCCCCTTTCCTATAGCCCACAGTAGATTCTGGGCCTGCATGTGCCTCCCCTAGGAGACCTGTGTGAACCCTGGACTACAGTGGACACCTGTCTTTCTATCCCCAGCCAGAAGTTTGGTGAGGCGAGTGTGACCACAGCCACAATCTTCCAGCCAGACACTCTGCTCTCGTGTGTATAGTTGGAGCTAACTCAAGGGTTGAGAATGTGTCTGCCAAACATAATTAGGTAATGAGATGGGAGAGAAGGCAGGGCAGGGTCTTTGAAGCTATGAGGTTTTGGGGGCTTGCGTACAGTGTGACATGGCAGATGGTTCACCATGACGGAGGATGAGAGGGGAACCTTACCTAGGGCATTCATGATCTCTGTAGGCATATGGGCACAGAGCTCCATGCCCCTATTGGTGGCGTGTATTCCCTCCCACGGCAGTGCACCCTAGTCAATCCTCCCTGGAGTCCTGCAGACTCCAATCTGTGTCCTGCTTGAGCCATTTCCAGCTGGATAGTGGTAGGCAAGTCCATTCCCCCTGCTGGAGCCCACTCAGTATCAGGACATGTCAGTTAGCTAGGGCTCACTGAATGCCAGTTTCTGTAACCTGCTGTAGGCTGTCTGGAAGAGAAAGGGGACCATTGACTTTGGAAACTTTTAAGTTTGATTGGGATAAATTAAATGCCACATTTTCCAGGGTTTTTGTTGTTGTTCTTGTTTAAGCTGGCAATTTCCACTAACGCCTGGAATTATGGGTCAAATTAGATGGACCATTTCAGCCACCAAACAATGACATTCAAAGCTGCACAGGCAGAGTTCACAAGCCATATTGTGTCCTGCTTTGAACGTTGTACCTTGACTGCCTTTCTCCATCAGCTGCTGAATCTCTTCCTGCTCTCTTTAGGGTGACCACCACAGTGGAGGGCATTGTGGGGAGCAGAGATTGTGACCTCACCATCCCCAGCCTGCCAGCTGTGAATAGAGACAATACCCAGCACCTACACTGGACGCTGGGAGATTCAGAGGCCCCAGGCTGCCTCAAGGATCTTTTATCTGCAGCATGAAACTTGGGGGCCGGATGTGGTAGACCATCCTGGCTGGTCCCAGGGGGAGGAGAGGTGGCCCCTTGAGCTAGGCGTTCAGCTCATGACAACCTCGTTCACACCTGAGTGGGGAATTGAGTACCACAGAACTGATCAGCCGCTAGGCAGAGATCTTTGAGAAGATAGGCATCCCAGAAGGCCCAGAATCCAGCGAGTATATTGTGGCTCATATCCTCAGAGTCAAAACAGTTAAGTGCGAGGTCACCAGGAAGGCATGAAGAGGGAGGAGGGAGAACTGTGGGAGAGCTATATGAGGCTTCATCTCCCCTCCCCCACAGAGGATACTTACCTGAATCAGATGGGACTTTTCTGTAGTATTGTCATAGAGAGATGCTCATTTATTTATCTAACAAACTATTATAGTGTGTGCCAGGGTCTGGGG
The DNA here is from genome assembly GCF_019054845.1 of Dipodomys spectabilis. NCBI lineage: Eukaryota > Metazoa > Chordata > Mammalia > Rodentia > Heteromyidae > Dipodomys > Dipodomys spectabilis. The sequence goes on along the minus strand of NW_024871131.1, from coordinate 1,406,994 downwards.
GGTCATAGACAATGAAGGTTCCAGGACTGGTTCCAGAGCACTGGGCTCTGAGCAGGGTTGCTTCTTTAATAATACTCACAACACAGGAACATTCCTGGGATAGATCAGCCCTTTTTATCTTCCGAAGAGAGAGGGACCTAGAGCCTCCCTCCCCCCCCCCCCCCCAGTCTCCGTCCCTTGACCAAGAAACCCTTTGGTTCCCATATCATGTGGTTGGATAACTAGACCTCACCTCACTGCCCAGTGGTTAGGCAGGACTGTGAGAGATCCTGAATCTTTGATAATGTCAGAGGATCCTCAGTATGAGACTGTACTTTAACGTCCTAACTTGGTGCATTGTCAGTCCCATCTAAGACTACCATGATGTAGGACATAGAATCTAGTGAATCAGATCAGGATGGGGTCTGTTCTTGGAGGCTTGAGTATTATGTGTGAGCTTTGAGCTTACGTGTGCCAACCTGCTTCCTTTTCTTGGGTGGGTCTATGCTAGACAAAGCTTGAAACTAGGGTGTGGTCTTGTATTTTATGCTATAAGATATCACTCTACCATTTGAGCCACAGCTCCATTTCCAGATTTTTTTTGGGTGTTTAATTGGAAATAAAGAGTTCGCATGGACTTTGCTGCCAAGGGCAGCATCCATCTGTGCAGTCCTCAGATCTTGGTTTTCCGAGGGGATAGGATTCAAAACCTTGGAAAAATATCTTTGGATACTCATGGCTGTTATTCCTAGGTACTCAAGAGCTGAGATCTGAGGATTACAGTTCAAAGCCAGCCTGGACAGGAAAGACCCTGAGACTCTTATCTCCAACAAACCAACAGAAAACCGGAGATGGTGCTGTGGCTCAAGTAGTAGTGTGCTCGCATTGAGATGAAGAGCACAGGGACAGCACCCAGGCCCAGAGTTAAAGCCTCACAACTGAAAGAAAAGAAAGAAAGTAAAACATCTTTGCTTATAAAGATGTGGAGGTGTGTGTAGGGGTGCTGTGTTTGAGAGACTAGGTGCTGGCCTCATTGTACAGACATTTCTAAGAACTCCCCAAGTTTGTCCTAGTTTGAAACCACATTAGAATGGGCGGTGCCTTATGAAGAACTCAAGAAGAGGAGACTCGTGGCAGGCAGAGTGGGCTAATGGTTCAGGAGTGGGATTGATGTGTCTGTATTCTCTCCATTGAAGGATAGATTTGGATGCTGGATGTCAAAGACTGAAGTCAAGTGTTGCAAGAAGTATGTGGCCTGATGAATTGAGTTTCCTCTGGGTATATGAAGGTGGTTGAAGCCTGGTGCTGCTGGTGGCTGACAACTGTCATCCTAGATACTCATAAAGTTGAATTGTAAAGACCACGGTTCAAAGCCAGCTTGGGCAGGAAAGTCTGTGATAATTGATAGCCAATGAACCATCAGAAAACAGGAAGTGGTGCTGTGGCTCAAGTGGTAGAGTGCACAACTTCAGCTGAAGAGCTGAGTGAGAGCACCCTGGCCCAGAGTTCAAACCCCATGATCAACAATAAACAAAGAGGTAGCTGAGTTTTCCACATACCAATGTATACGGTAGGAAATTACATTCTGGGTTATGAGACATTACAGGTATGTGAGAGGCTCAATGTTGTGTCTACAGTTGGTGTGTGTATGATAGTGCCATCTTCTCATGGGTCGGATGTGATCCTAATGGACAGAGTTCATGGTTCTGTTCTCAGGAACTGCTGAGGCCTTGGAATATCCATATGTGTGTGTGTGTGTGTGTGTGTGTGTGTGTGAGTAATTTTCCCTTGTCTTTCTCTGTCCCCTTCCTGGGTGCCTGTCTGCCTCTTCCTGACCTGAGATGGTGCCCCTCCTCCACGTCAACCTTGACTTTAGCTCCCTATCCGGGTCTACAATGAGTGTGAAATGGCCAGAGGCCTGTGTTCCAGCTTTTCTCTGGGGCACAAGTCTGGCTGTCCAAATATTTGGCCGGCCCCAGGGAATTCTGGGACAACAGTGCTAGCTGGTTTCCTCTGCCTCAGAAGGAGGGCTTCAGTCACAGGATGTCCTGTCCTTTTCCTCAGCTGGTCCACTGCACATCCCTCTAAACAGGCTGGCAGTGGAGTAGGGAATGGGGGGGTTGCTGGTGGTTCTGGCCAACTCAAGCGTGACAGCTGACTGAAGACCACCCAAGCAAGGGGATCCAGGACTACATGGAAGGTGAGGTCAAGATGGCTTGGAAGTATTGGTCAGTGTCTAGGAAATGTAAACAAACTTTATCACAGGAAAGTCTGTCTTCCAGCCCTGGCTGGGACTCTCTGGTCCTTCTAGACAATTCCAGATGCCCAGAATACAGAGGCACACACTTTAGATTCCAGGGCCTGGGAACTGGGGGATGAGAGACTGGTATGGCCAATACCTCAAAGTTCTGGGGCATTAGCTTGACCTGGCTCTGTCCCCCTTGTGTATGTTCACCCAGTGTTGGCCACACACCGGCCACTTGTAGCAGTGCTGTGGAAATGGCAGGAGTGGAAGTGAGATTTAGTATGACCAAAATCTGGATTTATCGGCTGTGGGGCTGGCAAATGGTGTCTAAAAAAAAATATTAGAGCTGGAGCTCAGGGCCTGGAGCTCAGGCACTGTCCCTGAGCTTCCTTTGCTCCAAGCTAACATTCTACCACTTGAACCACAGCTCAACTTTCATCTTTTTTAGTACTTTAGTGGAAATAAGTGTTTCATGGACTTTCCTGCCTGGGCTGGCTTCAAGCTGCCATCGTAAGATCTCAGCCTAGAGTAGCTAGGATTGCTGATATGAGCCACTGGCACATAATAAGGATGTTAGAGTATGTGAGTGTGTGTATGTGTTTATGTTTTTACCGGGACTTGAACTCAAAGCCTAGATGCTATCCTTTAGCTTGTTTGCTCAAGGTTGGTGTTCTACCACATGAACTACAGAAGCACTGCTTCCCAGCTTTTTGGTGATTCATTGGAGATATGAGTCTGCCCAGGCCAGCTTTGAATCCTGATTGATTTTCAGGTCTCAGCCTTGAGTAGTTAGGCTGCCAGGTATGAACCACTGGCGCCCAGCTGATAATGGCCTTTCTCCACATTGGACTGGGTACTCCTGAAAGGTTTTCCTTATTTTTTCTGTGCCAGTACCAGGGCTTGAACTCAGGGTATGGTCTCTGATCTCTTAACTTTTTCCCTCAAGGCTGGCACTCTAACACTTTACCCACAGCTCCATTTCTGGTTTTTGGTAGTTCATTGGCATGAAGAGTCTCACTAACTTTCCTCCCCTGAGCTGAGTTTGACCCATGACCTCTCATCTCAGTCTCATTCATGGAGTAAGAAGCCACTTTTGAAACATTTTTTTTCCTGAAAAAAAGCCCTGGGTCTCAGTATGATGTATAGTCCATATGCAAATATATCCTGTGTGATAGGATGTAATAAATGAAATGTTGTATATGTAATAATACTAAATAAATAAGGATAATAAATACTATACTCACTTTTCCAGTGCTGGCACTTCAATTCAGGCCCTGGGAACTGGTCTGAATTTCTTGTCTTCAAGGGCAGTGAGCTTCCTCTTCACCTACAGTGCCACAGAGTTACCCAGACCCTGATTTCAAATACAGGCCTGCCAGAAAAATGTTGCAAGTTCCAAGCCAGGGCTTTTAATTTATTTTTAATTTATTTTTTTGGCCAAGCATGGGGCTTGAACTCAGGTCTTGGCATCTCTACCACAGCTGGCCCTGTATTATTAAGACCCAAGTTCAAATCTCCGGGTTGGCAAAAATAAAAATAAAAAGGAGAAGGTTAAAACGGAGAACTTCAGGAAGGTGGTTTTACATTTTTTCCCCTTGCATTGTGACCATCCTGGGTCTAAATAACAAGGCCGAAAAGTGCACATGACCTTTCATGCTGATGTTTGGCTGGCTATTAGGGAAGCAATAGCTGAAACTTCAAATTAGGCCTGGAGGTTGAGTCCCGGGACTGCCACTAAGGATTGGTGGGAGATTCTAAGAAATGCATTGCAATATGCATCCATACAAATGTTACAAAAGTAACAATTAAATTAGTACTTAGTGTATGAGTTTAATATAAAATTATACACAACAATTACACTACATTGACTAATGTACAATTAATACTTTATTATGTATTCAACCATGATATTTAAAAATGGAAGGAATAATTTGATTGTCAACAATTGGTAGTAATATATGTAATTTCATAATATACAGACATGTTTCTCTTGTTATATATATATATATATGCCAATCTACACCTTTATGTGTTTATACACTTGTCACTAATGGGGCTCAATGGTATAGTGATGGCTAGTACATCCAAACCCTGGATTCGATTCCTCACTACCAGATGCACATAAAAATCAGGAAGTCGTGCTGTCGCTCAAGAAGTCAGGCACTAGCTTTGAGCATAAAACCTTAGGGACTGTGTCTAGACCCTTACTCAAGACCCAGGATAGGTACCAAAAAATATTGAATGTTGTGACAGCAACTCTCTATGGATAGGACTTCAAATACCTCATCACAGAGCAAGCCGGGAGTCTGGTGCTGACAGCTGCCATCTAACCTGACTTAGCCAGAGGTATAACACTGCAACCCAGCTCCACGGAACCAGATGCTGCTGGCTTGCTCACCCCTGTCATCCAAGATACTCAGGGGCTGAGATCTGACACTGATGGTTTTAAAACCCAGTCCTAGCAGAAGATATGTGAAAGTCTAAGATGTGGGTCAAAGTGGTAGAGCTCTAGCCTCGAGCAAAAGATCTTAGGACAGTACTCCCAACATTTTAGTGCAATCCCTGTGGCTGACTACTCCCCTCCAAAAAACATTCCTCTGAATCATTAGATGTTAACTTTGTGCAGTTTGTGATGTGTTTCTGAAAGAATGGTGATACTGATGAAAGCACCATAATACTAATGACAGCTTGTGGGATATAACTATGTGATGAGTCCTTCCTAAGGTGCTGAGTACTTCACGGGGTGCTGTGTGCTGAGTCCTGTACAGAATGCTATGTGCTGAGTCCTTCACAGGGTGCAGTGTGCTGAGTCCTGCATTGGGTGCTGGGTGCTAAGACTTTCACAGGATGCCTTGTACTGAGTCCTGTAAAGAGTGATATTTGTTTTGTCCTTCAAAGGCTGCATTCTTTCATCTTATTCTTGTAACAGCTCCACAACTGAGATGATTATGCAGACAAGAATATTGAGGTTCAGATATGTCCACATGGCAGGGACAAAATTATGTATTACTGAAGACTCATGAGTTGCCTACTGAAGACAATTATTTGGTTTTTTTTTTCTCTGTCATGAACCTTGAACTCAGAGCCTAGCACTGACCCTTACTTCTTGGGCTCATGGCTAGCACTCCACCATGTGGAGCCAAGGACCCCCTTGCAGCAGTGTGCCAGGGCCTAGGGTTCTATAGCCGAGGTCTGCCATCCTGCCTTCTCAGGAAGCTGAGATCTGAGGATCTGGGTTCCAAAATATCCCAGACAAAATGTCCCATGAGACTATTATCTCCAATTCACCACTAAGAAACCTGAAGTGGAAGCTGGGTGCTTGTGGCTCATGCTGGTCATCCTAGCTACTCAGGAAGATGAGATCTGAAGACCATGGTTCAAAACTAGCCTGGGCAGGAAAGTCCTTGAAACACTTAGCTCCAGTAAACCACCAGGAAACCAGAAGTGGTGGTGTGGCTCAAGTGGTAGACCATAAGATTTGAGCTGAATTGCTCAGGGACATCAGCCAGGCCTAGACTTCAACTCCTACAACCGACAACAACAAAAAAGAAAGAAACTAACAAACCTGAAGTAGAGAGCTGAGAATATGCCTTAGTGGTAGAGTGCTTTCCATATACAAAACCCTGGGCTTGATTTCTCAGTACCACATCACTAGGAAAAAGCCCGAAGTGCCTTTGTGGTTCAAGTAGTAGAGGGCAATCCTTGTACAAGAGAAACTAGGTACAGTACTCATGTCCTCAGTTCAAGCTCCAGTACTCGTGTATGTGCGCGCACGCACACACACACACACACACACACACATGCACACACACACATAGAGAAAGCAGAAGTGAAGCTGTGACACAAAATGGGAAAGCATTAGACTTCTGCTCTGAGCTCATGGTCATCACGCAGGCCCTGTGTTCAACCACAAAACCTAGCCACCCAGGGCCCAAATAGGAGAGGTCAAAGGTTTCAAAACCTGACGAGCTTCACCAGCCCTAGATGAAAGGAAACTTTGTGATATCCAACATGTGCTTGGATTTCCCAAGCTTCTGGAAACCTATGAGAGCTTTCATAGGCCCATTATCGCTGTGATTGAAACATTTGATTAGGTTCAGTGCCCTAGTTGTCTCCCAGAAGGACTCCTGAATAATATTGAGCATTTAACACCGGAATATAGTCTCGTAAAGGCAGGATAAGAGCACAGAACATGGCTTGCCATGGTAGGTGGCACAAATGAAGGCTTCCTGTCAAAACATTGCACTGGGAAGAGAGAGAGCTTGGGGTAAGAGAGTCCTTTTTCTCCTGACCTTCAGAGCTCGCCCACACTCCTCCTCACTAATTGGCCCAGATGGAGTTATCTGTTACAGAGCTGTACAGGAGTGAGGCCTTTTGCCTGCCTATCCAGACAATGAGAGAGACTTCTTCCAGCAGGCCTGGCATGCAGAGAAACCCTCTCGCTACCCTGGGATCAGTGAGGGGAGCCCTGGAACATGCAATGTCATAAAAGCAGTCTCTGTGTTATAAACTCATTGTATTGAATACATATTTCCTAGCTTGGTACAATTCCCAGTCATGAGGCCTTTTGCAGTTTGCCAGGCTACCACCATTTCCCTCACACAACCACAGAGCAGGAAGACTATCACTTTCCCACTTCTCAGGCAGCCAGAGACCCCAGATTCAAGAGGGCAGAGACAGGTTCTAACTCAGCTGCTGGAAGACAGAAGAAAAAGTGCCCTGACTCTTCTTGGACTGGGGATTTGCATTAATGTTGTGGAGAATGAAGGAAGGAGAATGGACTGGCAGAGGTAAAAGAAGGGCCTTCAAATCTGACAGATGGAAACTCAAAAACCCATTCCCTAAGACAAGAGAGCAGGGTTTTTCTACTCTGTTCTTCCCCTCTCTCTCTCACTAAACTGGCTCTCTATTGGTAACTTAAAGATAGCCTGAGGCTCCCTTCACCTGAGGGAAGAAGGTTATTAGTCATTGTTTGAAGAGGCCGAGAAAAGCCTGACCCTGGTGTAACTCTAACAAATTTCTCAGGTTTCCCCCCATCGCTGACTGTGCCTGGAATGAATGAAGTGGTTTTGCAGCTCACTTCCCTGTTGAGTGTGTACATTGTGCCTCCTAATCCTGCAGGCCTTTGTGTCTTCACCCAACCTGGCTTTTGCAACTGTTTTCTGCGTTCAAATACAGTGTTATACTGGATTCCTTCCTGACAACAGTGCTAGGGCTTGGATCCTGAGAACCTCATTTGAACCCGGGGTGGGTCAATGATCTTTCTTTCCTTCTTCTATAGCTAGAGAACTCTAAGAACATTTAGAGTGCAAGTAACTTCTCATCACCAAGAGAAACACAGGAAGTTCTTGATCATCTGATCTTTTAGAAGTAGAAGCCAGTGTGTCGTAGACTTTCCTGCTCTGGTTGCCTTCACACTGTGATCCTGAGACCTCAGCCTCCTGAGCTAGGGTGATGGGTGTGAGCTACTGGTGCTATGCTAGGTTCAGAACTGTAATGACATTGACAGTACAAGTCAACCTCTTTATCACAAAGGGCTTGGGGAGCATATTAAGCCTTTGAACAGTGGACCTTTCAGATCCCTTTAGCACACAGGTTGTAATGGTAGAGTCTGAGAGGCTGGGCATATGGATGTGCTATACTTGATCCTTAAGCTCTGACTCCAATTCTGGTGTACATCAGGGTTCATTTTCTAAAGAATGTTCTCATAATTATAAAATAGGAAAAGTACTTTGATTAACCCTTCCTTTTTTCCAGTTGTGTGACTTGTATCAAGCCTGGGCATTGTCCCTGTGTAATTCAACTCAAGGCTAACACTCTACCACTTGAGCCACAGTGCCACATTTTTTTGTTGGTTCATTCGAGATAAGAGTAACAGGCTTTCCTTGCCTAGGCTGTCTTTGAATCTCAGCCTCCTAAGAAGCTAAGATTTCAGTTGTGAGCCACAGGCATCTGGCAATCTCTTTCTTGTACACTCATTTTTCTTGGTAGCATTGTTTGTTTATAAATAAAATCGTTTATTTCCACATTTTGATGGACAAAGATGTAGTTTTCAACTTAGTGTGATTAGTTAAAAAACCTTCTCATATAGATGCTTTTCAATAACCAATGTTTTCCAATGATATATTGAGTATGTTCTTCAATACAGCTGTAAGCACATTACACAATTTACATAATACCACTTACATATCTGCAGTTACCTTAAAAGGACATAGGCCTTAGAGCCAAGAGGTAAAATTTATTTTTATTTCTGCATGAAACTATTTGTGACTTTATACCAACAAAGTAATGGCATCCTTTTCAAAATCTATTGACCATAAAACTAAAAATTTATTTTTGATAAATCTGTTACATTCTTCTATGTGTCTGTTCTTATAGCAGAGCTATGTTGTCTTCACTACTAAACATGGTAATAAGATTCAAATCTAGTATGAGGGCTCAAGCTATAAGATTTTAAAAAAATTTTCTGGCTGACCTGTATTCCTTGAATTTACATATGAGTTTATTGAGTAGGTGGAACAATTTTCTACAGAGATATCTAGATGTTTGGTAGTCACTCATATTTTGCACCTTGTGAAAACAAAAGACCCCAGATATATATATAGAAAAAAACTGTCTTTAGATAATGCTTGAAACAGCTAAATTTAATTTAGGAATGAGTTAAAATTTAGGAACACTATAGCATAATAAAGCTGAGTGATAACGACTTGAGCTGTACAACAGAGGAGAATGAGAAGGGATAGAATAGAATGATGGACCACATAGTATCTGTATGTCATTGGTATTGTGTTTCAAAAATCAGAGAGACTTCAGAGAAGAGAAGGAGGAAAATAATCAAAGTTTCCTGAACCATTTCTTTTTAATCCACCTAATACTGTGCACTGAGAGACAGAGAAGATGGGAAAAAATAAAATAGAAAATAAAGCATTTTATAGACTGTTACAATGTAAAGAGATTGTAATAGTAATATGATAATTAATTTCCAAAGAAATAAGAGAACGAATAGGTAAACACTCAAGGCAAAAAGAATGAAGAGAGAAAAGAAGCAAAGTAAAATCTTTATCAATAGCAAACACAAACTGAATTTTACTCTTTCCTTATTTGTAAGGTAAGGTGGAAAATGTAAGGACTCTTCACTTTTCTTTTTTCTTGCTCTAGAAGTCAACAAATATATTCTCCATTATTTCTGGTAGATTACATCCATTTACAAATGAGAAATGTCAGACTAACAATCAATGTAGTGAGTAAATAATACTAGAATATATGTCTGAGCTCTTCACTCTGTGTGCTTAGAAAGAGAGTAATTTGGTTATGGAGAGGACCAATATGAAAATAATACAGGGAAAAAGCATACTTTGGAAATGGTTGTTTTAGGACTAGGTGACAGTGATGAGTAAATGAAACAGGCTGGTGTCAGGGGCATAAAAAGGAGTACATCGAAATCATATTAGTGACAGAAACTCAGAAAATCTTGATCATTGATTATATCTAATGGAAGGGAGTAGAAGGGTAAGAAGAAATCTAAAGTGCTTCCACAGGTCTGGCTGGCAACTGTGTTAGTGATATTCTTAGAGATAAGGACAACAGGTGAAAATGATGGATTTGGAAGTGGAGAGGCAGTGGAAATATTCTAAATAACAATAAAATAATAAAAATTGCTATAGTGGATAGAATATGGATCACATTTTATCATATATAATTTTCAAAAAACATACTAAGAATGAAAATTTAAAAGTAATAAAACACTATTTACATTAAAACTAGACAGGATAGTTCAGTGCTAAAACATTGGCCTAGCATATGTGAAACAATTGTGTGATCTCCCAAACACTACAAAGTACACACAAAGCACACACACACCAAAACCAAATAAACACACACACACACACACACACACACATACTACATACACACATTTGGAATATTGATATTATCATATTAAACAGAGGAAATTATCACAAATAATAAAAGTAAGTTAATATATGAAATCATAATATTGTTCTTACTATGTAAAAATTTAGTAGAAATAAAATAGTCACAATATACTTGGATTCTTAGAGATTAAATTGAAAATTAAGAAATAGAAGACATGAGAACCTTTGCAAACAAGTTTTAAATAGTAAACATTTTGAAACATATTTCCTTATTTTGACAAAAGATTGATGTTACTGGTGTTGTAACTCAAGATTTAGAATATAATAACCAGGTGCTCTATATCTCGCTATGGATGGCTATATGTCTAATCATTTCACTCTAGATATTTTTATAATAAGCTCTCAGTTTCTCAGGCTTTCCTGAATTACAAACCCTATTTGCAGTTCCTACCATAGCTAGAAAATGGAAGCCATAAATCACCATGCCCAGCTCAAACTTTTTTTAAATTCAAGTACAAATATTTACAAAAAAGTGACCAGGTAATGAAGCCCTTCTTAATAAAGTATGTGCTTCTTGAAAATACAGTAAGTATTTATTACCTGAAAAATATGTTTAGAAGTATAAGAAAATAAATTTATTTAAATTCACCAACCATAAAAAAATTAGAAAATAATTTTTAAATATTCACATGATAAATATTTTAAAAGCAAAATATATGTGTGAATAATTTACATGTATAAAAATCATGCAAAATTAAATTAACTAATCCAACACTCTGAAAAAAGAATTACCCTAGGGAATCAAAAGAAAATATATAAGTTCAAAATTTGAAACTTAGAAAATAAAATGAACTGTACACTTTAGTTGACTTAAGTAACTGTAAACCTTCTGTATATCAATTTTATAATAAAAAATGCATGAACAAAGAAAGCAAAAGTACCCATTGATCCATAGCAACAGCAAAAGCATCAGTAGTTGTTTGAGTGTACAAACAAAATCGATGGAGGGAGCATCTAGATTTCTAGGTGTGTTCTCCATCATGCCTGACACCCAGGACTCTCCCATGAAAGGAAAACTGGTGGCACACTTGACTTCTTACTCCAAGATTAAATTTTTGGCAGTGCTAGCATCTGAACTCAGGGCCTAGTAGGCCCAATTCATGAATGATAGTTCTAAAGTTTATATTATATTAATATAATAATATAGACATCATCAATATTTTCACAATATACTTGCCATTATTTTGAAAAACACATTATTTTAGTAATGTCTCATAGTAAAACAGAATACAGTTCAATTCTATGGAAACTCCTAACTTAAAACTGAATAATTGTTAAGAGGACAGAATATATGTGTTCTTCAAAATTCCTTTGACTACTAAATACTCATGTTCAAATTCTGAACATGCCATCCCAGATTCATTTAAAACAGTATCTGTTTGCATTTTATTTAATTCTGCAATAAATGTGGTTTCCAATGTGACGTTACATATTTAAAAGTCAACAGGAAAAAGACCCACATTCTGGTAAGGATAAACCTATGAACAATCTATAATAATTAATTCCAGAAGAGTAAACATTTGTTCATCAGAGTAAGCTATTGTTTCTATGACAATCATTCCCAAGGTTTTATGCCATAAATTTATCCTAACGCAAAAGTTTCCAACATGTATGATGCACCATAAAATTCTCTAAATTCACCTCATGACTAGCTTAACATTATTGTGAAAAAATAGTACACTTCTGCTGTGATGCCCTCCCAATTGTGCAAAGAACACTACACTAAACTTTGCTGCATCATTTTCCCATAGTAATATTATTGAGATAAGAACACTTGCAAAGATTGTTTATTTTTATTTTTATTTTATATTTATTTTAGTATATATGATTATTATTTTATCTATCATTGATATTCAGGAAATTTGAATATTTGAATATTAAATCTGAAGATTAGGTTCAAAGCCCACCCTGGCAGGAAGGTTCCTTAGATTCTTATCTCCAATAAACTGCTAAGGAAAAGCCAGACACAAGTGGCACTGAAGTTCAAGTAGTAGAGCAATAGCTTTGAGCATAAACAAGCTCAGGGACAGTGCCCAGACCCAGAAGTCAAGCCCCAGGACAAACTAAATAGCAAAACAAAATAAAAACAAACCTCAAGCCTAGCTTTTTTTCTCATTGTATACAGAGTTACATAATTAAGGAAATTTCTTCCAGTGTTATGTGTTGGTAGAAGAAAAAAGATGTCACACAGTTACTCCCTTCATACCATGTTACACCAAAGTGTCAAAAAATTACTCTTTTTCTAAATTTATAAATTAATAGCACCCATTTGTTGGAAACTCTGTCTAGATTATTTACATTATTATGTCATACATGAACTGTTGGAATTAGCAATTAACTAAGTTCTAATTATACCTCACTTGAAAGAATATTCTAGGCAAATAGAATTGTCTGTGAATTTCTAAATTACATCTTCAACTTGAAAACAATTTTGTAGTATCTGTTAGAATATGAAATTATAAACAAAATATTTATTTTAAATCTAATTTCTGATTTAGCCAGGTATACAAAGTCCTACATTAGATGAACTTTGCCATTTCTCCAGGCTTATGCTTTTGTAATCTTTCATCATTTCTTTGGAATCCAAGAGAATGATGCTTACTTTTTCAAATTTTTGATTGGGAATCATGAGCTGTTTTGCATCTAGGAATGTTCTCTAATGAAGAGATCATTTAAAGCACAACGGAGGATTATATATGAGTTGTATTTCAATAGGAAACTTGACTTCTCAAAACATAATGACAAAATTAGCCCAAAGTTCCAACTGTGTAGCCCTTTCTTGTTTGGTATGTTTCATTGAGACAAAACTACATTATCTGGTCCAGGGTAGGTATCGCTATGTAATTCCACTCTCTAACCTCCTGTCTTAGTCTGAGTGCTAGAATTCCAGGCTTGTATCACATTGCCCTGCCATAATTTGTTTGTTTATTTACTCGAGTAACAGACTAGCAATTCTGAACTTCTCCGATGATCTTATCCACTAGACTGACTGCTCAGACTGTTTATGTACAATTTTCAAAGACGTTCTAACATTTGACACAGGATATGAACATTTTCAGATGCACCTGCAGGGGTCTCAGATTCATTCCTCCATGGATCCAATCCTTTTAATAATGATTACTTTTACTATCTCTGATCCTTACTTATGTAATATTCTCAAGCTTTTTTGGGAACTTTCTAATATTAAAAATTATCACTTTTTCTAGTATTACTCAGGATATATTTTCTATTATTTTCTAACTTTTGTACACATTCTGAGAATTGTTTCATATGTGTGTTTGCACCTATAAGTTCCTCTGTGTGTATGTGCATACTTGTATGTATGTATGAAAAAAATTCTCAAGCTCTTATTCAGCAATCTTGGTCATAACTAGTATTCCATCACTTGAGCCATTCTTCCAATGCAGCTTTTGGCTGGTTAAGTATAGCTAGTGTCCCAAAGACTGTTCTGCTGAGGCTAGATGCAAAATGAAATTCCCAGACTCCTTTACATTCTTAGGTTTTATCTTTCCAGGAGTATCAACTTTTAAACTAGAAGCATTTTTGTGAGTGTATAGTCTAAGCTGTAGGAAAGTTTCTGAGGCACTTATGTCCAATTTACCATCAGAAAACTGGGAGTGGCACTGTGGCTCAAGTGGTAGACTGCTAGCTTTGAGCTGAGTAGTAGAGGGACAGTGCCAGGTCCAGAGTTCAAGCCCACAAACATAAAAATAAAGAAAAGAAAAAAAAAGAAATGTGATCTTAGCCACCAGTTCATTGCTACTATAATTCCTGCTCTCTCAACATGGCATTTTTTCCAGTTAAGTCCATGCTATTAAATCTGACTTGCTTTGGAAATAGAATTATTCTTCCATTCTACTTTTTACAAATTAGCATGACTAGCTGCCATGATTTAGAGCTAGTAGAAGAAACAGTGGCCTCATCCTTCATGTTCCACTTAGTAGCAATGTTTTCTCTATATCACTCCATCAATCTACATACTGGCCTTGGCTTTATTGTTTCAAAGTTGTCTTATTTGCAGTCTTCTATACTCTATTGAACCATTATACTTAAGCACAGAACTTCTTTTTCTCCTATTATTCGTATTGTTTCTTCAACTGTTAACTTACATACACTTGGGAAATAATACACAACACAAACAAAAAAAATATTTCTGAGAACCTCCTTCCCATTTATACTTGGTCTTAATTTACAGGGCACGTAGGAAATTTGAACTTAATGTAATCCAGGATAAAAGTTTTACATTTTTTTTATTTCTTTTTTATATAGATTTTTTTATTATGAAAATACTGTACAGAGGGGTTACAATTACATGGGCAAGATAATGAGTACATTTCTTATCAATCATTGTAGCCTCCTCCTTTGTTTCCCCTTCCCATCCCTTCCCATCCTCCCCTCGCCCCCCCCAATGATTTCCCCCCAACCAAAGTTGTAAAGTTCGTTTTCGACATAACATCTTGTACATCTCATTGATTCAATGGGTCCAATTGTATCCCTATTTAAACGAATTGTTTTCCCCTTTCCCCTCCACAAATTATACTGACATGTAATACAGTAAAAGCAACTCCTCCTCCTGTTTTTTATTGTAAAACTTCTGTATAGAGTCGTTAGTTACATAAGTAAGTTAATGAGCACATAATCTATTAAGCATTGTGACCTCCTCTTTTGGTTTTCCCCGTCATCCCTTTCCTCCTCGCTGCCCCAAATTCCTTCTCTCCTTCCCACGTTGTAAAATTCGTTTTCTACATATTGTCTTGTACAACTCATTGTTACAATGGGTCATGCTTGGGTCATGCTGTATCCTTGTTTCAACATTTTGTTATTTCCCTTCCCCTCCCCACATTAGAAAAAAGTATATGCAAGTCATTAACATCATATACAGTAAAAACAGGATTTATACCATAGAGGAAGAAAATAGAAGAGAAACAAAAAAAAATCACATAGTACATGTTAGATATATTAAAAACAATAGCAAGGAAAAAAAAAACTTGTGTCCTATCTTGGGGTCCATTTCAGTTAACATCTTATAGGGCTACATGTACATGGATAATGTTTTATAAGGCATGCAAATTCCATATTTTCTCATTACTAAGTTGTCTCTGAAACACGTGGTACCTCATGAACAAAGATGTACTTATGCTATTTCAATGAAGCCACAAAATGTTCACTTTACCTGGAGCAGCACCATAGATTGTTACTTGAAGCAAGTGGAAGGAACTGTTACTGCAAGTGGAAACTGATTCCAAGACAAGAATTGAACAGAGAAATGACAAAGTTCAAGTTAATTTGTGCTGTCGTTTTTACTGTACAAGAACAGAATCCAAGGCTTTAAGGAAACTCTGTCCCTGAATTTTTTCGAGTGTGTTATTTACTCATATAAAAATTGTCTGTAAACTTCTAGTTTAGAGTATTACAAAAGGAAACAATACGCCATTTGAAGGCCAGTATAGAAAAAAAGGAAATAACATTGTTTTAAAAGTATTCTACTACAAAGAAACAAAGAAATGGAGATTTTAAAGTGCCTTATACATGGATATTTCACTCTTGACATGATTCTCTTGTTGAAGGAGTCAGTTATCCATAACTTTAATCTGGTCCTGAGTTCCCCATAGCAATAAGGATTCCAAAGAGCAGTATCCAGTGAGTCTGATCAGCAAAAGGAGCCTCTTTTCAAACCAGTGCTTTAAGGATGACCCCAAAGAAATATGTGTTTTTTTTTTTTTTGTTTGCTTGTTTGTTTAGTTTGTGCTGGTTTTGGGGCTTGAACTCAGAGGCTTGACTCTGAATTTTGTTTAAATGGACTCTGAGTCTTGTTTAAATGGAACTTTCTTAAGATGGCATTACATTTCATTCCATTAATATGTATTATAATTTAGGCCAGGTGGTAGAAAAGGAAGTGTAAAACAATACTAAGTCCAGTAAGGCTGACATTAATGTCACATCACTAAAGAGGTAGTATTAAGACCTGCAGCACTCATAGGGCTGTTGCATGTGACATTATTATGTAAAACACTATTGGCCATTATCTCCGACATCCATAACATTCTGTTTCCATTTTCCAGGTCAAGAGCCAAATATCTAAGCCTTTTTATAGATTTGGTGTGTTTCCCAGGAAGGAAGAAAGAAGGAGGTTGTGGAAAGTGATGGTGGAAAAATATGTATATTGGCTCCCTGTCCACATATTTTGCGTTTTTAAAAAGTGCTATTGATGAACTCCCACTTCCATCTAATTGACTATATTGTCGGCACAAGATGCAGATAAATGAAGACATTTATTCTGGTGGATAGTCACATATATTAATAAAAACCATTTCTGGAAAAAAAAGATTCTAGGTAAGAAAGTATAAATTATTGTATATAAAATGGTTTCTTTTCTTTGCAGAACAAAAGGTAGTATTGAATGATTACTCCAGCTTTCTTTGAGATTTTATGCTGTCTCAGTATCAAAATGTTCTCTAATTCCAGTAATATCCAAGCATAAAAGACATGATTTGAAGATCTCAGTAGTTTTAGAAACAAAGGTACATAATAGTTTCCTTCCTGCAGAGACATGTGATGATTGCAAGTATGATTGATTTTATTATAGTTCTCTTCTTTTCCCTCTTTACCCAAGTTTTGCATATCTTGACATATTACTCTTTCCTGAATCAGCTTCCAATAGGTGAGATTTACCTCTACTCTGCAATGTCAAGATGGGTCATGTGACTTACTTCAGCTTACAAATATGAACCACAAATGTTCAAAGGCTATTACTAGGGGAAGATTTCTATCCCATTGTCTGTGTCTAAGAGTAAACTTCTTTTCCCTTAGCTATAAAAATAGAATATATAGAGAGGGAATCTTCTTTCAACTTATATACTGGGAGAATATAGCTTGTGAAATTGTGGCAAAACTCAAAAATATTAAGAATTAAGCTAATATTAGAATATGATAATAAAATACTAGTTTCTTACCATTCTTGTATACCTTTATGATAGTTGACTATAGCATACCAGAATTTAACAAATACTAAACATGTACTAAACAAATAGAGAACACTTTCTGTTTGATGTTATTACATTTTTTAATAAATAAGCATTCTTTACTTGATCACTTGTGGGGCTAACTTTTTCTATAAATGTGTTTAATCACTCTAGAGCACTGTATCTAATATCCACAATCATTATCCAGACCTTGTGATTGAGATAAGGAAGAACAAAATATCTAGATTTCTCCTTCTCTTTTCCTCTTCTACTTTTTCTACTGTGAATTCTCATCCTTTCACCAAATTCTCCTATTTATAAAGGAAGAATGACAAATTGTGGATATCAAGCAAAAGGCTTCAAAGCCAGAATTTCATTCTTTCAGAAATATATGAAGTATATCAGAGTGGCAAGAGGAAGAATAAAAACATGATTTTATTTTCCCTTTCTGGCTTCCATCATAGAATCTGAACATGACTCTAAAATATCTAATAAACCATTTGCCTTGACTAATTTTTTAACATATAGTTTTTAAAATAAATGATATCTTTTAAATTTTAAAAAATAATTTTTAAATAAATAGTAATTTGTTGTTTGCTTTTGGGAGGCATTAAATAAGACTACATTAACACTGTGTGAGTTGAGAGGCTAAATTTTATCAGAATCTAAACATAATGAAAAATAGATGATTTTAAGATAAATAGCTTTTAGATACATTTTTTTTTTTTTTGTCGGTTGTGGGGCTTGAACTCTGGGCCTGGGCGCTGTCCCTCAGCTCTTCAGCTCAAGGCGAGCGCTCTACCACTTGAGCTACAGCGCCACTTCCGGTTTTCTGGTGGTTTATTGGAGATAGGAGTCTCACGGTCTTTCTTGCCCAGGCTGGCTTTGAACCGCGATCCTCAGATCTCAGCCTCCTGAGTAGCTAGGATTACAGGCGTGAGCCACCAGCGCCCGGCTCTTAGATACATTTTTAATGTGACATATCCACAGAGACATCTTTATTCTTCTTTTCCTCTCCACTCCAATTCAATTTCAATAAGCAGTTCATGTAATTCAAATGGCTGTGTTTCTTTCAGAAATACATTAGACCGAAAAAAGTTAGAAAAAGAGAACCAGTATTGGGTGGTGAATTCTTTAAAAATAGCAGTCAAATAAATATTTACCATAATTCCAAAATAATAATAATCAAATGGTCTTGAAAAGTGAAGATTGTAAGCAGAATGTATAAAAAGTGATAGTGCCAGAACTGCTTCAGGAGCTGCTCTCTGGCATTTAGTATTTCTAGTACTTGACAATATTTTAATCAGGATTAATTGCTTTCAAGGACTAAATTTTTTCTAGTTATATTTCATTGAAAAAACATGTTGTTCAAAATTAAAGAAAGGAAAACAGCTTATAGTAGAAAGAATACTACACTCATTCTAAAACCAAAACCTTCCCAATATATCTGTTTTCCCCACATACCTAATCCATCAAATGTAGATTTTCTTTATACATACATACATACATATATATATATATATATATATATATATGTAAAATAATCACCTTTCATTACCCAAGGAACACAAATTTGAATAATTATCAGATGGGGAAAGTAACACAAATGGGTACTTAAAAGTCCCAGCTGTAGTTGAAAAGGGAAATGATTAGGTAAGTACCATCAGAAAGATGTAAAGATAGAAGATAAAGGAAAAGACGACAACCCAGATTCTGAATTTCTGAAAAGCAGAACAGGAAGTAAATGCCCTTTCCACTAAATCATTTGAAAAATATTTTAACTCTGTAGTTGGCTCAAATTTAATCTAGTGAGACTTCTTTTGGATTTCTGTCCTTTAGAACTGTAAAATGATAAATACGGATTATTCAAGCCAATTAACTTGTAGAAATTTTTTACAGCAGATTTGGTTTAGTAAACTAATTCAACTACAACCTTTTCCTGATGCAACTACAGGGACACCACATTACTAATTTCCTAGTTTCTGAGAATAAGAAAATTTTGCCACTGGCTTTGTGCACATGTGTGATATGTACATACCACTAAGGGCCTTACATAAAGGAAGACTCGAAATTCTAAATAATATTTAAATAAGAAGCTCCTTATCTTTATTTTCACATTTAGGGAACACTAAGTTCCAAAGCTATGTACAAGGCTAGGGTAAGATTATGGAAATCGAATCTGTCTCCTTATATTATAAAGATAATTTATATCATTTTGAGTTACATTTTCTAAAGCAATAAAAATTAAGGTAAAATAGAAACAGAAACTCAATTTTCTATCCTTCCTAACTTTCCAACAGAAATTAGAGAATCCAGTAAAGATATAGTCATCCCAGGATGGTGTATGCTATTATAGGAGCACTAGATGTTGAAAAGGAAGATAACAAAAATGGGTCCCCTGGAACAATTTAAAACAAAATCTGCACCTACAAATTGTGGTATAGCTAGAAAATAGTTTCCACTCTGCTAAGTTTTTGATATTTTGTTTGTTTACCCAACAACAATCCTTTCGTAGGAAATGACACTTTATTAGTACTCAAGGGTTTGCAGTTTATAACCCAGAAAAAATAGTGCTTCAAAATGTAAACAAGCATGATACTAAGAGTAACCCAGGTTACTTCCATCACTATAGCTGATAAATAAGAATGATATTGGGGAATAGTCAATCTTGAACTTTTTCATACTTTTTCTCTTCTCCAACCTGAGAAATCCTAGTCAAGATAAGTAAAACATTAATACAAGATTTTCATATTTTCTATTGTTCATACCAAAGCAAATACACTTTCCTCTTTGCAAGCCTGACTTTGAAAGTGTAAGACGTTCACAATTGTTTTACAGCCAAAAGTTTACTGCTTTGGCTTAGGTGTTTTCCTGCCTTTGGGTGTTGCTAGCTATTATTTTGGCAACTACATAGAAAAACAAGATAAATCCATTATACTTATATTGAATTCTTCAAAGTCAAGGTGTCTTCAAATAAAGTTTTCTGTTCCCTTCTTCACTGCTGACTAAGGTTTAATTATTGCTCTTTTAATTTTTTTAATTATTGCTATTTAAATGCAACAAAAACGTGATACATTAAGGTATATTCTTGTTCGAACCGGTGAAAACAGGAGTGACTGTGATTGCTTTATTAATTGTTTTGAAGTATTTTCCTTAGGTATTTTCATTATTGCCTTTGTTCCAGTCTTTTAATCAGGAAACACAGGGTTACCCAAAAAGATTTTCCTAAGATATAAGATGTTAGGAAGAAAAAAATAGATGTATCATTAAAGATTATCATCTATTAAGAGACTGATAAGCTCAGAAGACATTTGCTATTAATATGACTTCAATGTTTTGGTTCTTAAATTAAGTGAAATGTATGTAAAATGTTACAGTTGTTCCAAACAATGATTATGGCTTATACTTTTCTGCTCCAATGAGATGCAACCTCTGACAAGGTTGGAGGGCATATCAATTTTAGGGTAGAAGGGTTAACGTTAGAAAACCAAGGAAGATTCCTAAAACAGAGTGGCAGGAAGATTGCAGAGGACAAGCTCTCGCATAGAAAGCAGTTTTAGTGTTCCAGTGGACAGTCCTAGGCTAGAGAAATACATCAAGTGTGGCATCTCAGTACAGAGAGTTTGGCCAGAGAGGGAAAATCCAGGCAAGGAGACAGATCTGAGCACGTGCCTGCAGCCATGGCTGAAGCGGTGGCGGCGGCAGAGGCGGCCATAGCTGCCATACCTGCAACACAGAGACTCCGGGACAAAGGCGCCAGACATAGCAGGCCGACGCATTCTACTCAACACCAGCAAGAACTGACAAGGAGCAGATATCTTCATCCTGCAGATTGCAGACCAGAGATGACCCAGGAACCAACATTCTGGCAGCATGAGTGGAAGCCTGACATCCTCACTCCTTGTCAGGGAAGAGAGGAGGGAAGGCCACCCATTCACCCCCATCTACCACAGATCTCCATTTTTTGATATTGACAAATGCCGGGCTGAGCTGCTATCTCCAACTCAGGCTTTGGAAGATAACAAAAGGGTCATTTATTATGTCACAGGAATCTGTCCAGACCTGTCAGGCTCAACTCAACAGGGCTCAACAGGGAAAACTCACCCAGCAAAGGCAGAGCAAAATACGCCCCCAGGAGTGGTTTTCTTCAATGGGTAAACTGAGCCAGAGACTGCCAGTCCCTACAGCAGCCTAGACAATCAACTGAAATTCAGTAAACATAAACCCTGAGAATGGCTCCAGGTTGGCCTTTGTGAGTGTCTCAGAAGCTAGCCCCTCAGGGAACAGCTACTGTTTGCTGAAAGGCCTCAACTCAACCCAGAACCTAGCCTCATCACAGCATCTCCAAACTAGAGGAAACAGCCAACTCCCTCTTTTGTGAACCTCAAAACAGATCTCCCTCCCACTGAAGTAGGCTGGCAGGAGGATCAAAAAATCCTAGGTAAAGCAGAACATTATTCTGCTTGCACAAACAAACTGACTTAAGTAACCAATCAAGCCACAGGAAAACCAAGCACCACAAGAAGATCAGACTCTCCACCACGAGACTGTTTATGGACACAAGGGAGATACAGAATCTTCCCATTCCCCCCAAAAAAATAAAAATCAAAGAACTTTCTTTTTTTTGTACCTTATTTTTAATTTTTTTATATTTAACTTTTAATTCTTTTTTTAAATTTTTGATTTCTATTATTTTTTTTTCTTCCTCATATAATTTTTATTTTAGGTATATATCTATATGTGCTTTTTTTTTTATTATCTCTACTAACCATTTGATCCTTTTTTTTCTTTCTTTCTTTTCTCATTCTTTTCACTTCTTCTCTTTTGTCCTTTTCTGCATGACTTAATTGCTGTTCTGCTCATCCTCAGATATACCCGTCGTCGATTATTAGATCTTATCCCCCAACGTGTACACACTTAAACCAGAAATTTATTATTCAATTCAAAACCTCTTAGACTTCAATTCCTTAATAACAGTATTACCTACTTATACCCACATAATATTTTAAACATTTTTAGTTTTCTAGTGTTTCATGTCTCCTTTCTATCCCTCCCCTCCTCTCATCCAATCCCCATTCTTCTCTGGATATTACATCTTCAAACTTGCAGTTTTTAAGGGTTTCAGTGTTTAATTTTTAATTTTTGTTTTTCCTTTTTTTCTTGTCTTTTTTATTTTTCTTCTTTCTTCTTCTTATTCTTTTTGACTTTTTCTTTTTTCGATTTTCTCTCTCTGCTATCATTCTGTCCAATATATTTCCCTCTTTGAGATTAGTACTTGGTTAATTCCACTCTCCCTCACCTTCCCACATTCCTCTAAGCCTATTTTACCCCCCATTCTTCCTAAACATAATAATTTCTGTTTGCCAAATTCTCCTTTCCTGTTCTTAGGCCATTAAGACATGGTTGTGTGATGTTGAATAGATTGTATCTCTTGAACTAGATTGTATCTGCAGATTTTTGATTGTGTAATTATGGGCTTTGGTTGATGCTAACCTTAAAATAGTGTTCCACCACAAAACTGGTGTTATTCTCATCCCAAATGGGCAGAACAAGCCAGAAAAATACAAGAAAAATGGCAAGTCTGGGGATCTCAACTCCCACTAATGACAATCAGGGGACAGAAATCATAATGAATAATGCAGAGGAGAGTTCCCCAAAAGCTCTACAAACGCTATAGATAGATAGTGTAAATGAAAAAAGTGAAAAGCTGCACAGGTCTCAGTGTGAGCATGATAGGGAGAGAGAGGAGGCAAACCAAAGATCAGTACAGGAGTCTCATGAACGTGAAGAAGCTATTCAGATTGTTACGGGAATATCATGAGCAGATTGAGAACACTCAAAGAGAAAGAAAGGAATTGCATGAGCAGGTTGAGATCAGTCAAAAAGATAGGAATTGCATGAACTGGCTGAGAAAAGACAAAGAGAACATAGTCAGGAATGGTGTGAGCAGGCAGAGAACACTCAAAGAGAACTAGATAAATTGCATGAACGTGAGGAAGCAAATCAAAGTGAAATAATTGAACTGAGAATAGACAAAGATCAATGGAGGCATTCATGGAATCCATAACCAGATGGTGGAAAGAAATCAGGGAGACTACAAAGGGAATGCTGAATGGAGCACAACAGAAGGAATGGCAGTACAAGGAAACCATAACCAATCAACTAAGTGATTTGAGAATAAACACAGAACACCAAATTAAGGAAATAAGGAAGTTCTTACAAGATCTAGAACAAAGTACCAACAAAGAATTTGAAGCCATCAAAGCCGACCAATTAGAATGAAAATAAGTTTAAAAAAAAAGTAGAAAGTCTTGACAGTAGGTTGGACCATGCAGAAGATCGAATCTTGGGGACTGAAGACAGCCTAGATATAATAGAGAACAAACATACAACCATCCAAGACAAATCCAAGAAATGTGAAAAATCTATTCAACACTTGAAAGACACCATCGGATGGCCTAATCTGAGGATAATGGGTGTAGAGGAGAACCTAGAGACAGAAGTTAATGATCTAGGCAATTTGTTTAACAGGATCCTAGCAGAGAACTTCCCAAACATACAAAAAGATAGACCTATTCAGATACAAGAAGCTTTTAGAATCCCAAATAGACCAGACCACAACAGGACATCACAATGTCACATTATAATCTGCATAGGATCAATTCAGACCAAGGAAAAGATCCTGAAAGCTGTCAAGGAGAAAAGATAAATCACCTATAAAGGGAAACCAATTAGATTCACCTAAGATTTCTCAGCAGAGACAATTAAAGCAAGAAACGCCTGGAATGATGTATGCCATGCCCTAAAGACAAACAAGTATCAACCAAGAATACCATACCCAGCTTAACCCTCCTTCAAAACTAAAGGTCAAATAAAAACCTTCCATAGCAAAGACAAATTGAAACAATATATCTCTACCAAAACAGCCCTCAAAAGATACTTAAAGATGTCCTACACATAGAAAACCAACAAGACCACAACAAAGGCCAAGAAAGTGCACACAAACTGAGAATCCAAGAACGATAGGAAGAACTCAGTTGCCGAGCCCCCAAAAAGGTGGATAAAATGGCAGGAATACCCAAATATCTCTCCGTCCTATCTCTTAACTTTAAAGGGCTTAAATATCCAATTAAAATACATAGACTCTCAATTTGGATTAAAAACCAAGATCATTCATTCTGCTGCCTTCAGGAGTCACAACTTTCTTATAAAAACAAACACATTTTGAAAGTAAAAGGCTGGAACAAAATCTACCAAGAAAATGGCCCCCATAAACAGGCAAGATTTGCAATAATAATATCAGATGAAATGGACTTCAAATTAAAATTAGTTAGAAAAGATAAAGAAGGTCGCTACATACTTATTAAGGGATCTCTTCTTCAGGAGGATATTGCAGTTCTAAATCTCTCTTCGCCAAGCAACGGAGCACACAAATTTTTCCAGGGAACAATATTTTCTCTCAAATCTCATATAAATCCACAGATATTAATTGTTGGGGATTTTAACACACCACTATCCACTTGGCAAAAACTCAATAGAGAAACCACAGACCTAAACAATTGTATAGATCAACTAGATTTAACAGACATTTACCAAATATTTTACCCAGCAACATCATAATACACGTATTTCTCAGCAGCACATGGAACATTTTCCAAAATAGACTACATTTTAGGTCACAAAGCAAACTTATCCAAATTCAGAAACATTGAAGTTGTACCTTGCATTCTCTCAGACCACAATGGAATTATATTAGAACTCAACAGCAAAAGCCACCAAAGAAAGTCCAGTAACACATGGAGGCTGAACAGCACACTGTTAAACCACCAGTTGGTCATGGAAGAGATTAGAAACGAAATTCAAGTGTTCATGGTATTCAACCAAGATGATCACACAAACTACCAGCTCCTCTGGGACACAGCAAAGGCAGTACTCTGAGGCAAGTTTATATCTCTGAGTTCCTCTATCAACAAATTAGAGAGATCTAGCAATTTAATGAGACAGCTGAGCCTCCTTGAAAAAGAGCAGCAAGATAAACCACAATCCAGTAGACAGAAAGAAATAATTAAAATTGAATGAATTAGAATAGAAAACCCATAAAAAGAATGAACAAAACAAAGAGTTTGTTCTTCGAAAAAATTAACAAAATTCACAGAACCTTAGCAATTCTTATCAGAAAAAGAAGAGGGCACACCCAAATAAATAAACTCAGAGAAGAGAATGCAAACATCACCACAGAAACAACCAAGATTCAGAACATTATAAGGGAATACTTCTCAAAACTTTATGCTAATAAGTTTGAGAACCTGGAAGAAATGGACCTCTTCCTAGCAAATATCAACATGCAGAAACTAAATCTAGATGAGTTAAACCATCTTAACAGGCCCATATCAAGCAATGAAATAGAAACAGCAATAAGTAACCTCCCATCAAAGAAAAGCCCAGTACCAGATTGTTTTAGAGCAGAATTGTACAAGGCTTTCAAAGCAGAACTTACACCAATACTCCTTTAACTCTTCAATGAAATTGAAAGAGAAAATTCACTACCAAATTCATTCTATGAAGCTATAATTACCTTCATCCCAAAACCAGGCAGGGACTCATCAAATAAAGGGAACTATAGACCAATATCTTTGATGAATATTGATGCAAAACTTCTCAACAGAATTTTGCCCTATCGACTTCACCAATTCAATCAAAAAATCGTACACCACCATCAAACAGGATTCATTTCAGGGATGCAAAGCTAGTTCAATATATGCAAATCAATTAACATAATTCATCACATCAACAAGAGCAAGGATAAGAACCACATGGTTATCTCAATCGATGCAGAAAAAGCATTTGACAAGATCCAACACGCCTTTATGATGAATGTTCTGGAAAAATTAGGAATCCATGGAACCGTCCTCAATACAATAAAGGTTGTATATGTCAAACCTACAGCCAATATTATATTCAATGGTGAAAAACTAAAGCAATTTCCTCTATACTCAGGAAGGAGATAAGGATATCCAATCTCCCCACTGCTCTTAAATGTAGTATTAGAATGCTTAGCTACAGCAGTAAGACAAGATGTAAACATAAAGGCGATGAAAATAGGGAAAGAAGAAGTAAAACTCTCCCTCTTTGCAGATGACTTGATCTTGAATTTAAAGAATCCCACAGACTTCACTCCCAAATTACTCAAGGTGATTCAAAACTTTGGCAAAGTAGCAGGGGATAAAATTAACCATCAAAAATAAATAGCTTTTCTGTATGCCAACAATGAGAAAAGTGTAGCTGAAATGAGGAAAGCAACTCCATTCAGAATAGTCTCACAAAAAAATAAAATACCTAGGAATTAACCAAAAAGTGAAGGACCTCTAAGATGAAAACTTTAAAAACATGAAAAAGGAAACCAAAACAGAACTAAGAAAGTGGCAATAACTCCCATGCTACTGGATTGGAAAGATCAAAATCCTGAAAATGGCAATACTTCCCAAGGCTATCTACAAATTCAATGTGATATACCTATCAATAGTCCAACCTCATCCTTCAAGGAAATAGGAATGGTAGTACAAAATTTCATATGGAATAATAAAAGACCCCGAATAGCAAAAATGATCCTTAACTGAAAGAACAGTGCTGGAGAAATATCAATAACAAATTTCAAACTCTACTAGAAAGCCATAGCAATCAAAACAGCTTGGTACTGGCACAAGAAGAGATCCCAGGACCAATGGAAAAGAATTGAAAACCCAGAAATGAATCTAAATACTTACAGCCATCTAATCTTCGGTAAGGCAGCTAAAAAATAGAATGGAAGAAGACAGCCTCTTCAGTAAATGCTGCTGGCAAAATTAGTTAACTACTTGTAGAAAACTAAAGCTAGATCCTTATATATCATCCTGCACCAGAATCAACTCCAAATGGATCAAAGACCTCGGATTCAAAGCAGACTCTCTGAAAACATTACAGAATGGAATAGAAGAAATCCTAGGTCTCCTTGGCACAGGCAGAAATTTCCTTAATGGAGACCCAGAAACACAACAAATCAAAGAAGGTTGTACAAATGGGATTGCATGTAATTGCAGAGCTACTGCATGGCAAAGGACATAGCTAACAAGATCGATAGAAAGGCCACGGATTGGGAGAAGATCTTCAGTAGCCATGCAAAAGACAAAGGTCTCATATCTAAAATATATCTGGAACTTAAAAAAATTAAATTTCCCCCAAAAAAATCTTCCATGAAACAACTGCCCAATAAATAAGTAAGCTAAAGACATAAAGAAAAACTTCTCTGAAGAAGAAAGAAGGATGGCCAATAGACACATATAGAAATGCTCAACCTCCCTAGCCATAAAAGAAATGCAAATCAAAACAATATTGAGATACAACCTCACCCCTGTTAGAATGGCTATAATCAAGAACTCTCATAACAATAGATGCTGGAGGGGTTGTGGACAGAAGTGAGCCTTACTTCATTGTTGGTGGGAGTGTAAATTTGTTCGACCACTTTTGAAAGCTTTATGACGGTTCCTCCAAACACTCCACATAGAGCTCCCCTACGACCCAGCAATCCCACTTTTGGGCATTTACCCAAATGATCCCAAACAAGACCGCATTTAAGTTATGAGCATCACTATGTTTATTGCAGTATTATTTACCATAGCTAAGATATGGAAACAACCCAGATGCCCCTCAGTAGATGAATGGATCAAGAAAATGTGGTATATATACACAGTGGAATTCTATGCCTCCATCAGAAAGAATGACATTGCTCCATTTGTTAGGAAATGGAAAGACTTGGAAAAAATTATATTAAGTGAAGTAAGCCAGGCCCAAAGAAACAAAGATCCCATGGTTTCCCTTATTTGCAATATCTAGTATATGTCTGAGTCAAGCAGAAAAGGTCAGATAAGTTGATGTTAGGGAAATAAACCCTAAGATATGTATTCCAATGTTTTTTTTCATGCAATTGTTTCTAACACATTTATAAGATTTTATTTTGTTGCTTTGTATGTCCCTCCCTCACGGTATAACCCCTGCTTTCACTGTATTTGATGTCGATATAATTTGTGGAGGGGAAGGGAAAAAACAAATCGTTAAATAGGGTTACAGGTGGACCCATTGCAACAAGGAGATGTACAAGTCGTTATGTCGAAAAGAACTTTACAACTTTGGTGTGGGGGGGGATGTGGGGAGGAGGATTGGGTGGGAAGAACAGGTGGAGGATGGGAAGGGATGGGTAGGGGAAACAAAGGAGGAGACTACAATGCTTGCTAAGAAATATTCTCATTTTCTTGCCCATGTTATTGAAACTGTTCTGTGCAGTATTTTCACAATAAAAATAAATTAATAAATAAAAATAAAATAAAAGAAATTTAAAAAGATTCCTAAAACAGCATTGCCTATCATGTAACAGTTAATTATATTAGTATAGAAATATACAAATATGAATTGAGTGAGAAATATGTGATTTACAAATTGATTAAATCACAACTAAATCCAGAAAATACTTCTCTATATTTATATAAACTAGTATACCTAGTGAGGATTTAAAATTTTTTGGAATATATACTTTAACATTTAAGTGAAAATATTTGTTTATTTTTAATTTTTGTCTATCGTAGGGCTTGAAATCTAGGCCTGGACACACTCCCTCAGCTCTTCATCTCAAGACTAGTGCTCTACCACTTGAGCCACTGCCAGTTTTCTGGTGGCTCAGTAGAGATAAGGGTCTCACGGACTTTCCTGCTTAGGCTGGTTTTGAACATAATTCTCAGTCCTCAGCCTCCTTAGTAGCTAGGGCTACAAGCATGAGTCACTGGCTCCTACCTACATAATTATTTATAAATTATTGAGTAGCAATCCCATTCATATATATGTTGTGTAATGATAAAATACATCATATCCATTTTTTTCTGCATGTAACATTCCTTTTAGTGAGAATGCTCAAAAATGTATCTTCTGGCTGTAATGATATATCTGTCCTTAACTGTAATCACTTTCCTTCTTGTGGTATACAATTAATATATTTACTTTTAGTCATAGAAGTCTGCTAATTAAAGTTATATAAAACATGAATTGTAAAGTGAAAGTAATTCATGGTTCCATTAATTGCTTTAAGAAAACAGTTATGCCTTTTGTTTTCAATTAAATTTCTTTGGGCATATGTAATATTCATTGATTTAACTGTTAAAAGTGATAAGTTATATTATATCAAGTTGATTCAAACTTTTATTTAAAAATTGCACCCTTAACACAAATATACTTCTACTTTCCTTTATCACATAATTAAAATAATAGTAAAGCAAAGATTGGTGTTAGCCATTCATGTGTACAATCCTAGAACTCAGGAGGCTGAGACCTGATAATTTTAGTTCAATGTCAGTCCAAACAGACAAAAATGTGAAAAATTATCTCCAATTATCAAGCAAGAAGCAGAAGGTGAGGATGCGGCTCAAGGATAGAGTGTCATCCACCATGATTAAAAATTACAAGAGAGACCATTAAACATTGAGTTCAAGCCCTAAAAATGGCATATACACACAAGGCAACAACAGAAAGTACTATGAACATCAATAATGAAGACAAAATGGTAGAAAAGGTCATGAGAAATATGTAAACATCTGGAAGACAGAAATCATTTGATAGTTTTGATTCGTGAGAGGGAAAAGTCGCAATCACATTTGTACAATCACATTGTAGTCATTTGTATAAAACCTGGCTATTGGGTAACATGTGAAAGAGTAGATTGGATTACCTGACATAGGAGACATTGCCTGTGACTATGCAACATCCCACTCTGCAAAAATCTAAAATCGTGCTGGTTAACTGAGATTAAAAACCTCATGTTAGAGACTGTTTGGTCCACACAGACTAGGGTCCTTATTTTGAGGCTTCAGACCAGTGATTTTGTTTATAACCACTCCTGTTTTACCCACCTTCCCTGGTGCAGCTATACCTTACTTAGCTGGCACCAAGCCAAGGCTTTGAACTAGACCCCCAGCCTTAATCCCTCCCTTTCTCCAGCTACAACGCATTTCACATATTATCTCTGTCTTAGCATTAGTTGTTTTCTTACTAATCCCTACCAGAAAACCCTTATAGTCATGTAAACCCACTATAAATAACCTAGCTAGAAAAGGGAGGAAGGGTTTAGCATTGGCTGAGGCTCTTGTCTGTAAGTTTGCTACCTAAGAAATCTGTGTTACACTATCTCTTTTTTTCATGACTTTTGAGTCTGACAAATGTTTTCCAGACTTACTTTGGAAGTTTTAACCTGTGCCAAGGAGCCCTCATGTTTCCCCTAACTGTAAGATTCCTAAGGCATCTGGACTTACATTGAGGTCTTTGATCCTTTTGGAATCAATTCTGGTGCAGGGGGATATATAAGGATCTAATTTCAGTTTTCTGTGTACAGCCAATTCTACCAGCACAATTTTTTGAAGGCTGTTTTTCTTCCATCCTGTGTTTCTGGCTCCATTATCAAATATTATGTGCCTATAGGAGTGGATTCATTTCTGGGTCTTCAATTCTGTTATATTGATGTAATTCTGTGCTTCCACTGGAAAGAATGGCATTACTCCATGCCTGAAGAAATGGAAAGACTGGGGAAAAATGGTATTAAGTGAAATAAGCTAGATCCAATTAAATATATGCTGCATAGTTTTCCTAATTTCTAATAAGATATGTCCATAAATATACAAATTAATCCAATAGATTGTAAAAGACAAATAATTACACTTGGATATGATTAACAGCACTCTAAGCATTCACATGGCAAGAACAAGGAAAGCTATTCTTAGGATAGGATCACAATGGCTCAATAGCTATATGTATCTGACCAGATAAATGCTGCTTATTGCAATGAACTCTAAGAATCAATCATATGTATGAAATACATATATCTGTATATAATTTTTAAAGATGTCATAAAAATAACCACCTTATCTATAAACTCAAAAGCAAAATTCTAAGTTTAGAAGATAAAATTGAGGAAAGTTTTCAACACATAAACTAAAATACATAGGGGAAAATGTGGGAGAGAAAAGATAAGATGGAAAGTAGAATAGCTAACTATTGAAGAATTCATAGACAATTTACAAAACTGTACAAGAGAGCTGGGGTACAGCTCAGTTGTGGAACTAGACTAATATATAAAAAGCCATGGATTCAATCTCCAAGAAGGTCTAATAATAAGTTAATAAATAGTGGTAATACAATAATTACTTAAAATAAATGCTTTTATATTAGAGAGGCCTGAATACTAAAACAGTAAAAAAAATACTTTCAATTCTTGTATCCAATGACATAAAAAACTTTTTTGTTTTCTTCTTTTTTTCTTTGGCAATATGGTGCTTGAAGTTACTAAGGCTCTAACCATTTTAGATTATTTTTCAGGCCAAGCCTCCCTTGAGCAATGATCTCTTACCTGTGGCTTCCACAAACAAAATATCAGGAAAATTACACTATATCTACCTTTCTTTGTTTTTGTAGTTACTCACGAATTTTTTTGTCAAAATTTCCCCTGATATCAGTCTTCCAAATCTTCTAATTAGCAAGGTATACTTCATCTCAAGCTTGAACTCAAACGAGTTTTCGATGCAAACATTCAATATTACCTTCTGTTTTCTAGATATGATTAAATTCTATTGAGGTTAGTGTGGATCTTTAAGATGTAAGAACACAGATAAACCACTTGAAAACTTTTTCCAACTTATTTAAATATTACTAGTATTCATCACAAGTAGGACAATATTTAACAAGTACCTTATGCAAACTTTAGTTACTTTAATTACTTTGTGCACATATTAATTCCAATATAATTTTATCAACTCTATATGAATATACAATATTTACAGGTACATTACTTTACCAAAAATAAGTCTGTATCATGTTTCCCTTTTATACTTAAACCCACTACTTCTCTTTTTCCCATCCCAAACCTGTTTCATCCTGCCAACCAACACATTTTTTCTCTAACTTCTACATCATGCAATAATTAAGTTTTTAAGATTGCCTTCAAATCTATGGTAGATTATTCCCAGTTATTGTATGTCTTAATATGGTATTGTGTTCACTCTAATTGCCTTTTGGTTCTGTTATTAGAGAATGTAGCACAATTCGTTTCCCATTCACCTGAAGAAAGCCTGAATTGATTTCCATTTCTTAGACTAGAGGAAATAATGCTTCTATAATCCTCTGTGTTTTGGCCTTTGGGTGAATGTTACATTTTATTTCTATGAGACAAAGCCTAAAGAGCTCAATTCCTGTACTATTCTGTGGGTGGTTGCATATTTCTATTCTAGGGACCTGTCAAAATATTTTCAGAAGTGGCTTTCCCATTTGAAATTCCTGTGAACATCCAGTTTCTGTGTTTCTTGATACCATTTATAATGGTCATTATTGTATTATGTGAAGTAATTCTCGTACATGTTTTATGACGTCATTTTAGTTTCAATATGCATTTACTTGAGGACTGATGATGATTTTCTTGTGCATATGTTTCACAAGATGTATTTTGCTTGTTTCTAATTTATGTTCTTTTTAACATTATGTTTTTAAGAGTTATATGTAGAGTCTAGATTTGAGGCATTCTTCAGGTATAGGATTTGCAAATATTTTATCCTTGACTATGGGTACCCTTCATCATCATCATCATCATCATAATCATCATCATCATCATCATAGTATTACTATTATTACTTTTGTACATGTATGTATCGTCTTGGGGCTTGAACTCAGCGTCCCTGAGATTTGTTACAATTTGTTAATAATTTACCATTTCAGTCATGCCTCACTTCTGACATTTTTTGCTGATCAATCAGAGATAAGATTCTCAGGAACTTTATTTTGTGGGCTGGCTTCAAACTGCAATACTCAAATCACAGCCTCCCAAGTAGCTAGGATGAGATGCATCAACCACCTGCTCCCAACTTCTATTCACTATTTGTATATGAGCTTTCACAGACTAAATTGTTTTACACTTTTATTGAGTTGAACTATATCATTTTCCTTTCTTACAATTTTAATGCCAAATTTTAGAATATTTCATCTCCAAAATTGCCAAGAAATCTTCCTTTGCTTTACATTTAAAAAACTCTTTTTGTTTTATATACCACGTTTTAATCCTGTTTGAAGTTAATAAATAAATAAATCCTGCTTGAATAAAATTGTTATGTTTAACTAAATGTTCACTTTTTAATTCTCCCAAATACTGTCTAATCTATCCCCCTTATAAAAGAGAATGTAATTCCACAAATGTTTGGTTTTACCCCTTATTAAATATTCCTTAATAATATTTATGTGGATCTAATCTGGTGCCCTACAGACCTATTAAGCTGTGTACTATTTCCTCTACAAATATAACAAATTTACACTAACAGCTTTAATATTACAAAGAGCAATATATTCCAGTTTATTATTCTTTTTCAATGACTCAGAGTGCTGGTCAGGTGTTTTTAGAAATTGTCATAAACTTAAATAAAACTGTGAAGCTGAGCGCTGTTGGCTCATACTTGTAATTCTAGCTGTCTAGGAGGCTGAGATCTGAGGATTTCAGTTCAGAGCCAGCTGGAACGGGAATGTCCATAAGACTCTCATGTATAAATAATCACCAGAAAACCAGAAGTGGCACAGTTGCTCAATGAGTAGATTATTCACTTTGAACTGAAGAACAGAGGGACAGCGCCCAGGACTAGATTTCAAGCCTCATGAATGAACAAAAAAAAGGGGAGGAGACAATTTATATCTTTGCTGAATTGTATCCTCCAACCCACAAAAAAGATAAGTCTCAATTTATTTAAATTTTTGCTTTTATATTCAGCATTTTATAATTTTCAATTTAATACATTTTGACGATGTGTGAAGATAGCACAAAGAAATTCACAAAAAACAGTTGAAAAATAAAGGGCAATAGGAATGGAGAAAGACAGAAACGGGTTAATCAACGCCTTCATTAATATGTGAGAGTGTAAAATATTTCAATAAGATTTTTTGCACAATTAATATACACCAATTAATAAATATCTTCCAAAGACTTTGGTATTCAAGTATGACATAAAGGAAAAATTCAGATTCTGTGGTGAAATGAAAGAAAGAGAGTTGAGAAAATACATACTTATAGTGATTGTCTAAATAAACTAAGAAATTCGGTCAACAGTTTGAAGGCTCATGGCTCATTGAACTAGAAGGCTGCTGTTATCTAAGATAATACTAAAATGTTAGACTTGAGCCCATCTTTAAGACTGCTTAATACTATTGCTTTTTGAGTCAGTATACTTTTTATTGTTGTTGGTGGTGGTAGTCGTGGGCCTAAAGTCTCCCTCAGCTCTTCAGATCAAGGCTAAATCTCTACCACTTAAGCCATAGTGCCACTTCTCATTTTCTGGTGGTTTATTGGAGATAAGAGTCTCATGGACATTTACTGCACAGGCTGGCTTTGAACCACCATCCTTAGTTCTCAGCCTCCTGAGTAGTTAGGATTACAGGCATGAGCCACTGGTGCCCGTCTTCTCTGTGCAACATTGT
The DNA here is from genome assembly GCF_019054845.1 of Dipodomys spectabilis. NCBI lineage: Eukaryota > Metazoa > Chordata > Mammalia > Rodentia > Heteromyidae > Dipodomys > Dipodomys spectabilis. Next base: position 1,372,357 of record NW_024871131.1, on the reverse strand, counting down.
AACAATAAAATAAAATCAATAAAGGACATGTTTGATAAATAAAGTAAAATGATAACTTACAGACAAATGAAAATAATAATATACAAATATGTTTATATACATGTATGTACACATCTTTATATTCTTAAATATGTATACATATATATAGGTATTTGTATATATACAGACATAGTATGTACATATACATTTATTTAAAGAGACGAATCAGAAATATATTAAGAGCATATTAATGCTAATGAAAAACTTTAACCATCCTGAATAATTTATCAAAAATCCAAATACATATCTCTATAGTAATATAACAACAACCAAGGAATATATCGAAGTATCATAACATACCACGACATTGCATACATATAGAGATTAGTGGAAATAGAAACAATAAGATACTCTTGCACAACCATTATGTAGAAATTGGAATCCTTATACATTGGTGCTTGGCATTTAAAATGATATTTTCAGTTTGTTAAACATACTGGCAAACTTTAAGATATTACACGTAGAGTTGTCTCTATGATATAGCATTTTCAATCATAATTTTATATACAAAATATATTTCAACATATGTCCAATGAGACACATGTACAAGAATATACATAGCAAAACCTTTTACAATAACATATAATAAAATATTTAAATGCTCATTGAGGATATAATACCATTATATACATGCATACAAAACAATATGCTCTATCTATGAGAAAAATTTAGATGGACTTACTTTTGAAATGGTAACATTACATGGGAGAAATAGATAAAATAGACTGCATTTTCTAATTATATGAGCTTTTTTAAAATTGGCACATCTGTAGAGGTTGAATATGACATAATATCTGCTAAAAGGAGGGTAGGTTGAAATAATGACAGGAAGTGTTTACTAATAAATATTGGAGTATTTTGAGAGGATAGTGATGATAAAATGTTCTAGAACTGAAAGTGATGTTCTTACTCCAAATCTTTAACATTCTAAGAATCATTGTACTTTATCGAAGGATCACAGATTGCATTTGCATTATACTTAGGAAAAATTTTAGAATAGTAGTCGGTGAATCTGTGTAAAAATTTACAATTTAAAATCACAGAATTATATAATGCATAACTTTAGTGCGTTGATGAATATGATTATCAATAAAATATGATCTGTGATATATTCTCTTAGTGACCATACATGACATTGCGAGTCAGTGAATATTCTACAAAATTATGTAAATTGAGGGATGAGATAGGATTGAGAAAGATGAGTGATAATGATGATCAATATGCGTTGTATTGACCATGGAATTTGTCTTAATGATAAACTGCTTGCCTTGAATGTGTGAAGCCCGGTGTTTGATTCCTCAGTACTACATAAACAAAATAAGCTGGAATTGGCACGATGACACAAATCAGAGTACTAGCGTGAGGAAAAGAAGCTTAAGAACATTGACAAGGCCCTGAGTTCAATCCCCGGGACTAGCCAAAAAAAAGTTCCTTTGTATTAAGCCGGGCACTAGTGGCTCACGCCTATAATTCTAGATAATCAGGAGGCTGGGGATTGAGGTTTGATTACGGCCCAGGCAGGAAAGACTGTGAGATTATTATCACCAATTAAATCTCAGAAACATTTGAAAGTGCTGCTGTGTCTCAAGTGATAGAGTTCTAGCATTCATCCAAAGGAGTTCAGGGACAGCTCCCAGCCCAGAGTTCAAACCTCCGAAGACAAAAAAGCAAACAAACAAACAAACAAAAACCTCACTAAACACTATTCATAAACTGCTTTGTCAAACAGCAATAACTCCCATAAGACTACTTAAAGTTAATTAAAAATGTGATAAAATACAAGTCATTTTGGGAACTAGAAATAGTATACAGGGGACAAAGTAAATTTTATATCATGCAGTTTGAGTTGAAATTTTTTCTATAGTCTTCTAACATCATTTATGAAATTGACAATACTGCCAATTATAGGTCAATTTCCTTGAGGAACAGATTGAATTCTGCTGTTTTTTCATAGCAAACCGTAGATGTGATTTTTTTGCCACTTATTGAAGTATATCTGATATTTTAAAGTAGATTTTTCCTAATATAATATTAATCTAATCAATTATTTCATTAGGGAGATGTTGGTCAAATAGTAAATCTTATCACTTATAATAAATGAGAGCATGCTGTGATAGTCTCCTATTAACATGACAAAATACTTTATAAAATTCACTTAAAAGGGGGAAAGATTAATCTTGGCTTCTGATTTTATACATTTCAGTTTTATGTTTCTTAATTGTTTTGGGTTGGTGGTGGCACAGTACCCCATGTCAGGAACACGTGATGGAGTATGAGTATTCATGGAATCCAGGAAGTAAAGAAGAAGTGACATAGAAGTGGGAGAGGGAGAAACTAAAGGATGGAAAGAGGGAGAGGGAGAAGGAAAAGGAGAAGGAAAAGGAGACAGAGAAGAAAAAGAAGGAAGAGGAGGAAAGGACTTGACCTTAACATACTTTTTGACTACAAGTTCTCGGTGATCAAATCTCTACAACTATGCTGACTTGAAAGGGTTCACCTCTTTATGGCAACATAGTGAAAGCTAATTATTAATCTCAATCCTTTAAGATTTCAGATTTAATTTCTAGAGTGGTGAGTAGATATTCCTATACATTGTGATAACTTCTGTTCCTAAATATTTACTTGAATTAATCAGAGAAGCTATTTGGCATGGAGGTGTTTTGGTTATAAAATTGCTGGAGCGATATTTTGAGTGCAAATACATTTAACAGATAAGGAAGCTTCAAGATATTTCATTTTATGACCTACAAAAGTGACTACTTCATCTAACTCATAATGACTTGAATTTTTCATAATTTTATGACATTTTCATTCAAGATTTTGTCATCTAATGAAGTTCTTTCTAGTTGAAGGAAAAATAAATACTATTACAATCATTAATTTCTTAATTATTTTATAGAGTAGGTATAATATGAATTTCCTAACATTCAAAAATAAGTTATATTCAAGTCTATAGGATAAACGGATAAGTCATGGAATATCTTGCTTTATCTCATATTGAGATTGATTCAATGTCTAAAAATCACTGTTAACATAAAATACACGAAATTCAGTGTTTCGCTGAAATGTCTTGGTAATCAAACCTCAGAAACACATGAGCAGTAACTAAGATTTTTATATATTCAAAAAGTATGGATCTATATTTTATTTCAAAAAGATTAAGTTTAAAAGAAGAGAAAATCATGTGACCACAGTAGATAATCCTTAATGAAAAATTGCTTAATTCACCCTGACAGAGCCTATTGCTTTTAGTTTACATGAGAAATTTGTTTAACAATCCCTTTGTTGCTTTTGAATTTAGAGTACTTCAATTTGTGCAAAGATTCTGTCATTTAAATCTTCGAGTATATATTTTTTCATAAAAATGAAAACTATTTTTCACACTGCAGTTTCAGGTTTAATAACTAAATAAATATCTAAATGTTAATTTCTTAAATTGAGCCTCTAGAATTCAAAGAATAAGAAATTTATTTTATTGTTAAATGTATTATATGTGTGCTGAATATGAATATCTCAAGCTTGTAATCCTCACTACTCAGGAAGCTGGGGTTCAAAGTCAGACTTGGCAACAAAGAAAATATCTTATAAATATGTTAGAAACAATCACAAGAAAGAAAAAAAAAACATTTGAATACTTATCTTGAGGTTCATTTCACTTAACATCAACATATCTGACCTTTTCTGCTTGTTTCAGACATGTCCCACCCCCACGGTATATCCCCTGCTTTCTGATGATGAGGAGGGGAAGAGCAAAAATAAACCGTTTAAATAGGGATACAGGTCGACCCATTGCAACAATGAGATGTAAAAGTCGTTATGTCAAAAAACAAACTTTACAAACTTTAGCCCCGGGGGGATGGGGGGCGGTGTGAAACGGGATGGGTTGGAAGAGGAAACAAAGGAGAAGGCAACAATGCTTGATAAGAAACGTACTCATTACTTTGCCCATGTAATTGTAACCCCTTTGTATGGTATTTTCACAATAAAAATAATCATTTAATAAAAAATAATTTTTTAAAAGCCAGCCTTGGGAAGAAAGTTTGTGAGACACATCTCAATTAATCATAAACACTCATCACAACACACACACAAAGCCAGAAGTGGAGTTGTGACTCAAATATTAGAGCAATATCCTTGAGGGGGGAAAAAAACAACTAAGGGATAGGTCTTGGTTTTTTTTGTCAGTTGTGGGGCCTGAAATCTGGTCCTGGGTGCTGTCCCTCAGCTTTTCATCTCAAGGCTAGCACTCTACCACGTGAGCCACTTCCGAATTTTTCTGCTTATGTGATGCTGAGGAATCGTACCCAGGGCCTCATGTGTGGAAGGCATGCATTCTAGCACTGAGCCACCTTCCCAGCCCAGGGATAGGTCTTGAGTTCAAATCACAAGAACAACACACACACACTCACACACAAAATATTATGTTTAAATTCTTATTTTAGTTTCAAGAAATAAACAATATCATGAACAGTAGTATTTTTTACATATCCTGCAACTTTGGTGAGTTGCTTTTAGTAAAATTTTTCTTAGATTAAACATAGGTTATTAAAATTAAAATTAATCAAGTATATTTATAATTACTCATAACATCTTGTTGTACAAGAGTTGGTATTTTTTCTGTAGCCATAAGAAATATTCTGAGGGGCGGCTGGGAAGGTGGCTCAGTGGTAGAGTGCTTGCCTTGCATGCCTGAGGCCCTGGGTTCAATTCCTCAGCACCACATAAGAAAAAAAAAAGCCGGAAGTGGCGCTGTGGCTCAAGTGGTAGAGCGCTAGCCTTGAGCTGAAGAGCTGAGGGACAGTGCCCAGGCCCAGAGTTCAGGCCCCACAACCAGACCTCCCCCCCAAAAAAAGAAATATTCTGAGTAAAAAAAGAAAGGAAGAATAGAAGAAAATGAAAGAAAGAAAACGAGAAAGAAACAAGAGAAAGAAAGAAAAGAGAGAAAGAGAGATAGGTACGGATGGAGGGAAAGAGGAAGGAAAGAAGAAAGAAGGAAGGAAGGAAAAAAGGAAGGAATGAAGGAACAAAGGAAAGAAGGGAGGAAGGAAGGGACAAAAACAATTTAATCTATAAAATCTGCTATTTAGCCCAAAATAAACTTCATGTAATTAACCCTAGTAAATGCAAGTTTGCAATTTTCCTTTCTCTGCCTGTTCCGCATGCATGAATGAAACCAACAAAAGAAGGATCAGAAATAACCAGGTGAATCTGTTTGCATCTATAGTAAATATGTATACAAATCTTTTTCTCATTTTTAACATCATCAAATAACTATTTGCAAACAATTTACATTTAGTTATAAATATTCAAAAGTTTGAGGTAACCAAAGGATGTCAATATATTATAGAATATGAGTACTAGTAATGAGTGCTATTAATATTTATTAATTTATTATTATTGATATTCATTTAATATTACAGTCTTCATGTTATATTAATTATAAAATTTTTATTTTGTATTTTATCAGAGAAATTAGCATCCTCTGATTTTTTCGTCTGTGAGAGTCTACTAGCAGACTGTAATTAAAATCAAAGGAGATCTGTATTTGTTGGCTCAAACGAATATTTCTGAAAGCAATTAACTCATCAGAGATTGTTCAAATACTTCATAAGGGCCTTCAAAAGGCTGTACCAAGTTTACATGGTTACCTGTGATGTGATTCAAGAGCCACTAAACAATCTTACTTCACTTTGCCATCAGTATAATTATTCATTCACATAATTCACATGTTATAAGCTTGTCCTTAAGTTATTATCTTCTATGAAATAATATCCACATGATATATCACACTGAATTAAAGAAAAAGTTTCAAAGAGTATTGGATGATGTAACTCCTTCCAGATACACATGTTGAAATTCTATTCCCCTGTCTGGTGGCACACACTTAAATTCCTAGTGGTATTGGAGTATTGAACCCAAAACACTATACTTGTGAAATAGCATTTCCATTACTGCCATACCTGCAGATTGTAGATGGATTGCTTATTTTGAGGTAGTATCACTATGCCTGGGCCTGATTGGACTGCAGTCCTACTAAAACAAGCATAAAACATTGCACCCAGCAAATGGTTAGTTTCTGAAACTTCTTTTTTTTGTCTAGGCTTCCCTGGAACTGGAATTCTCTAATTGTTGATGCCCAAGTAGATAACATTACAGGTTTGAGCCACTTTATCCACTAAGCTATACAATTTCAAAATGTCTTGATATTGCCTATATTTGTGCTTAACATATATAGTTAACCTTAATTTTCTCCCTCTTAAGTTTAGGATTCTTGAGCTGAAAACATTGGCTTTCTTGATATACATGGCTTTGTTTTGGATGGAATCACATCACAATAAAAAAAATCTCCCAAAAGTTTATTTCAAAAATCATGGAAAAGAAGGCTTCAGGTTGGAAAAAAATTGATCCTTAAGTTCTAAATGCAATACATTTATAGTGTTAGTCAATGCTTTCCTAATTATGAGAAGGAAGGTAGAAATGTGAAAGATGTTAGATATAATTTGATAACCTTCTAGTTCTCCATAGAAATTCTGTAGTCGCCACTTCATGTTATCTTCCTTCCTTAAAGCTTGCTTTAAAACCCTCTGGGTGGATATTGGCTGGACTGATTGGTAATCTTCTCCAGGAAATGAAGCTGATTTTAGAAGGCTGATGGTGTAGTAAATAAAGGAATGATGAGAATGAGCACAGATATTGTCACAAAATGAGCAGACCTCCATTATATAATTTGCAAATATCTTTAGTATGTCTTAATTTTTATGTTGTAGTAGGAGCATCTATACAATGCTGAGAATTAGAATTCTACAAAATATACAATGAGAATTGGAATTCTACAAAATATGAAACATTGTTAGGTAAGGGTTGTTCAAGGATGTAATCTTAGCTAGGTAAGAGATTGAGATCTGAAGATTACAGTGTGAAGACAGCTTGGAGTAGGAACGATCATTCCATACTTAATTCCAATTAACCAACAAGGGAAATGGATTTCTAGGTCAAATGGTATGTAGAGCACTGGCCTTCAACATAAAAGCACCATCCAGGCCCTGAGTTTAAGCCCTGGGATCAACAGAAACAAAAACACAAAATACAACATAGAGTTAGATATTTTATAATGAAGCATACTCTAATGTACTCTTCAGTGTTAGAAAGACTAAACTTCTGTGTTAGCTTTATAACCTACCACAATAAGTGTTATTGTTCATTTATTAAGCAGGAAGGCTTACTCAGATTTAGAACTTTGAAGGTTTCAGTGTATGTTCAGTTGGTTTTATTGATTTTGGGGCCTGTGACAAGACAATGTCAAGGTGGGGAGTATGTCAAAGAGAAATGTTTTGACCTAGAATGATTAGAAGATAAAAGAAGAAAGTAGATGAGAATCTAGTTCTCATGTGTTTCACTCTAAAGAATTTAATCTCCAGAAGAACTATTCAGGTATTCTCCACAGTCTGGGAGGAAATAGAAAGTCATTTTTCTTTAACACGTAGGTCTTTCTGGGGCATTCTAAAAGCAAATGGCCATATCTTCACCATTCATAATGACTTGTCCAGGGGTGGAAGCAACTAGATATTTCTATAAATTCTAATCAGATCTCAGTAGACTAAATATTTTATGGAATTCCTATTAAAATATTTTCTTGCAGTCTTCATACAACATATGTGTTTATCTGTGTGTTTGTATGTGTGTATGAATAAACGAATACAACAATGTAGAGGATAAAAGTATTAGTATGGCCTTTTGTTTTTCTTCTCAAACAATGAAAGTCTGCCACAATCCCAATCAAATCCCATCCAAGATTCAAACATCAATGCTGTCCCAAAAGTTTTTCATGCAAACCCTAGTACTTCCACCTCATTTAAGATGGCCATGGTATATGAGCATTTAAAGTCTTATAATTATGTTGTCATCAAGGAAACAATGTACAATATTTCTTTTAAAAATACCTAGATTTTAGAACATTATCCAGAAAATTAAAGGAAATAATTATGGTATTAATTTAAATATTTAGTCACATAAATGGGTATTCTATATCCACAGAGGCCTATTAAACCACATGATTGAAAACCTCATCTATTACCAACTTCCATGAAGACAGTTCTTGCTGAAAATAAACGAGATGTGGTAAACAAATAAAAATGTATGCCACTAACAAATGCTGCTGTTCTAAAGATGGAAGTGACAGAGCAATTAATGCCTATGAACAGCAGGTTCTAAGTAGTGGAATGTGATTACACCCTAAGTAGAAAAATCCACAGATATTTCAGGTTGTGCATTATAGTTGACATTTATGAGATATATTTTGGAAAGCACAATGAATGAAAGCACGTTGTTTGTAAAACTTTGCTGGCTGATAGAAACTTATTGAAATGTATCAAATGAGAAGACTGACAATATGGTGGATAAGATGTGGTATGCAGCTTTAAATACAGACTGAAGCAAACCAAAGAATTGGAATTATTTTTTTCCTTAACAAATACTTTCTGGGTATATTGGGCTATACATTATAATGATGAAATAATCATGTCTGTGGAAAAGTAAGGAAAAAACACTGTCACCTTTTGAATTTCTTTTTAAAGTAAATCTTAAATGAGAAAGATGAAGAAAATTTAAATGCGTTAATAAAATATTATCAAGTATTAGTTTAATTTTTGATTAAAAGTTAAAACAAACTGACAGAATATTAGTCCTGGCACATGTTTTCTTTTGTTCTTGTTTTTTTAGGGGGGGTATATATATTTTTTTCAGAAAGTCATCCTTGTCTTAACCATTTCCCATAAAATTTATGCTGTCATAGGATCAGAGTTTTTTTTGGCTAAATTAAGATAATAGCAGGCTCATTTTATGCCAACACAATATATAAACACCAATGACATTTTTCACTGAACAACCACTCATAAAAAATCATAAAATAATAAAGTGAAAATCCATGTCAATATTTTTGTCGGTCATGGGGCTTGAATTCTGGGCCTGGGAATTGTCCATCAGTTCTTCAGCTCAATGCTACCACTGTACCACTTGGGCCACAGTGCCATTTCTTGTTTTTCGGTGGTTTATTGGAGATAAGAATCTCACAGACTTTTCTGCTCAGGTTGGCTTTGAACCACGATCCTCAGATCTCAGAATCCTGAGTAGCTAGGATTACAGTCACCAAAGCTCAAATCCAAGTCAATTTTATAAAAAGCAAGCTTATTGAAACTTCTGGCTTTTTCCAATAAGCAATCTTATTTTTTCTGTATTAGTTTATAACTATGAGTTACTTTTAGATGTAACTGTGAATTTTTTAATAGAATCAAATATAATTCTTACCATTACTCTGTATTTCACAAAAATCCACTGTAATGGATTTTCACCAAAGTCAATTATTACATACTATCTCACACACTATTGTTATTACATTCTATATTGCATATAGTGTGAAGTGAAAATAATTTCGACAATTTCATATAAATTTTAGGTGCTATTTTAACATTACAAATTCACATCTGTGGTTTTAACTAAGGAAAAAATTTAGAGTTAAAAATAAAATATGAATGGGAAGGGATGGGAAGGGGAAACAAAGGAGGAGGCTACAATGCTTGATAAGAAATGTACTCATAATCTTTCCCATGTAATTGCAACCCCTCTGTACAGTATTTTCACAATAAAAAAAAGAAATGCAAAAAAAACAAATATGAATGTTTAGTGTGTCCCAATTAAACCAAAAATTCTGAGTTCATCCACATAAAATTATTTTCTTTCCACTAAAGAATTTGAAGTATTACCATTGAAAATAGTTAGGCAAGAGGAGGCAAAATTCAAATCACGTCAAACAACGTCTCTGTTATTTTGCTAATCCCTCCACTAAGAAGATCTCCCTATTCCCAGTTGTCACAAAAATTGAAGTATCTCTTAGAATTCTATTTGGAAAACTTCTATATCATTGATTCTTTTTGTATTTTCTATTATATGAAACAAAATATAGACACAAAACAATTGAAATAAAATACACACATATGTTGAAGTCATCACAGCTGGAAAACAACCAGCAAATTGGAACTTCACCAGGAACAAAAAGATATTGTGCCCACTTTATTTTTTTAAGTACAAAACCTTCAAATACATGTTAATTTGAGTAGAACTATAAGGATAACTGTCTCTCAGAAATAAGGTTGTGCTAATTTGTAATTAAGTTCATCTGGATGAACCTAATATAGCAAGTCCCTTGAATGAATCAAATTGTTTAAAACAAATGTAACTGTATGTGAAGCAAGATCTGTACATATTTAAAAGAAAAATTGCTACAGTATCAAATCACAAAAATCATGACATACTTAAAAATTTCAGAAATGCAATTACTAAGTCCAAAATATCCATAATGAGAACTAAATACTCCTGACTTATCAAGAACAAAATATGCAAAGAATCTCAGCAGTGTACATGAAGTACATAATTTAAAACTACTCCAAATTACACTGCTTTTAGAAGACTGAATATGTGTTATCTAAAGGAAAAATCAGCACATTATATAAATGAAATTAAAAATCTCATGAAAAGAGAGAATTGAAAATAATATTTTAATAAATAGTGGTCAAAATCTAGTACTGACAAAATTTCATACCTATTTAGTTAGATTCAAAAAAGACCCAAGTTACTCAAGCTGATTTAAAACTTTGGCAAAATAGTAGAATACAACTGTAACATTATTATGGATGTTGACTCTGGCATGGAATTAATTTCCTCTTTAATCTGACAAATTAATATATCAAAGAACATAACTTCTCCAACTAAATATCAGACCTAACTAAACATACAACCAGAAAAGTCATCATGCAAGCCATATTGCAGCTGGGGTAAAAGAAAAATCAGTCATACTGATTCTCTATTTATTTTAAACGTTGTTTTTTTTTTTATAAATTATTTCCTTTATCTTGCATTTTTCAAACATTGTGTTAAATGCTGTATATCTTGGTAACTAAATTTGGATGCCTCCTTAAATTTTGAGTAAAATATCTCACTTTAGTTCCTAACCCATGAAATGAGGTTGTTTGAAAACAAATGCTAATAACCACTGTTTATAATACACAAGATCTCATAAGCATGATTTCAGGAAGCATAGGTTAACATTTTGATATTGTGGTCACGTGATTGATGAGGTCTATCTGCATGAGTATAGTTGTACATAGATTCCTCAGCCTAAATTTAGCCACTGTTAAAAAATGTTTATATCTCTATCTTTCACCCATCAGAGATGAAACCTGAGTATAAAGTCTAAGGAAAATGATAAGGTAAGAATTTAGCTTTTCTGGATATAAAGTAAACAAAAATGCAGCATAAACTAACTCATTGTTTTAAAGTCAACCTATGTCTCTAAAATATGTTAACAAATTCCCTACAATGTAGCATTCTCAAGAAGGGAATCGGGAATGTGAGAAGAGGACTAAGCAAGTATTGTTTTCAAATATACATAATTTGGGTTTACCTCTTTTTTTCGTTAGAGGCATTTTTGATAAAACTGTTTGAATAATTGATTTCCTGTTCAGGTATAATATATCCTAGTTGCATATACCAAACTACATTCAGAAAATGGCATATAGTAATTAAGTAAAGACTACTTATTCAATAAACAGCAAAAAGTATATACCTATAGGGTAATATTTGAACAGTGCATTGGAATTATTCTAATACAATAATTAATTTAACAATTTCATATTGACATTAATTATCTAGAGTATCTTTATGCTAATTGGACAAGATTGTCTTTCTAAATGAGCAAAACCTATTTCTCCTTTTACTTTATCAGGGAAATATGTGAACAAAAAATGGAAAATAACATATGACTGTACAACAACTCCAATGCATTTTTGACTTTTTATTAGCAAATGTTAATTTCACAAAGTATTTTATTGTGTTATACACATACATCCATATAGTGTAGCTTGCTAAATTTTTTCCTTTTATGAATTTCATTATCCTATTTTTATACTTATGTTTTATTATGTCATTATACTAACCTAGGAAATATTTGAACATATTTACTCCACAATGTTTCTCTTCATCTCCTCTCTTACATTTTTTTCCAAATTTAATCAGTTTCCATCTTTTACATCTGGGTCATTCATTTTTCTTTCTTGGACTAGAGTCTGCATAAGAGAAATCTAGTATTTGTTTTTCACAATAAGACTTATTGCGTTAATATGAAGGTTTCCAGTTCTATCTATTTTCTTGAAGATGATATGATTTCACTATTCTTTGTGGCTAAATAGTATATCATTGTGTATATATGTATATATGTATGTATATATATTACACTTTCTTTCTTCAATGAGTGATTAAGAAACATGTAGGTTAATTCTGTAGTTACTTATATTTTTTATGTGGGAGAAGGAAAGGTGGAAATAATGATGTTTGGAATGAGAAACATGCTCTTTAAGCAGACACTCTTGTATTTAAAACATCTTCTTAGCTGCTCTTTCATCAGTATTAGATAATGCATTGAATTAAAAAAATAAAATTTACTTACATTGGCAAAGGTGTTCTTTTTCAGTATCTATATTATTTTTTACTACAGTGTTACATTTAGTATGTCATGTGAGTATGGGGATGTATGTGAGCATGAAAATCTAGGCATGTTTGTATATGTAGTTGACTCGAAGGAAACTGAATTTTTGTGAGATACAGGATTCAAATAAAAATTTGAGACCTGTAAGTTGCTAAATTGATATATCTGTCCAGTTTGTGGAGTGTGATTTCAAGATCACATTTTGGTAGGTTTCATACCAAGTAAGTAGATGTTTCTAATCAATAAAACAACAACTCTGTTTCATAATCATTCAGTCTTATTACTTCAGACATTGTATTAATTGGAAAAAAATAATTGAAAGTATGATGGGTCAGTAGTTAGCCTTTAGACACTACATTTTCCCCAAAAACTTCAGATGTACTCTTTGGATATTAATTACAAATATATTTATCAACATATAGATATAATATGAGCTTATATATGTAAATATATGTATATATTATAAATATGTCAATTATTTAGTTATATTTTAAATGTGCATCATAAATATTGATTTATATATAAATGTAATTTATCTCATCATATATGCATATCTACATATATACGTTTTTCCTTTTTTTTGGTCAGTCCTGGGGCTTGAAATCTGGGCTTGGGTGCTGTCCCTGTACTCTTCAGCTCAATGTAAGAACTCTACTGCTGGAGACAGAGCGCCACTTCCAGTTTTCTGGTGGTTTACTGGAGAGAAATATTTCATGGAATTTCCTGTCTGGGCAGGCATTAAACTATGATCCTCAGATCTCAGCCTCCTGAGTAGCTAAGATTATAGGCATGAGCCATGGGCGCACGGTTAAATTTATATATCTGAGATTTGTTAGTGGAACAAAGGGTACAGAAACTATTATTCTTATCAGGAAAGAACTTCACACTGACAGGTATCATTACAAGAAGAAATACGATAAATATTCACAGTGGCACAAAAATCCCTTAGATGCCTTGCAAGGCAGCATGTTTTTCCATTCACTGCATGTGGTTTGAGCGGATTGCAACCCAAGCGAATGTAGAAGATATTGGACCCTAACAAAACTGACAATTGCATAAACCCAGTCCTCTATGACAGATTTAACAAGGCCTATCTTGGAGATTCTTGTTAGGGACATGATAAAAAATTTATAGTTTATTTGTGATTACAGAACAGTTTTACACCTGTCACTAAGCCATTACCTTTATTTAACACAGTCCCTTTTTCTCTAACTTATATTTTCTTGGCTCAGGAAACTGTTTTTGCTTGTGAAAACCTGGCTGTTTACAATATAGAAATGGGTTTTTCATCCTTTTGAAATTACTGTCTGTATAGTGTTCTATGAGATGAGCTTCCTATGATATTCCATATCATAGGAATAAATTACTCTGATTCAAACTTGGACAACAGCTAGCTTGTTCTCTCTCCTAGGAAACCATCTGTATAGACTTTTTACATGTAAACAGACCCTCATTTACTTACAAAAGTCTGTCAGTGAGTCAAACCTAACTCACCCAAGTGAGGTGAATTCCTCTCTCATGCTTCTTTTACATTAAAAATGGTAAGAACTGTTCAAAAATGCATATACTTTTTAATGTGAAGTGTGACTCCTATTTTCCATAATGTGAATCAAGGAGAGGAATCAGTTTAAGATGTGAAAGAGCCTTTCGAAGAGTTTTGGAACTTGAAAATTGTCCTGGGTATTCATTTTTGGAAAAATATCCCTTTTCAAAGACAAAGGACTCCTTTTTTTTTATATTGTGCACGTACTGGGATTTGAACTCCTGGCCTTGAGCTCTACCTGGGCTTTAATTCTCTATGTTTAATCTATAGACCTGAGCCACACTTTCACTTCTTCCTTTTACCAAGAGTGGAGAAAAGAATCTCCTAGGTTTATCTACTTGGAATAGCTTCGAATTGCAATTATCAAATTTGAAATGGTTCCAAGCATTCCGTCTAAGGCATATTCAACAACTAGTGAAACTTGTGTTGGCTATAATTATGTATCTTTCTCTATGTGTGCACGTTTACATGTGTATATGTATGTGTGTATTTGTGTGTATGCTAACGTGCAAGTGAACCTACATAAGGGCATATACACACATATATGCATATATAAATGAATATACAAATATAAATATATGTGCATATACATGTATATCAGATGTTCAGTGATTTAATCTATAGTTCCTAGCACATTGTCATTCTCACAAAATGTACATGATAAATTGCTCTGCAGATCTGTGATCTATTATGGATATCCTTTGTACTCACTTCCCCCATTAGTTTTTGACCATCCCTGTGAACAACTTCGGTCTACTTTCCATAGGATAGCTTTTTTTCATTACAGGTAGTTACTAACTGATAATAAAAGAAAAAAGGTTGCTTGTAAAAGGAAAAAAAATTCTTGATTATAGCCATTCTACCTGGGGTGAGGTGGTATCTCAATGTTGCTTTGATTTACATTTCTTTTATGGCTAGAGAGGTTGAGCATTTATTCATGTGACTATTGGCCATCCATCTTTCACCTTCAGAGAAGTTTCTCTGTAAGATTTTAGCCCACTTATTTATTGGGTAGTTGTTTCTTTGAAGATTTGTTGTTGGGGGATTTAATTTGTTGATATCCAGGTAGACTTTAGATATGAGACCCTTGTCTGTTGTATGGCTAGTGAAGATTTTCTTCCAATCCGAGGACATTCTATTGATCTTGCTAGCTATGTCCTTTGCCATGCAGAAGCTCTGCAATTTCATGCAATCCCATTTGCCCAAATTTTCTTTGATTTGTTGTGTTTCTGGGACTCTATTAAGGAAATTTTGGCTTGTGCCAATTAGACCTAGGGTTTCTCCTTTTCCATCCTGTAATGTTTTCAGAGTGTCTGATTTGACTCCAAGGTATTTGATCAATTTGGAGTTGATTCTGGTGCATAGTGATATATAAGGATCTAGCTATTTTTCTGCAAGTAGTTAACCAATTTTTCCAGCACCATCTACTGAAGAGGCTGTTAGATGTTGGAGGAGATGTGGACAGAAGGGAACCTTACTGCATTGTTGGTGGGAGAGTAAACTTGTTCAACCATGTTGAAAAGCAGTATGGAGGTTCCTCAAAAGACTCTACATAGATCTCCCCTATGACCCAGCAATCCCACTTTTGGGCATTTCACCAAATGATCACAAATAAGACCACACTAAAGCTACCAGCACAACTATGTTTATTGCAGCATTATTTACCATAGCTAAGACATGAAACCAACCCAGATGCCCCTCAGTAGATGAATGGATCAAGAGAATGTGGTATATATACACAATGGAATTCTATGCCTCCATCAGAAAAAATGACATTGCCCCATTTGTTAGGAAATGGAAAGGCTAGGAAAAAATTCTATTAAGTGAAGTAAGCCAAACCCAAAGAAACATAGGTTTCATGGTTAAACTTATTTGCAACAACTAGTATATGTCTGAGTCAAGCAGAAAAGGTCAGATAGGTTGATGTTAAGGACATGAACCCTAAGATATGTATTCAAATGTTTTTAATGCGATTTTTTCTAACATATTTAAAGAATATTTCTTTGTTGCTTTGGATGTCCCTCCCCCACGGTATAACCCCTGCTTTCACTGTATTTGATGTTGATATAATTTGTGTGTGGGGGGGAAACAATTCGTTTAAATAAGGATACGGGTGGACCCATTGCAACACTAATATGTACAAGTACTTATGTCGAAAAACGAACTTTACTACTTTGGTTGGGGGGAGTATTTGATATGGGGGACAGGGAGGATTGGAATTTCTGGGAAGGAGAAACAAAGGAGGATGCTACAATGCTTGATAAGAAATGTACTCATTATCTTGTCCATGTAATTACAATGCCTCTGTACATTATTTTCACAATAAAAAAGAAAAAATAATAAAAAGAACAAAATTTTAAAAAATATATAAAGTAATCTTGTAGAAGATTAAAAAAATAAAAAAAAAATAATTTTAGGTCACAGGTTAAAGTATCTTATCCATTCCAATGATTCCTATGAGATAAAATTTATAGCAGAAGTAAAAGTGAAAAGGAACTCCTAGATATGTTATTTTACCATTTAGAATGGCAAAGAATAATATCATGTCACTGTCATAACTCTTAAAGAATGCAAGGTTAACTGATGGTTGCTTTCATGTTCCCACAAAACTAGTAGATCCTGAAGCATAATAGTAGCCCAGCAGAAATTCTAAGTAGCAGACATGGGGCATGGAAGAGAAAAAGAGGAAATGAGACAGAGTGAAAGAGAGAGAGAAATATCATAATATTGAAAGTGAATAATAGATAAACAAGAGCTGTATGAGAATATTCATACTGCTATCTTTAGACTCTATGTGTACATTTGTAGGCATTTGATATTTGTAATCCATCAACATGAAATATAAAGTTATGTTGATAAAAATAAAAGTGACTCAGAAGAAATTATAAATGCAAAAACGATCTTCACAGCAGCAAACTCTCAGAGATATTTCATGACTTTGAAAAGGATAAAGTGGCTGAAGATACTATAAATTTAGAAGTACAACAATTCACAAAAATAGAAAAAGATATTTATATATTTCCTTATATAACCCAAAGCAAAAGGAAAATGTTGTTTAGATGATATTTTAAAAACACAGTCTCTCAAGTGCTAGGAAGTTGGCTCAGTGGTAGAGTGCTTGCCTTTCATGCATGAGGCCCTGGGTTTGATTCCTCAGCACCACATAAGTAGAAAATGATGGAAATGGTGCTCTGCCTCAAGTGTTAGCGCTAGCCTTGCCTGAGGAACAGCACTCAGGCCCCAGAGTGCAAGCCCCATGACCAACAAAGTCAAAATAAAACAAAACAAAACAAAACACATTCTCTCACATTTGTGGCCTCAACTCTGTAATACTGTTGCTTCAACCTAGGGCTAAGATTTTAGTTGTGGACATGTATCAACTCTCCTGATTCAGACTCTACTTGATCATTTTTTAATAAATATTTTGTTCTTAATTTTCCTAGTTGTAAATTCACATGCACCTATAAAAAAAATGGTTTGACAACCCCAGTAACCTTCTCAAAGTACCTCCTAATGATGACTAACAAAAAGTTGTATTATATAACAAGTAAAACAATGCTACAAAGAAAACCAATAATTAAATAATGATTAATAAAATAAAAAACAAAACAATTACCAGTGTTTTTAGTATTTGAAGTGCACTACATATTAGATTTTCTATTTTCTCATATTCCTGTACATTTTAAACCGCCTAAGATTATGATGTTCAACAAGATTTTTATAGGCTATGAATAGTCTTCAAAGTTACACACTAAGGTTATTATTTATGGCTCATCTCATTATTTGTTTATGGCTTATATCATCTCTTGTTCCTCGCTAAAATATAAAGTAAAGAATCCCTAAATTTTAACAAGAACTGTGTAGTAAGCAAGTCTTAATCCTTCATTCTGCTTCTTCACACAAAGACTTTGCAACTTCTCATTAACAAAGTTTCTATAAATTCTGAAATGTACATACTTAGTACTATATGTCTGCTAACATAAATCTTAAGTACATTATAGAAAATTTTATACCTGCCAAACAGTCCTAATTTTGGCATATAATCCTAAAATTAAATAGATATAAAACACTAAAATTTTTAACAACCCTTAACCCTTGCTGCTGTGTTCATTATGACATGTGCCTTGTATAGAACAATTGAATTATTTCCCCTACACATCTCTTGAACCCCAAATATCTGGAATTATTTTGTTTTTGACATGTCCATCTTGACATTATTCTTAAATGTGTGCTTATGTAAGAAGTACATGGTTCTAAAATTTCACAATTCTTCTAAACTTACTTTTTGTTGAATTGCCTAGTTTAAGAAAATCAATTACACTTTATATATAAAAAATATTCTGTGCTCAATTCAGCATCACAAAAACTAACATTGTAATGATACTGAGAAGATTAGCATGGCCCCTGCGCAAGGATGACAGGCAAATTCCTGAAGCATTCCATAGTTTTACAACAATAGATGCTGGAGGGGATGTGGACAGAAGGGAACCTTACTGCATTCTTGGTGGGAGTGCAAACTTTTTCAACCATTTTGGAAATTAGTATGGAGGTTCCTCAAATGACTCCACATAGATCTCCCCTATGATCAAGAAATCCCACTTTGGGGCATTTACCCAAATGATCACAAACAAGACCATACTAAAACTACCAGCACATCTACATTTATTGCAGCATTATTTAAGATAACTAAGATATGGAACCAACCCCGATGCTCCTCAGCAGAAGAATGGATCAAGAGGATGTGTTTTATATAAACAACGGAATTCTATGCCTCCATCAGAAAGAATGGCATCATCCAATTTGTTAGAAATTGGAAAGATATGAAAAAAATATTAAGTGAAGTAAGCCAAATCCAAAAGAACACAGGTCCCATGGTTTCCTTAATTTTCAATAACTAATATATGTATAGTATAAGCAGAAAAGGTCAAAAGGTATGTCCATATGACCAGATAACATGATGTTCCGGGAAATGAAATCCAAGATAGGGATACAAGAATTTTTCTCTTTTTTGCTATTGTTTCTAATGTACTTATAATGTGCAATGTGATTTTTTATGTCTTTTTATAGGTTCCTCCCCATGCTATAACAACTGTTTTCACTGTATTTGAAGTTGATGCGCCTATATCTTGTATATATGCTCTTCTAATTTGGGGAGAGGAAGGAAAAAAACAAAATTCCTAAATAGGGATACAGGTTGACCCATTGTAACAATGAGATGCACAAGACACTATGCTGAAAAATGAACGTTACAATTTAGGCAGGGGAAGGAGGGAGGGGAGTGCACTTGTGGAGGTGCGAGGGAAGGAATGGTAGGGGAAAAATAAAGGAGGAGGTAACAATGCTTGTTAGGAATTGTTCTCATTACCTTGCTCATGTAAATATGGCACCTGTGTACAGTATTTTTACAATAAAAAGTATAAAACTTTTCTAAGAGGGAGGAGTTTATTTCCTTTATTTTGCTTATATAATATTGTTAACAAAGAAATTAATGCAAAACACTGATATGAAGATATTTAGAATGGATGTATGTGTGTATGTGTGTGTGTGTGCACGCGCGCGCAAGTAGCATGCGTGTACAGGAAATTGCATTTCTGTTGGCATGCTCAGAATTTGAAATCGCGGCTTCAAGGTCTTGCTAGGCCTTTTCTCTCTAGATTGGTGAGCTACTATATAAGCTACATCTTCAGTCTTGGCCCTATGCTAGTTCAATAAATTTTTGAAAAATTATCTCATGAATTTATTTTGCCCTGATTGGGTTCCAACTGTTATCCACAGATCTCGGGCTCCTGAGTAGATGTCCGGAGGAGTTAGGATTACAGGTGCGACCATCCAGCACAAGGTTTTCAGAATAATTTCAAAAGTAGAAGAAAATTTACTTCACAGGGTCCTGTTTTATCATCTCCTACTTTGAAAGCATTTTGGGTGATTGTATATGAATTTTTTAGGTTTTTTATTCTTAAAAGTCAGTTAATGATAATATTTAAAAGTTTTAGTACTTTTTAAAAAGGAAACTGGAAGTTTCCTCAATTTATAAGCTCAACTCTCTACATGATAACCCAATCTTACCAACACAGTCTGTGTTGAAGACAAAATGTAACAGAAAACAATCACTATGGACATTAATTGCTATGCTATTATTTCTTGGACAATATGAATATTGAATTGAGAATGTAAGAGAATGGAGAGATTTTACCTACCTTTTGTGTACTGCTAAAAGGCTTTTGGAAACTTTGCCTCATTTCCTTTCTCACTGTATGTCTTTGGGTCATCTACTTAAGGCATTTAATTACAATTTTTCCCAAAACTAAAATGGTAATAACATTAGCATTATAACAAATATTATCTTAAGAATTAAGGGAAATAAAACTTGTGAAGTACTTAACTTAAACTTCTGTGAAGGAGCTTTGAGTTTAGCCAGCAGTTTTTTTTAAATACTAAATAGAATGCAATAAGCATTACAAAAACCATTACATGTAGTGAGAAACCAGAAGTAATGTTATCTATTGACCATGTTCTGCTTCCAAGGAAACCAGGGTGATAACTTCTTATTCTGTAAATCAAACTGGTTATCTTATATCTTACGTCTTGGTAGTGTAAAAGTATCAGGGAAAGAATAATGAATGAATGTTGTAGACTGAGGTGAAGTCCATATGAAAATGTGAAAAACTGATAAAACATAAAAGTACCTTCGCGATATGTTGTTGTTTACATTTTAAGGAAGACCTAGAAGAATGAATTCTCTTTTGGATATCCTAGCATAGGTCCTTAGAAGTAGGAACTCTTTCTTCCTTCTTGTAGAGGCATCATCAGATGAGAGGAACTGTATTTTTTTTGTTTGCTTCCTTCCATTTACTCTTCAGTTTGAAATCTGAACTACTTGAGACTGAAAGAGAGCAAGGGAAATTAGACACATAGACTTTGGAAAGAACAATTAACGTAAAATAAATAAAATGCACATAGCCTTGTTAAAGGTCTATCTAAATTGAATTATAAGGTCTCAAGCATTAACAGAAAATGATTTAAGCAATATCATTTTATTGAAAATTGAAAAATGTTAGGAGTGGCTTAATATTTTTCTATCTACTACCTTGAATTAATTACTGATTTTATATAGAGAGATTAAAGATGAGATTAACAAGAAACTTGATTAAAATTGAACAAAAGTTCTGAATAGACATCTTTTCCATAAAGCCCTGAAAATCTCCAGTGGGCTAACAAAGTTGTGTTTAATACAACTTCTATGCTGGCTTAATGGTTTGTGAACTGAAATCAATAGGGAAATGTAATTCAAAATTACTATGATAAGGAGTTCCGGGAAGATGGCGGAGGAGAAGCTGGAGGCTAAACAAGCTCTCGCAGAGAAAGGAGTTTTATTTTATTTTTTTTTAATTTAATTTTTTTTTGTGAACATACTGTACAGAGGGGTTAAAATTACATGGGCAGGATAATTCGTACATTTCTTATCAAGCATTGCAGCCTCCTCCTTTGTTTACCCTTCACATCCCTTCCCAATCTCCCCCCTACCCCCCCACCCAATCCTCCCCCCTCCCCCCCACACCAACGTTGTAAAGCTCGTTTTCTACATGACAACTTGTACTTCTCATTGTTGCAACAGGTCCACCTGTATCCTTAAACGACTTGTTTTTCCCCATCTCCTCCACAAATTATACTGACATAAAATATAGTGAAAGCAGGGGTTATACTGTGGGGGAGGGACATACAAAGCAACAAAGAGATAATCTTATAAATGCATTAGAAACAAATGCATGAAATAAAAAAACATTAAAATACCTATCTAAGGGTTCATTTTCCTAACATCACATTATCTGACCTTTTCCGCTTGACTCATACATATACTAGATATTGCAAATAAGGGAAACCATGGGACCTATGTTTCATTGGGCCTGGCTTACTTCACTTAATATAATTTTTTCCAAGTTTTTCCATTTCCTAACAAATGGGGCAATGTCGTTTTATCTGATGGAGGCATAGAATTCCATTGTGTATATATACCACATTTTCTTGATCCATTCATCTACTGAGGGGCATCTGGGTTGGTTCCATATCTTAGCTATGGTAAATAATGCTGCAATAAACATAGTTGTGCTGGTCGCTTTAGTGTGGTCTTGTTTTTAAACATTTGGGTAAATGCTCAAAAGTGGGATTGCTGGGTCATAGGGTAGGTCTATGTGAAGTCTTTTCACGAACCTTCATACTGCTTTCCAAAGTAGTTGAACAAGTTTACATTCCCACCAACAATGCAGTAAGGTTCCCTTCTGTCCACATCCCCTCCTACATCTGTTGTTGTTAGAGTTCTTGATTATAGCCATTCTAACTGGGATGAGGTGGTATCTCAATGTTGTTTTGATTTGCATTTCTTTTATGGCTAGGGAGATTGAGCATTTTTCTTCCTGTGTCAATTGGCCATCCTTCATTCTTCTTCAGAGAAGTTTCTCTTCAAGTCTTTAGCCCACTTATTTATTGGGCAGTTGTTTGTTTGAGGATTTGTTGTTGGGGGATTTAATTTTTTGAGTTCCAAGTATATTTTAGATATGAGACCCTTGTCTGTTGTATGGCTAGTGAAGATCTTCTCCCAATCTGTACGCTTTCTGTTGATCTTGCTAGCTATGTCCTTTGCCATGCAGAAGTTCTCCAACTTCATACAATCCCATTTGTCCAACCTTTCTTTCTGGGAAGATGGCGGAGGAGAAGCTGGAATCTAAACAAGCTCTCGCATAGAAAGCAGTTTTAGAGTTCCAGTGAACATTCCTAAGCCAGAGAATCACACCAAGTGTGCCATCACAGGACAGAGAGTCAGGCCAGAGAGAGAAAGGAGTTTTAGAGTTCCAGCGAACAGATTTAAGCCAGAGAATCACACCAAGTGTACCATCACAGTTCAGAGAGTTAGGCCAGAGAGGGAAAATCCAGGCAAGGAGACAGATCTGAGCACTTGCTAGCAGCCGCCACTGCGGGCTACAGTGGTGGTGGAGGTGGCAATAGTCGCCATACCTGCAACACAGAGAGTCCAGGACAAAGGAGCCAGACATGGCACGCGAGTGTATTCTACTGAACACCAACAAGAACCGACAAGGAGCAGACATCTTCATCCTGCAGTTCACAGACCAGAGATGACCCAGGAACCAAAATGCAGTGTGAGTAGAAGCCTAACGTCCTCACTCCTTCTCAGGGAGCAGAGAAGGGAAGGCCACCCCTCCCCGCCATTAGAGGAGATCTCCATGTTTGATACTGACAAAGCTTGGCTGACCTGCTAGCTCAAACACAGGCCTTGGAAGAAAACTAGAGTCATTTAGCAGGTCACAAGATCCTAAAGTGACATAGCAAACTCAGCTCCATCCAGGGAAAAGTCACCCAGCTCGGGCCGCCAGCCCCAGGAGTGGGTTTCTTCACTGGGTAATCAGAGCCAGAGGCTGCCCCTCTCTTTAGCAGCATGGACAATCCATTGAAATTCAGTAAACATAAACCCTGAGAGTGGCTCGAGGCTGGGCTCTGTGAGTCTCTCACAAAGTCTCCTCAGGGAAAAGCTACTGTTTGCTGAAAGGCCTCAACTCTACCCAGAACCTAGCCTCATCAGAGCATCTACAAACATGAGGAAAAAGCCATCTCCCTCTTTTGTGATACTCAAAGCAGATCTCCCTCCCATTGAACTAGCCAGGGGAGAGGATCACAAAATATTTTGTACAGCATAGCATTTTTCTGCCTGTTCAAACAAACTGCTTAAGAAACCAACTAAGCCACAGGAAAATCAAATACCACAAGCAGACCAGAGACTCCAACAAGAGGCTGGTTATGGACACAAGGGATATAAAAGATCTTCCCACCACTCCCAAAAAAATCAAAGAACTTGTTTTTTCTCTGTTTCTTTTTCTTCTTCTTCTTCTTTTTTTTTTTTTTTTGGTTCCTTTTATAAAAATATTTTTCTTCTAAAACTTTTTTTTTAATTTTTAATTTTTACCATTTTGAAAAAAAAATTCTATACTAGTAACTTTTTTCTCTTCCTCTTATAATTTTTATTTTAGGGATATATGTGTGTGTGCGTTTTTCTTCCTTCTTTGTTCTTTCTTTTCAAAAAATATTTTTGTTTTTTGTTTAGCTCTACTGAATGTCTAATTTTTTTTCTTTTTTGCTCATTTTTTTCACCTTTTCTGCTCTTTTGCACTTCTTTGTGTGACTTAATTGTTGTTCTGCACATCCTCAGATATACCCATAGTCGATTATTAGACTTTATCCCCCATTGTGTACACATTTAATACACAAATTTATTACTCAATTCAAAGCCTCTTAGACTTAAATTCCTAGCAGTATTACCTCTTTATACCTATATAATATTTTAAGTATTTTTATTTTTAAGGTTTTCATGTCTCCTTTATATCCCTCCCGTTCTCTCATTATACCCACGTTCTTCTCTGAATATTTCATTTTCAATCTGCATATTTTTAATCATTACAGTTTTTATTTTTTTAATTTTTGCTTTTCTATTTTTTCTTGTCTCTTTTTTCTCTTTCTCTTTCTTCTTTTTTTTCCTCTCTCTACTTTTATCCTATCCAACCTCTTTCCCACTTTGCGATTAGGACTTAGTTAAGTAAACTCTCCCTGTTCCTTCCCATATTTCTCTTTTCCTATTTTTACCCACATGTCTCCCTAAAACTAATAATTTCTGGTTTTCCAAATTCTACTTTGTGGTTTGTAGCCCATTATTATATAGTTGTTTGATGTTGAATAGGTATATCTGTTGAACTTCACTGTATCTGCAGACTTTTGATTGTGGATCTACAGACTTTGGTTGATACTTGCCTTAAGATAGTGTTCTAGCACAAAACTGGTGTTACTTTCATCCCAAATGGGCAGACTAAGAGGAAAAAACACAAGAAAAATGGCAAGCCCGGGTAGCTCAAATCCCATTCATGACAATCATGGGACAGGACAGATAATGAATAATCCAGAGAAGAGTTCCCAAATAGCTCTACAAACAATACTGGCAAACATGGTAAATGAAAAGATGGAAAACATACAAAAGGACTCTGGATGAGCGTGATAGAGAGAGAGAGGAGGCAAACGAAAGGTCAATACTGGAAAAGATTGAAAATATACAAAGGAATTTTTTATGAGCATGATAGGGAGAGAGAGGAGGAAAACCAAAGGTTAATACCGGAATATCATGAGCGTGAGGAAGCTAATCTAAAACTGATACAGGAATTGCATGAGCAGCATGAGAACACTCAAAGAGAAAGGCAGAATAGCGTGAGTAGGCTGAGAACACACAAAGAGAACTTCACGAATGGCATGAAAGTGAGGAAGCTAAGCAAAGAGTAATAAAGGAATTGAGAGAGCAGGATGAGAATACACAAAGATCACTAAAGGCATTCATGAAATCCATTAAGGAAGAGCTGAAGGATGTCAGGAAGACCAAGGAAACCATAAAAAATCACCTAAGTGATTGGAGAATAAACACTGAACACCAAATTAAGGAAGTAAAGACGTCCATACAAGATCTAAAACAAAGCTTCAACAAAGAATTTGAAGCCATCAAAGTTGACCAATTAGAAGGAAAAGAAATGAAAAACCAAGTAGAAAGCCTTGAGAGCAGGTTAGACCATGCAGAAGATCGAATCTCGGGGATTGAAGACATCCTAGATATTATAGAGAAAGAACATACAACCATCCAAGACAAGTCCAAGAAATATGATAGATCTATCCAACACTTGGAAGACACAATCAGAAGGCCTAATCTAAGGATAATGGGTATAGAGGAGCACCTAGAAACAGAAGTTAATGGTCTAGGAAATTTGTTTAACAGGATCCTAGCAGAGAACTTCCCAAACATGCAAAAAGATAGGCCTGTCCAGATACAAGAAGCCTTTAGAACCCCAAATAGACCAGACCAGAATAGGACATCCCACCATCACATTATAATCCACATAGGATCAACTCAGACCAAGGCAAAGATCCTTAAAGCTGTCAGGGAGAAAAGGTTAATCACCTATAAAGGGAAACAAATTAGAATCACCTCAGATTTCTCAGCAGAGACCATCAAAGCAAGAAGAGCCTGGAATGATGTCTGCCATGCCCTAAAAACAAACAACTATCAACCAAGAATACTGTACCCAGCTAAACTCTCGTTCATAACTGAAGGCCAAATAAAAAACTTCCATAGCAAAGAAAAATTGAAACAATACATCTCCACCAAACCAGCCCTACAAAAGATTCTTAAAGATGTCCTACACATAGAAAACCAACAAGACCGCAATAAAGGCCAAGAAACTGCACCCAAAATGAGAACCCAAGAACCATAGGAATAACCCAGTTTTCCCAGCCCCCAAGAAGGTGGATAACATGGCAGGAACTCCCAAATACCTCTCAGTCCTTTCTCTTAACGTTAAAGGACTGAACTCTCCAATTAAGCGACATAGACTGTCTAGTTGGATAAAAAAAAAAAAAACAAGACTCTTCTATCTGCTGCCTTCAGGAGTCACATCTTGCCCGTAAAAACAAAAACATTTTCAATGTTAAAGATTGGAACAAAATCTACCAAGCAAACGGCCCCCATAAACAGGCGGGAGTTGGAATCCTAATATCAGATTAAATAGACTTCAAATTAAAATTCGAGAGAAGAGATAAAGAAGGTCGCTACATACTAATTAAGGGATCTCTCTTTCAGGAGGATATTACAATTCTGAATATCTACTCGACAAACAATGGAGCACCAAATTTATCAAAGAAACACTACTTTCTCTCAAATCCAATATAGATCCAAAGACATTAATTTTTGGGTATTTTAACACACCACTCACCCCACTAGATAGATCAACTCGGCAAAAACTCAACAGAGAGACAGCAGATCTAAACAGCTGCATAGATCAACTCGACTTAACAGACATCTACTGAACATTTCAGCCAGCAGCATCCGAATACATGTTTTTCTCAGCAGCACATGGAACGTATTCTAAAATAGACCACATCTTAGGCCACAAAGCAAACTTGTCTAAATTCAGAAACATTGAAGTTATACCTTCAATTCTCTCTCACCACAAGGGAATAAAATTAGAACTCAACACCAAAAGTCACCAAAGAAATTCCGGAATCACATGGAGGCTGAACAACACACTGCTGAATCATGAGTGGGTCATGGAAGAGTTTAGAAAGGAAATTCAAATGTTCATGCTATTCAACAAAAATGAACACACAAATTACCAGCTCCTCTGGGACACAGCAAAGGCAGTACTCAGAGGCAAGTTTATAGCTCTGAGCTCCTACATCAACAAATTGGAGAGATCTGAAACTAGCAATTTAATGACACATCTAAACCTCCTTGAAAAAGAGCAGCAAGATAAACCCCAATCCAGTAGACGGAAAGAAATAATCAAACTTAAATCAGAATTAAATGAATTAGAATCCAAAAAAACTATAGAAAGAATCAACAAAACAAAGAGTTGGTTCTTCGAAAAACTTAACAAAATTGACAGACCCTTAGCAAATCTTATCAGAAAAAGAAGAGAACACACCCAAATTAGTAAACTCAGAGATGAGAATGGAAACATCACCACGGAAACAACCAAGATTCAGAACATTATAAGGGAATACTTCTCAAAACTTTATGCTAATAAGTTTGAGAACCTGACAGAAATGGACATTTTCCTAGCAAATATTGACATGACAAAACTAAACCAAGATGAGTTAAACCAGCTTAACAGGCCCATATCAAGCACTGAAATAGAAACAGCAATAAGAGACCTACCAGCTAAGAAAAGTCCAGGACCAGATGGATTTACAGCGGAATTTTACAAGGCCTTCAAAGCAGAGCTCACACCAATTCTCCTCCAACTCTTCAATGAAATTGAAAGAGAAAGCTCACTACCGAACACATTCTATAAAGCCATCATAACCCTCATCCCAAAACCAGGCAGGGACTCATCAAAGAAAGAGAACTATAGACCCATTTCATTGATGAACAATGATGCAAAACTTCTCAACAAAATTTTGGCCAATCGACTTCAACAATTCATCCAAAAAATCATACACCACGATCAAACAGGATTCATTTCAGGGATGCAAAGCTGGTTCAATATACGCAAATCAATTAACATTATGCATCACATCAACAGGAGCAAGAATAAGAACCACATGGTTATCTCAATAGATGCAGAAAAAGCATTCGACAAGATCCAACACCCCTTTAGGATGAAGGTTTTGGAAAAATTAGGAATCCATGGAACATTCCTCAATACAATAAAGGCTGTATATGACAAACCTACAGCCAGCATTATACTCAATGGTGAAAAACTAAAGCCATTTCCTCTTAACTCAGGAACAAGACAAGGATGCCCACTCTCTCCACTTCTCTTCAATCTAGTATTAGAATGCCTAGCTACAACAATAAGACCAGATGCAGACATAAAGGGGATCCAAATAGGGAAAGAAGAAATAAAACACTCCCTCTTTGCAGATGACATGATCTTTTATTTAAAGAATCCCATAGACTCCACTCCCAAATTACTCAAGCTGATTCAAAACTTTGGCAAAGTAGCAGGTTATAAAATTAACCCCCAAAAATCAATGGCTTTTCTGTATGCCAACAATGAGAAAAGTGTGGCTGAAATTAGGAAAGCAACTCCATTTGTAATAGCCCCACAAAAAATAAAATACCTAGGAATTAACTTAACTAAAGAAGTGAAGGACCTCTATGATGAAAACTTTAAAATCTTGAAAAAGGAAATCAACACAGAACTTAAAAAATGGCAAAACCTCCCATGCTCCTGGATTGGAAAGATTAACATCGTGAAAATGGCAATACTCCCCAAGGCTATCTACAAATTCAACGCAATACCTATCCAAATTCCACCCTCATTCTTCAAGGAAATAGAAGAGGCAATCCAAAAATTCATATGGAACAATAAAAGACCCCGAATAGCAAAAACGCTCCTGAATGGAAAGAACACTGCTGGAGGAATATCAATACCAAACTTCAAACTCTACTATAAAGCCATAGTAATCAAAACAGCTTGGTATTGGCATAAGAACAGACCTCAGGACCAATGGAATAGAATTGAAAACCCAGAAATGAACCTACAGACCTATAGCCATCTAATCTTCGATAAGGGAGCTAAAACAATAGAATGGAAGAAAGACAACCTCTTCAGTAAATGGTGCTGGCAAAATTGGTTAACTACATGTAGAAAACTTAAACTAGATCCTTATATATCACCCTGCACAAGAATCAACTCCAAATGGATCAAAGACTTTGAACTCAAAGCAGATACTCTGAAAACATTACAGGATGGAATAGGAGAAACCCTAGGTCTGCTTGGCTCAGCCCGAAATTTTCTGAATAGAGACCCGGAAACACAACAAATCAAAGAAAGTTTGGACAAATGGAATTGCATAAAGTTGCAGAGCTTCTGCAGGGCAAATGACGTAGCTAGCAAGATCAATAGAAAGCCCACGGATTGGGAGAAGATCTTTACTAGCCATACAACGGACAAGGGTCTCATATCTAAAATATACTTGGAACTCAAAAAATTAAACTCCCCAACAACAAATCCTCAAAGAAACAACTGCCCAATAAATAAGTGGGCGAAAGACTTAAAGAGAAACCTCTCTGAAGAAGAAAGAAGGATGGCCAATAGACACATGAAGAAATGTTCAACATCCCTAGCCATAAAAGAAATACATATCAAAACAACATTGAGATATCACCTCACTCCAGTTAGAACGGCAAAAATCAAGAACTCTAACAACAACAGATGCTGGAGGGGATGTGGACAGAAAGGAACCTTACTTCATTGTTAGTGGGAATGTAAACTTGTTCAACCACTTTGGAAAGCAGTATGGAGGTTCCTCAAAAGACTTCACATAGAGCTCCCCTATTACCCAGCAATCCCACTTTTGGGCATTTACCCTAATGTTTACAAACAAGACTACACTAAAGCGACCAGCACAACTATGTTTATTGCAGCATTATTTACCATAGCTAAGATATGGAACCAACCCAGATGCCCCACAGTAGATCAATGGATCAAGAAAATGTGGTATATATACACAATGGAATTCTATGCCTCCATCAGAAAGAATGACATTGCCCCATTTGTTAGGAAATGGAAAAACTTGGAAAAAATTTTATTAAGTGAAGTAAGCCAGGCCCAAAGAAACGTAGGTCCCATGGTTTCCCTTATTTGTAATATCTAGTATATGTATGAGTCAAGCGGAAAAGGTCAGATAATGTGATGTCAGGAAAATGAACCCTTAGATGTGTATTTTAATTTTTTTTTCTTTCATGCATGTGTTTCTAACACATTTATAAGATTATCTCTTTGTTGCTTTGTATGTGCCTCCCCCACAGTATAACCCCTGCTTTCACTATATTTGATGTCAGTATAACTTGTGGAGGAGATGGGGAAAAACCAGTTGTTTAAGGATACAGGTGGACCTGTTGCAACAATGAGAAGTACAAGTTGTCATGTCCAAAACAAGCTTTACAACGTTAGTGCAGGGGGGGGAGGGGGGGAAAATGCGGGAAGGAGAAGGATTGGGATTAGGGGGGGAGGGGGGAGGCTGGGAAGTTATGTGAATGGTAAACAAAGGAGGAGGCTGCAATGCTTGGTAAGAAATGTACGCATTATCCTGCCCATGTAACTGTAACTCCTCTGTACAGTATGTTCACAAATAAAATTAAATTAAATTTAAAATAAAATAAAATAAAATCATTAGTGAAAAGAAAATAAAAATCAATGGCTTTTCTGAATGCCAAAAATGAGGAAAGTGTGGCTGAATATAGGAAAGCAACTCCATTCGTAATAGCCCCACAAAACATAAAATACATAGGAATTAACTTAAGCAAAGAAGTGAAGGACCTCTATGATGAAAACTTTAAAAACTTGAAAAAGGATATCAAAACAGAACTTAAAAAGTGGCAAAAACTCCCATGCTCCTGGACTGGAAAGATCGGCATCGTGAAAATGGCAATACTTTCCAAGGCTACCTACAAATTCGATGCGATACCCATCAAAATTCAAAACTCATTCCTCAAGGAAATAGAAGAAGCAATCCAAAAATTCATATGGAACAATAAAAGACCAAAAATAGCAAAAATGATCCTCAAGAGAGAACACTGCTGGAGGAATATCAATAACAAATTTCAAACTCTATTATAAAGGCATAGTAATCAAAACAGCTTAGTACTGGCACAAGAACAGACTTCAGGACCAATGGAATAGAATTCAAAACCCAGAAATGAACCTACAGACCTATAGCCATCTAATTTTTGATAAGGGAGCTAAAAAAATAGAATGGAAGAAAGACAACCTCTTCAGTAAATGGTGCTGGCAAAATTGGTTAACAATTTGGAGAAAACTAAACCAAGGTCCTTATACATCACCCAACACCAGAATCAACTCCAAATGGATCAAAGACCTCAGAGTCAAAGACGACACTCTGAAAACTTTAAAGGATGGAATAGGAGAAACTGTAGGTCTCCTTGATGCAGGCCGAAATTTTCTTTTAATAGAGACCCAGAAACACAACAAATCAAATAAAGGTTGGACAAGTGGGATTGCATGAATTTGCAGAGTTTCTGCATGGCAAATGACATAGCTAGCAAGATCAATAGAAAGCCCACGAATTAGGAGAAGATCTTCACTAGCAATACAACAGACAAGGGTCTCATATCTAAAATATACTTGGAATTAAAAAAATTAAATCCTCCAACAACAAATCCTCAAAGAAACAATTGCCCGATATATAAGTGGGATAAATATTTAAATAGAAACTTCTCTGAATAGGAAAGAAGAATGGCAAATAGACACATGAAGAAATGCTCAACCTCCCTAGCCATAAAAGAAATGCAAATCAAAACAACATTAAGATACCACCTCACTCCAGTTAGAATGGCAAAAATAAAGAACTCTATTAACAACAGATGCTGGAGGGGATGTGGACAGAAGGGAACTTACTTCATTTTGGGTGGAAGTGTAAACTTGTTCAACCAATTTGGAAAGTAGTATGGAGGTTCCTCAAAAGACTCCACATAGATCTCCCCTATGGCCCATTAATGCCACTTTGGAGCATTTACCCAAATGTTTACAAACAAGACCACACTAAAGCTACCAGCACAACTATGTTTATTGCAGCATTATTTACTATAGATAAGATAGGGAACCAATCCAGATTCCCCTCAGTAGATGAATGGATCAAGAAAATGTGGTATATATACACAATGTAATTCTATGCCTCCATCAGAAAGAATGACATTGCTCCATTTGTTAGGAAATGGAAAGGCTTGGAAAAAATTATATTTAGTGAAGCAAGACAGGCACAAAGAAATATAGGTCCCTTGGTTTCCTTTATTTGCAATATCTAGTATATGTCTGAGTCAAGCAGAAAAGGTCAGATAAGGTGATGTTAGGGAAATGAACCCTAAGATATGTATTCAACTGTTTTTTTTTCTTTCATGATATTGTTTCTAACACATTTATAAGATTATTTCTTTGTTGCTTTGTATGCTCCTCTCCCACAGTATAACCCCTGCTTTCACTGTATTTGATGTCAGTATAATTTGTGGAGGGGAAGGGGAAAAGCAAGTCGTTTAAATAGGGATACAGGTGGATCCAAAGCCACAATGAGAAGTACAAGTCGTTATGTCGAAAAAGAACTTTACAACTTTGGTGGGTGTGTATGTGGAGGATTGGGTGGGGGATGAGGGGGGAGGATGTAAAGGGATGGGAAGAGGAAACAAAAGAGGAGGGTACAATGCTTGAAAATAAATGTACTCATTATCTTGCCCATATAATTGTAACCCCTCTGTACAGTACTTTCACAATAAAAAATTAAAATTAAAAAATTACTATGCTACTACTTCATAACTATTATAACTCATCGAAAAAAAATCAAAGGAACCAGGTGTGGTGGTAAAGACTTGTAATTCCGAGCGTTTAGGAGGTTGGATTTAAGTCTAAAGCAACACTGGGGAGTACTGCAGAGAGTAAAAATCTGCCCTTTATTACCTTTTGAACAAAAGCTAAGAATGTTGATGAGAGTGTGGAGAAAAGGAAATTTTCTACACTCTTGGTCAAAATAGAGGTTAGTAGAAAATAGTATGCAGTTTTCCAAAGAGGCTGTGATCTGATGATTGTGGTTCAAAGCCAGCCCCGGCAGGAAAGTCTGTGAAAATCTTACCTCCAATAAACACTCAGAAAACCAGAAGTGATGCTGTGGCTCAAGTGGTAGAGCACTAGCTTTGAGCTGAAAAACTGAGGGACATCGCCCAGTCCCAGAGTTTAAGCTCCACGACTGACAAAAAAAAAAAAAAAGAAAGAAAGAAAAAGAAAAAAAAGACAAATAAATGCAAAGTTGAAATATCATCTGATCCACCAATCATGTGATTATTTCTCTCTGGGTGACTCGTAAATATTCTGTAGTTCATTGTCATTCACATTATTCACAACAGCCAAGATATAAATCAAAGTTCAGTGTTCAACTATACACTAATAAAGCAACTGTGGTACATGCACAATCATGTTTTTCTGTTTCATCCTTAAAACAGCAAAAGACTTCTCGCATTAGCCACAACTTACAATAACCTGAAAGATGTATTCTAACTGAAGAATAATGTTATCCTCTGCTCTTTGTAAACACTCTCTCTCTCTCTCTCTCTCTCTCTCTCTCTCTCTCTTAAAAACCTCAAATATTAAGAGAGAAATCTTTTTAAAAAGTAAAGCAAAGTGGAATTGCTGGGCATTTAGGTCACAATGTAGAAGATAGTAGATATACAGGATGACCAGGTATAGAGTTGTGATGTACCGTATGAGGATACAGGGGACAACACTGGCTTTACATAGGAATGAAGCTAAGTAAGTAGGAGTTGTTCTTCCTAGTAGGGATTGCTTTATTAGTTGTTTTTCCTTCAGTAATGGTTTGGATGAATGTAATTCTTTAAATACCTGCTTGTTTGCAGGAATTATAACAAACAATATAGCAATAATGTTGCATGCTCAACATAGAACAAAATGTCAAATTAAAATGCATGAGATTATCCTTGATGTAAACTAATTATTACAAATAAAGGAAATCATGGGACCTATGTTTCTTTAAGTCTGGCTTACTTCACTTAATATGATTTTTTCCAAGATCTTCCATTTCCTTACAAATGAAGTGATATCTTTCTTTCTAATGTAAACATAGTATTCCATGTGTGTGTATCTGTGTGTGTGTCCCATTTTCTTGATCCATTCATCTACTGAGGGCCATCTGGGTTGATTCCTTATCTTATCTCTGTTAAATACTACTGTGATAAACATAATTGTTCTGGTAGCTTTAGTGTGGCCTTGTTTTGGGTCACCTAGTTAAATGCCCAGAAGTGGGATTACTGGGTAATAGGGGAGCATTATTGTGTACATCAAGTATAATCTTTGTAGATGAGCAGAATAGCTCAATAGCTAAGTACATATCAGCATATAAGGTGATTCCATGTGAAATGAACTACAAGACATGTTCTTTGTTGGTGTTCTTAATGTTCTAGGTGATTTCTTTTTTTTTTTTCTTTTTTTTTTAAATTTTATTTTATTTTATTTGAGAACATACTGTACAGAGGGGTTACAATTACATGGGCAGGATAATGCATACATTTCTTACCAAGCATTGCAGCCTCCTCCTTTGTTTACCCTTCACCTCCCTTCCCAGCCTCCCCCCTCCCCCCCACCCAATCATACCTCCCCTCCCCCCCCACCGACATTGTAAAGCTGGTTTTGACATGACATTTTGTACTTCTCATTGTTGTAACAGGTCCACCTGAATCCTTAAACGACTTGTTTGTCCCCGTCTCCTCCACATGTTATACTGACATCAAATATAGTGAAAGCATAGGTGATTTCTTTATATCCTTTGTGTTTTCCCACCTAAGCATTATCCCCTGTAGTCACTGTATTTTGATTTTGATACCCTGGGTATTGTAAATATGTTGATATGAACTATGGAATGGTAAGGGAAAAAACAAAATGGTGAGACAAAGGACAGAGGGGGAACCTATGCAACAGTGGTATTCACAAGACAATATGTTAGAAATAATCTTGGGGGTGTTGGGAGTGAAGAGGGAGAAAAATTGGAGAAGGGATAACAAGTTTGAAAAGAAATGAGTTCATTAACTTACTTATATAGCTAAAGCCCCACTGTACATTACCTTGACAATAAAATATAAATATAAATAAAATAAAATATATGAAAGCAGCAACACGAGATGGGAGAGGGGAAATACTGTATGTAGTAGAGTAGAGTAGAACAGTTTGGAGAGCAGTAATTTTATATTAACATAGCAAGTAATAAACTAGCATACAGATTTTCAGCCTCATGTCAGTCACTAAAAAGGAAAACAGAATGCAAAATCAGCAAACCCATAGAGAAAATAGAATACTAAGCAAGGTGAAGAGATGACTTGGACCAAGAATAACAAATGACGCAATTAGGAAACAAATAACAAACTGGTAAGTTTAAAAAATATTACCCATAATTCTATTAAATGTTGTTTACATCACAATTAGTTAGAACTATATTTCAAATCACAGTTTAATAGTATATCATATTAATAGTAAGTTACTTACTACTGATTTCTTAATATTGAATGTTTAATATAAAATTTTAACAAAAGAATAATGTGAAACTAACTTTAATAATATATTTCATGAATTGTAAATTTGAGAAGCTTTAGAATTTAAACAAATAATATATCATTATTGTTTCATTTCTGTGAATTAATGTAATAATTCAAAGTGTATTCTACACCTAGCACTCATTTAACATCAAATAATAAATTATTTCTCATAATAATTTATTGCACATAATAACTCTTGGTATTAGGTAGAAGGGTTCAGCATTGTGGAAAAATTCACACCACACAATACAAGAGGGTATGACTCCTCTCAAGTAGCTTAAATTGTGGAAATTTTATTTTTACATACATATTAAATTCCTGTCTAGATGGTACCTATATAAATATATATAATTATATACATGAGGAATATTTCAGATGATACTTAAAAGTCATATTCATTAAATAAATTTTTATTATTTTGTACAAAATAAATGTTTATAGACAGACTGAATTTATGAGTAGATGATGGTGTATGAGTGCCAGATGATATGTATTGAGGCTTATTTTATATTCCTGACATTGTTTCTATAATTGGATTTAATTTTCCATAATGGGTTAAATGTATTATATTGGATATATGAAAGTAAACTGTATATTTATTCCATTAATACTTTGCCACTTGTCTAATTCCAATATAATTTATCCATGTGTTTGAAGTAATGAGAATAACAACAAATATAAGCAAGATAAATCAGTCTGAAGTAGACAAGTATTTTCACCTTTGTTTTGATAGTTGGTCCTCTCTTACACTACAGAATATGCTTGTGAAAATGTGCTCCAGGCTGGCCACAACTGCAGAATATTATGGTTTGATCTATCATAAGAGAAAGAAGGAAGGGCAAACTTCCTTCCAAAAGTCTGCTCTCAGGGATGTGATCTGCTTTATGGTAGTGACTTGGAAATGAACATTTTTTTACAGTAAGCCTTGAAAAACCATCTGATAGACCATTTCTGTAAGTGGATTATTACAGAAGATTATTGATATCTTTGCAAGGATACCAGATTGCTTCATTTTGAGAGAATTAAAATAGGAATTTAGTTAGCTGATAATTGTATCTTTAGGAGAAAAACCAGTTGACTGTAGGCCAAGGGATGACTGGGGCCCAGAGAAGCTACTACGTTGAATAGTAATCCTAGACCGTTAAAACAACACACACACACACACACACACACACACACACACACAAACACATACAAATCAACCATACAAAAAAACCTCCAGTTAGCACAGCCAGTGAGGGCTGCTATAACAGCCTACATGAAGGCAGGCAAAAAACAGAAGGTGAGAGCCATTTAGCTGATAACTAACATATTTTTGATGAGGCAGACTGAAATGAGACTCCAGAGAAAGAGACAGTCAGAAAGACTGATCAGAGAGAACTAAAATTGGTCACACAAAGATTGGAAAGTAGAATTCCTTGTAGAACAAATAAATCATAGAAAGTGTATGCATGTAAAAACAAGACAGAAATCAACTCCAAGTGGATCAAAGACCTCAGAGTCAAAGAAGACATTCTGAAAACATTACAGGATGGAATAGGAGAAACCCTAGGTCTCCTAGGCACAGGCCGAAATTTTCTTAATAGAGACCCGGAAACACAACAAATCAAAGAAAATTTGGACAAATGGGATTACATGAAGTTGCCGAGATTCTGCATGGCAAAGGACATAGCTAGCAAATTCAATAGAAAACCCACGGATTGGGAGAAGATCTTCACTAGCCATACAACGGACAAGGGTCTCATATCTAAAATATACTTGGAACTAAAAATATTAATTCCCCAAACAACAAGTCTTCAAAGAAACAACTGCCCAATAAATAAGTGGGCTAAAGACTTAAAGAGAAACTTCTCTGAAGAAGAAAGAAGGATGGCAAATAGACACACGAAGAAATGCTCAGCCTCCCTAGCCCTAAAAGAAATGCAAATCAAAACAACATTAAGATACCACCTCACCCCAGTTAGAATGGCAAAAATCAAGAATTCTAATAACAACAGATCCTGCAGGGGAGGTGTATAGAAGGGAACAATACTTCATTGTGGGTGGGAGTGTAAACTTGTTCAACCACTTTGAAAAGTAGTCTGGAGGTTCCTCAAAAGACTCCACATAGAGCTCCCCTATGGCCCATTAATGCCACTTTGAGGCATTTACCCAAATGTTTACAAACAAGACCACACTAAAGCTACCAGCACAACTATGTTTATTGCAGCATTATTCACCATAGCTAAGATCTGGAACCAACCCAGATACCCCTCAGTAGATGAATGGATCAAGAAAATGTGGTATATATATACAATGTAATTCTGTGCCTCTATCAGAAAGAATGACATTGCCGCATTTGTTAGGAAATGGAAAGGCTTGGAAAAAATTATATTAAGGGAATTAAGCCAAGCCCAAAGAAACATAGGTCCCATGGTTTCCCTTATTTGCAATATCTAGTATATGTCTGAGTCAAGCAGAAAAGGTCAGATAAGATTATGTTAGGAAAATGAACCCTAAGATATGTATTCAAATGTTTTTTTCTGTCATGCATTTGGCTCTAACACATTAATAAGATTATTTCTTTGTTGCTTTGTATGTCTCTCCCCCACAGTATAACCCCTGCTTTCACTGTATTGGATGTCGGTATAATTTGTGGAGGGGAAGGGGAAAAACAAGTCGTTTCAATAAGGATACAGGTGGATCTGTTGCAACAATGAGATGTACAAATTGTCATGTCAAAAATGAACTTTACAACTTTGGGGGGGTATTGGGGGGGTGGGGTGAGCCTGGGAAGGGATTGGAAGGGGAAACAAAGGAGGAGGCTACAATGCTTGATAAGAAATATACTCTTTATCTTTCCCATGTAATTGTAACTCCTCTGTACAGTATTTTCACAATAAAAAATAAAAATTTAAAAAACAAAAACAAGACAGAAGACCAAATTCCAGAAATGCATATTTTCTTAGAGGTCATCTTAATCAATTATCAATGGAAATCTTTGAATTCTTAAATATTTGACCACATGTGGGAGATGGTTGAAGAGAAAGAAAATGTCACCACTCTGTTAGGAGTTCCAATATCACAATATGAATTAATCAAGCACAAATTTGTAAGAAAAAGGGAAAACAATTATTCCAACTGAGGGATTCGTTTGTTTTGATGTAACAGTTCTTGATTTAGGTGCTAGCAATTACCATTCAATTGATCCAGTCCCACAGCTGAGTTGATATTGACTGCAGTATTCCCACATGAAGGAAAAGAAGAAATTTACAAAAGTCTGATGAATTGAGTTGAAAGTGTTGTAATAGGGATATCTGAGATTTAGACACAGATAAAGAGGTGGATTTTCTTTTCTAAAAATCTCCCATTTTTAGTCTTGTGCCAGTGGCTCACAGCTGTAATCCTAGTTGCTGAGGAAGCTGAGATCTGAGGATGGTGGTTCAAAGCCAGCCTGGGCAGGAACATCCCTGAGACTCTTATCTCATTTAACCACCAGAAAACCAGAAGTGGCACTGTTGCTCGAGAGGTAGAGCACTCAACTTGAGTTGAATAGCTGAGGGACAGTGCCCAAGCCCAGATTTCAAGCCACTCGACCACAACTACAAAAATCCCCCCTTTCTTGGACTGCCTACATTTTATCCTAACATTCAACAAATAAGCCATTTTATCACCCACTACCTTTAAGTCCTAACCTAGATACTGAAAATAAAATGATTTGGTATCTTTTGTCAAAAGATTCATATTTGAGGAAACAAATACCATTAGTAGTAACTTTTTTGCCAGTCCTTGAACTCTGGGCCTGGGCCCTGAACATGGGTATGCTGGTAGCTTTCATGCGAGCTTGTTGTTATTTTTTGGATTACTGCCATTGAGGAAATTACTGGATCTTAAGGGAGATCTACATTTAGTCTTTTCGGGAAATTCCGTACTGCATTCTAGAGTGGTTGAACAAGTTTAATTTCCACCAACAGTGTAATAGAGTTCCCAATTGGCTACATCCATGCCAGCATTTGCTATTGTTTGTTTGCTTGATAATGGCCATTCTAACTGGGATGAGGTAGAATCTGTCTTGTTTACTTGTAGAATTGTGGGCACCTTCTAGCTATCATAAATGAATGAATCCATGAAACCTATATTGTTCTGAGCCTGCATTCCTTTCTCTTTTCTTTTAGTATAATTTTTGCAAGCCTTTCAGTTTCCTTAATACTGGTGAAAAGTCATCCTTTCTCATGGGGGAATGGAATTCCAGTGTGTGTGTGTGTGTGTGTGTGTGTGTGTGTGTGTGTGTGTGTATGATGACTATAGGCCCATGAGTTTATTTGTAAGCCTTCTGTTTTATGTGTAATTTTGTAATTCCATATTAAATTCTGGTTACTTTCTCTACTGCATTGAAGTATATTGTTGGGATTTTCATGTGTGTTGCATTGGCAATTATTTGGGGACAATATTGCATTTTTCTCCATGTTAACTCTTCCAACCTGGAGCATTGAAAGACTTTCCATTTCCTTGAATCTCCTTCAATTTCCCTTTTTACATTTTTAAAGTTTTCACAGTAGAGGCCCTTCACATTTTTAGGTAAATTAATTAATTCCTTGTTTTGTTGTTATTGTTGTTGTTTTGTTTAGATTTGATTTTATTTTGAGACTAATACATATGAGGTTGTTTTTTGGATTTCAGCCTGGATCTTCCCATTGTTGGTAACACAGAAATAATACTGATTCTTGTGGTTTTTATACCCTGCTGCATTACTGAAAGTTAGCATCACCTTTACTAACTTGAGGGAGGAAGCTATAGGGTCCTTTAAATACAGGATCATTACATATGAGAAAAGGGATAGTTTTACTTCCCCTATTTGGATCTCCTTTATGTTTTTCTCTTGCCTATTGTTCTTGCTAGAAAGTCCACAACCATTTTAAAGAGTAGTAGAGAGAGTGGACATCCTTGTCTCATTTCTGATTTTAATGTCTTCATGCTTCCACCATTTGGTAAATGCTAATTATCTCTGTCACATACATACTGAGGAATGTTCCATGTATTCCTAGTTTCTCAGACCTTTTAATCATAAAGGGCTATTGGAGGTTCTTAAAAGCTATTTCTACATCCATATAGACGATTATGTATTTCTTGTCCTTGCTTCTGCTGATGGTTTGTATTATGTTTATTGACAAGAATATTGAATCCAATTTTATCCTAGGATGAATCCTATTTGATCGTACCATATGATTTTTTTTTGTTAATTGCTGAAATTGTTTGGTGAGAATTTTATTAAAAAGGTCTGCATCAATGCTTACCAAAGAGTTGGGTTAATAGTTCTCTTTCTTTGGTGAGTCCCTGTGTGATTTGGGGAAGAGTCTAATTCTAGCTTCAAAGAATGTGTTTGATAATTCCATTTTCCGTTCTATTCCATTGAAGAGATAGGTCTGAGTATTGTAAGTTCTTTTCAGGCCTTAATTTCATGGTAAATTAATTCAGTCCTAGATTTTTCTGGAATGGATAGTGGTTTATTGCATTTCATTTTCATTACTTCTTAGGTGTAACTACTTGGTTCAGATTGTGTATAGGAAAGGATCAATTTCTCCAGGATTCTCCAGGCGATTGGCATAAGGTTTTCAAAGTACTCTCTTATAACATTCTCAATTTTGCTTATATCTGTTGTGTTGTCTTATTTTTACCTCTAATTTTCTCTCTTTAGGTGAGTTCTCTTATTGTTTTTGGTGGGATTTTATATTATGAAGGTGATATATAGAGAGATGGGTTACATTTACATAAGTAATAAGTATATTTTTAATAGTGCTATCCCTCCTTCAGTTTTTCCTGCTTCCTCCAACCCTGACATCCCCCTCCCCCAAAGTAGTGAAGTTCATTTCTAACATAGTTCTACTGTATATCACTGGTGCTTTGGTTGATCTTTGTCCCAACATTTCTGTGATTTCCCTTCCCTTCCCCAAATCAGATTAACATGTATAAGACAAAGGGTTGAGAAAACAAAAACAGTTACTACAGAGAGTAAACCAAAAGGTGAAAACTAAATAGAAATAAGTAAAAAGAGTTCACTATACAATCATCTTTTATCCATTTTTTGGAGCGCCTTTCGATAAGCATCATTTTATATGGTGATATTCATATTGCTATTGAGCTGTTGTAAATAGCCTAGACATATTCTAGTTTTTCCAAATGAGTGAAAACCTGTAGCCTATGATTCTTTGGGTCTGGCTTGTTTGACTTATTATGTTTTCCAAGTAGTTCCATTTCCTTACAAATGGGGCAATGTCATTCATTCTGATGAATAGTGTTTTGTTGTGAATATATACGACATTTTCTTGATCCATCATTGCTGGGTCATGGGGAGCTCTATTGAGGAACCTCTATATTTCTTTACAGAATATTTGAACAAATTTACATTTCCACCAGTAGTGTAATAATGTTCCTTTTTGGCCACATCCCCACAAGCCCAGTATGTTATTAGTTTTCTTCATAATGGTCATTCTAACTGGGGTGAAGTGAATTCTCAATGTTGCTTTGATTTGCATTTCTTTTATGACTAGATGTTGCATATTTCTTCATGTGTCTATTGGCCATGCATATTTCTTCTTCAGAGAAGTCTCTCTTTAAATCTTTAGCCCACTTATTAAGAGGGTTGTTGGTTCTTTGAGAATTTGTTTTTTTTGGGGGGTTAACTTTTGGGGCTCTAAATATATTTGAGATATGAGGCCATTGTGTGTTGTAGAGAAAGTAAAGATCTAACAATCTGCTGGCTTTTTATCTATATACCTATATAAGTTCTCTTCTTAGTCAGATTTGGTAAGGGTCTCTCAAGTCTGTTAATTTATTTAAAAAACCAACCCTGATTTTTTGATTCTTTCCATGTTTTATTTTGTCTTTATTTAGTTATTTCTGATTTTTTTATTTGTTTCTGTGTACTGCTTTGTGTCTGGGTTTGTTCCTGTTTTCAAGGAGCTTGAGGTGCATAATTAAAATATTCAATTGAGATTTCCCCAGTTGCTTGATGGAGATCCTCAGAGCTATGTATTTTCCTTGAAATACTGCAAATACCAGAGGAGCTGGTAATTTGTGTGTTCATTTTTGTTAAATTCCAGAAACTTTCAGATTTCTTTTTTTTTTGGGGGGGGGGGGTCCGGTTGTGGGGCCTGAACTCTGAGCCTCGGTGCTGTCCCTCAGCTCTTCAGCTCAAGGCTAGCACTCTACCACTTGAGCCACAGTGCCACTCCCGGCTTTTTTTCTTTGTGCTTATGTGGTGCTGAGGAATCGAACTTAGGGCCTCATGCATGCAAGGCAAGCGCTCTACCACTGAGCCACCTTCTCAGCCCCTCAGATTTCTTTTCTAATACCTTCAGTGTCCAATTGTTCATTCAGCAACATGTTGTTCAGTCTTCATGGGTTTGACAATTTTTTATTTGCTTTAGCCATTTAATTCTAAGTTTGTTCTCTTATGATCTGACAAGATATGGGAATTCAATTAATTTTTCTTTGGACAGAATATCCGTGTGGCATAGGATATGTTCTATTTTGGAAAATCTTCCATGAGCTGCTGTGAAGAACGTATATTCTGACGCTGAATGTATATTCTATACATGTCTGTTAGGACTAGGTGGTCAATGTAGTTATTTAGGTCTGCAGTTTCTTGGTTGAGTTTTTCCTTGGATGACAATGATTTGTTGAGATGTGTTTTTAGGTTAAGTAATATTTGGTTGATGAAGTGGTATGCTCCAGGATTCCGGGTTTTGATATTTAGACTCTACATATCCTACTAATGTAGAGCTGCCATTATCAGAATGTAATGTCTCTTCTAACTAATTTTAATTTGAATTCTATTTTATCTTATGTTAGTAATTCTACTTCAGCCTGTTTAGGGTATCCTCTGCTAGAATTCTGTAATATGTTTCCTATCCATTTTGTTTCCTGCTCTTCTCCTTGATACCTATCTCCCCCATGTTTTATCTTCTAACTGAATCTTGAAGTTCCTGCAAGATCATTTCTTATTTCTTTGATTGGTTCTAAATGATTATCTCTTCTTTCCTATTAGACCTATTCAGTCTTTGATGCTTGAGATTATCTTCTATGTAATCTATTCTCTGTGGAGAGATTCTTCATAGTTTTTTATTTATCTGTCTTCAAAACGGTCACTTTATAAGGCTTTTATCTTTATTAAGGTTTTGTTTTTGTGCTTGTGTGGACTTTCTTTACATCTTTTCTTTGAATAGGGGGGTTGGGAGTTGGTCTTTTAACTGTGTCTTCTCTCATAAGTTTTAACTAGACATCTATTTTTTCCTAGGACTCCCTTGCCTTCTCAGAATTTACTTATCTTTCTCTTTGTAGTCTCCCTGAATTATTTTGCTAATATTTGGTTGGTCTCATCTTGTTCACAAATTTCCTTGTAGAGGTTTTGTATCTTTTTGGTAATCACATTTTTCAGCACTATTTGTAATGTATTTTGAAAACTACCTTCTATGTCCTTGATTGCCTGTTGTAATGCCTGCTTATTTACTGTGTGAATTACACTACCTTGACATCACTTTTTTTTGTATTTTTCTGATTGGTTCTGTACATTTGAAGGATGTCTTGGCTTTCATGTAGAGCATCTATGATCTTAATATTTGGCTCTCTACGTTCTTGGTTGGTTT
Source organism: Dipodomys spectabilis (assembly GCF_019054845.1). Taxonomy (NCBI): domain Eukaryota; kingdom Metazoa; phylum Chordata; class Mammalia; order Rodentia; family Heteromyidae; genus Dipodomys; species Dipodomys spectabilis. The sequence goes on along the minus strand of NW_024871131.1, from coordinate 1,327,964 downwards.
GCCAGGTGTTGGTATAGACTTCTCTTATGATTTTCTGGAATTAGGTTTTTGTCTAACCCATTAAGTGTAGGAGGAGAGATCAGTTGTGGTGAGATGTTGTCATGTTAATACTTGTGGTTCCAATGACAGTTTGAGTTGTCCAGTGGTAAGGTGAAGTGTGTCTGTGTTTGGATGTGGCTGTCTCTGTCCCTGATTTTTTTCTCATGTGGCCCTTTTATTTCCACCTGCAGCTCTGCTTTTGAACATGTTCCCCCACCACAGTCACAGCAGTCACCTGACTAACTAGGTAACTTTTCATAGATTTGTGTTTTTTTGTGATGATAATATAAAATCTTTTTATGTATTGTGGATCTATATATAATTATAGCTGACTTGCTTTGACCTTCTAGAAGTGGAGTACCTGCTAGGACTCTAAATCTCTGTTTCATTAGATAGAGCTAGGGTAATTTTCTATTGTTTCTCTGCCATTATTTTTCCACTTCCTCATGTTCATTTTTTATTGTGGAGTTTTTCACCTAATTTTGGGTATGCGATGGTTGTATCAGGTTATTTTCTTTTTTTCTGTTTGTGTTACTTTGAAATAGTGATTTCAGCCTTGTATGAAGAGACAGTAATAATATGAATTGGAAGTTATTACATCGAATGAAAGGGAGCAGACATTGTAAGCTATTTGCTATAAATGCATTAATATTAAGCAAAGCTAATAAAAATGATTACTTCTTTACTCTTCAGAGGATGAGTATAGTACTCTTGGATATCTTGTAGGAAAAGAAATTAGACTCATTACAAATGATGCCTTACATTGAAATTACAGGCTAAACTTTCTCCTTCAGCAGGCAAATTTTCATTTCTTTCATAATAGTATTATAATATCATAATAACTGAATGTTGATTTGTTTTCGTCTGCTATTTTCAATTCCATTCTTCATCCATTAGGAATCCAGGTCTTTGAATGACCAGTTCTTTAAAATACCTATACTGCTTATATTATTTTTTGAATCTCAGTAAAATAAATATGAATTTATGTCTGAGTCTCATCTTTACCTACATTCATGTGAAATGTATGCAGTCTCAAGCAAGGAAACTGACTATTTTACTCTTTTCTGTTATTTAATCAATAAATCTTTTCTCTTCAGAAATATGTTCTCACCTTTTAGTGTTGATTTTTTTCTTTTTTCTTTTTTTTCTGTTTGTTCTCACCTTTTATATTGCTCCAGTGAACATGATGTATTTCCAGTACTTTTATAGAAATACATTTAAAGTTTTGAACATGGAGACAAGCCCCCTCCATTATTTCTTTAAAGTAAACCCTTTGAGACTCTTTTAGATATAAAAATTAAAAAGTTCAATGCTCAGGTTTATACATGAATACTCTAATGGTTCAGTCAATTAGACACAACAACTACAATACCACAATAAGTCTTAAAGGCACCAAAATATTAGTGTTCATGAATTAGAAAATGATTAGTCAAAACAAAGTTTATATTATATTTGAAAGCTAAAAAATGAAAATTACACTCAGATTTACTGTCAATATCCTATTTCCAAGAATACATTTTTCAGCAATCCGGGAAAAAAAATAAGGGTTTGTCACAGAATGAAAGATGTAAAAACAGACTGTATTTCCTTAATATGATAAGTATATGCAAATCATTTTATTTTTTCAAAGATACTATAAAATTTCATAAGAGGATTTGTGATCAGAAGTGATAGGTAAGCAAAGTAACTGGAAATCTGTATATGGAAATTTTGCTTTCAATAGAGGATGACAAGTTTCACTAAATGAACCTATAGAAGATGATTTTGTATCTGCAACACACATCCAGTATTCTACACTGTAGACATATTCTGATTCTCTTCCCTCAGTTCCTGTTCAATATTCTTCTACTTTCATGTTGGAGATTCATTGTTCCAAGTTCTCTTTGTCAAAAATATTTTTATATATCCTTTAAATGTAAAGGAGTGTTTGGCTTGGGACCCTATTTACGCTTGGTATTTGTTTACCTTTAATGTTTGCCATTTATCATCCCAGGCTCTCCTTTTGACCATATCAGCTAAGAAATCTGTAATTATTCTCACTATGTATCGCTTTTGCATAGATTCTCCCTTTGTCCGTTGTCTCACCATTTTGTTTTTCCCTTTACCTTCCCTAGTTCAGATCAACATATTTACAATACTCAGGGTATCAAAATCAAATACAGTGACTACAGGGGATAAGCATAGTTGGAGAAAAGAAAATGATAAAAAGAAATCACATAGTACATTAGGATCAGCAACAATAAAGAACATGCCTTGGAGTACATTTCTCTTGGAATTACCTCATATGATCTTAAGTACATAGCTATTGAGCTATTCTGCTCATCTACTAAAATTATCTTCACTGTAGACAATAATGGTCCCCTATTATCCAGATATCCCACTTCTGATCATTTACCCAAATGATCACAAACATGGCCACACTAAAGCTACCAGCACAATGATGTTTATCACAGTAATATTTACCATAGCTAAGATAAGGAATCAACCCAGATGCCCCTCAGTAGATGAATGGATCGCGAAAATGTGACACAGACACTCACTCACACACACACACACACACACACACACACACACACACACACACACACACATACACACACACACACATGGAATACAATGCTCCCATCAGAAATAATGATATCACCTCATTTGTAAGGAAATGGAAGATTTTGGAAAAAATCATATTAAGTGAAGTTTGCCAGACTTAAACATAGATCCTATAGTTTCCCTTATTTGTAATAACTAGTTTATTTCAAGGATAATCTCATGTATTTTAATTTGACATTTCGTTCTATGTTGAGCATACAACATTATTGCTATATTGTTTCTTATTATTTCTGCAAACAGGCAGGTTTTTAAAAGAATTACTTTCATCTCATCCATTACTGAAATAAGAACAACTAAAAGAGCAACCCCTACTAAGAAGAACTCGTACTTACTTCGCTTCATTCCTATGTAAGGCCAGTGTTCTTCCCTGTATACTTAAGTTGTACATTACTACTCCATACTTGGTCATCCTGTATATCTACAACCTTCTACATTGTGACCTGAATGTCCCAGCAATTCCACTTTGCTTTAATTTTTTAATAAATTTCTCTCTTAATGTTTGAGGTTGGTGTGTGTGAGAGAGAGTTTGTGTTTGTGTGGCTTTACAAAGATCAGAAAATAACATTTTTCGTCATTTAGAATACATCTTTCAGGTCATTGTAAGTTGTGGTTAATGAGAGAAATCTCTGACTAGTTTAAGGATGAAACTGAAAACTATATATGTGCATGCACCACAGTTGCATTATTAGTCTGTAGTTGAACACTTAATTTCTATTTTTATCTTGGCTGTTGTTGTGAACAATATGAATAAGAATGTACTACAGATTTATTTACGTGTTACCCAGAGAGAAATAATCATATGATTGGTGGGTCAGGTGAGATTTCATCTTTGCATTTCTTTACAAAACTGCATACTACTTTCTAAAGCGAGAATACTAACCTGTATTTTGACGAAGAGTGTAGAAAATTTCCTTTTCTCCACACTCTAACCAAAGTTATAGCCTTTTAAGTTTTTTTTTAATGGCAGGTTTTTACTATGTGCAGTACCCCAGACTTTCCTTAGACGCAAATGCACTTACTCCAACCTCCTAAGTGTTTGGAGTTAAAAGCCTTTACCACCACAAGTGTTTCCTTTGATTTTTTTGATAAGAGTTATAATAGTTATGAAGTAGTATCATAGTAATTTTGATTGCATTTCTCTAATGACTTCTGTTCAAAAAGAATTAAGCAAGCATAGAAGTGGTACAACAAAACTTAGTAATCCCACTGGCGATTTTCAGCGCTTTTTGGAAAATATGTCTATTCAGAAAATTTGTCCATTTTTAATCATTTCTTGTTAATCTCACCTTTAATCATTCTATACAAAATCAATACTTAATTCAATGTAACAGAAAGGAAAAAATAAAGCAACTCCTAACATTTTTCAATTGTCAATAACATGATATTGCTTAAATCATTTTCTGTTTATGCATGAGATTCTATAACTCAATTTAGTTAGACCTTTTACAAAGCTATATGTATTTTATGTAGTTTATGTTGATTGCTCTTTCCAAAGCCTGTGAGTCTAATTTCCCTTGGTTTCTTTCAGTCTCATGCAGTTCACATTTCAAACTGAAGAATAAATGGAAGGAAGCAAACAAAAAAATAAAGTTCCTCTCATCTGATGATGCTTCTACAAGAATGAGGAAAGAGTTCGTCCTTCTAAGAACCTATGATAAGATTTCAAAAAGAGAATTTATTCCTCTAGGTTTTCCCTATCTTTTCAATGTAACTTAAATGATATAAAACACAATATGCTGCTCATTTACTTTTACATTTGATCAGTTTTGCACATTTTCATATGGACTTCACCTCAGTCTACAACATTCCTTCATTATAATTTCCCTGATATTTTTGCACTATCAAGACATAAGATAACCATTTTGACTTACAGCATGAGATGTTATCCACTTAGCTTCCTTGGAAACAGAGCATAGCCAATAGATAAGATTATTTCTGATTTCTCACTACATGTAATTGTTTCTGTAATACATATCACATTCTGTTTAGTATTTAAAAAACTGCTGGCTAAACTCAAAGCTAATTCATAGAAGTTTATGTTAAGTATTTCACAAGTGTTATGTCTCAACTGTTAAGAAAACATTAGCTCTAATGTTAATGTTATTACCATCTTAGTGTTGGGAAAAATTGTAATTAAAGGCACTAAGGTCCTGGCTCAATGACCAACAGTGAGGTGGGAAATGAATCAGTTTCCAAAGTCTTTTAGCAATACAAAAAATTAGGTAAAAATCTCTCCATTCTCTTACACTTTCAATTCAATATTCATATTGTCCAAGACACAATAGCATAGCAACTATTGCCCATGTAATTGTTTTCTGTCACATTTTGTCTTCAACACAAACTGTGTTGGTGACATTGGGTTATCATGCACAGAGCTGAGCTTATAAATTGAGATCCATAGAGAGCCAAATTTCTTCTGTCCCACAGTTCCAGTGTCCTTTGTAAAAAGTAGTAAAGCTATCTGAGCGCTGGTGGCTCATGCCTGTAATGCTAGCTAATCAAGAGGCTGAGATGTGAGGACCGTGGCTTAAAGCCAGCCCAGGAAGGAAAGTCCATGAGACTCTTATTTCCAATAAACCAATAGAAAACCAGAAGTGGCGGTGTGGCTCAAGGGGTAGAGTGTTTGCCTTGAGCTGAAAAGCGCAGCAACAGAGCCCAATCCCAGAGTTCAAGTCCCACGACTGACCCCAAAACAAAAAAGTACTAGAAACTTTTAATTACCATCACTTACTGTCTTTTAAGAAGCCAAAAAAGAATAAACTCACATATAATCATTCCAAAATGTTTTAAAATTAGGAGATGTAAAAACAGGTCCCCGTGAAGTAAACTTTCTCCTACTTTTAAGATTATTCTAAAAGCCTTGTGGTGGTTGATCACACCTGTAATCCTCTATACTCGAGATATCTACACAGGAGGCTGAGATATGGGGATAACAGTTGAAAGCCAATCAGGGCAAAAAAAAAAATTCATGAGATTATTTTTCAAAAATGATAATGAATTAGCAAAGAGTTAGGAATGGAGATGTAGCTTATATAATAACTCACCAATCTAAAGAAGAATGGCCTAGCAAGACTTTGAAGACCTGAGTTCAAATTCTGACCATGTCAACATGGAGAAACACACACAAACACACACACACACAAACACACACACACACTCTCTTATTCATTATATCTTCATGTCACTGTTCTGCATTAATTTCTTTGTTAACAATATTATCTTGTAACATTTTTACACGTTTTTTATTGTAAAAATATTGTACAGAGGGGTTACAGTTACATGAGTGAGATAATGAGTGCATTTCCTATCAAGCATTGTTTTCTCCTTTGTTTTTCCCCCACCGTTCCTTCACTCACACCTCCACAAGTACACATCCCAACTCCTAACCCCTCACTCCTCTCGCCCCTGCTAAATTGTGAAGTTCATACATCTCATTGTTACAATGGGTCAACCTACATCTCTATTTAAGCATTTTGTTTTTCCCTTTCCCTCCCCAAATTAGCGAAGTTTATATACAAGATGCAGGAGCACCAACATCGAATACAGTAAAAACAAGGGTTATACTATGAGGGAGGATCATATAAAAAAGAAAAAATCACATTGTACATTATAAATACATTAGAAACAACAGCAAGAAAGAAAAAAACACTTATGTCCCTATCTTGGGGTTCATTTACCTTAACATAATTTTATCTAGTCATATGCACATAGCTTTTGATCTTTTCTGCTTATCCCAGACATATATTAGTTATTGCAAATAAGGGATACCATGGGAACTATGTTTCTTTGGGCTTGGCTTACTTCATTTAGTATAATTTTTAATACGTTTTTTATTGTAAAAATACTGTATAGAGGGGTTATAGTTACATGAATAAGGTAATACGTACATTTCTTATCAAGCATTGCTACCGCCTCCTTTGTTTTTCCCTAAGATCCCTTCCTTCCCACCTCCACAAATACACTCCATAATCCCCACCCCCCACCCCTGCCTAAATTGCAAAGTTCGTTTTTTACAATACTGTCTGTACATCTCATTGTTACAATGGGTCAACCTGTATTCATATTTAAGTATTTTGTTTTGTCCCTTTTCCTCCCTAAATTAGATAAATGTATATACAAGATGCAGAGCATCAACATCAAATACAGTGAAAACAGGAGTTATTCCTTGGGGAAGGAACATACAAAGAAACAAAAAAAATCGCATGGTACATTATAAGTACATTAGAAAAAATAGCAAGAAAGAAAAAAAAAACCCTTGTGTCCCTATCTTGGGGCTCATTTCACTTAACATCATCTTATTTGGTCATTGTACATAGCTTTTGACCTTTTCTGCTTGTCCCTGACATCTACTAGTTACTTTTATCAAGTAGAGTCTGAATCAGGAGTGTTGATAAATGTCCACACCTAAAATCTTAGCCCTAGGCTGAACCCGCAGTATTACATAGTTGAGGCCACAAAAGTGAGAGATTGGGTTTTGTTTTCTTTTTTGTTTTGGTTTTTGTAGGTTGTGGGGCTTGAACTCTGGATCTGGGTCTGTACCGCAGCTCTTCAGCTCAAGGTTAGTGCTACCACTTGAGGCACAGAACCATTTATATCTTTTTCTGCTTATGTGGTGCTGAGGAATCAAACCCAGGACCTCATGCATGCAAGGCAAGCACTATCCCACTACGCCACCTTCCCAGCACCTGAGAGACTGTGTTTTAAAAAGCATCTAAACAACATTTGCTTTCTACTTTGGGTTATATAATGAAATATATGAATATCTTTTTATATTTTTGTGAATTGTCATATTTCTAAATTTTTAATAACCGAAGCTACTTTATCCTTTTCAAAGTCATGAAATATCTCTGAGATTTTCCTTCTGTGAAGATTGTTTTAGCATTTATAACTTCTTCTGAGTCTTTATTTTTTATCAAAATTACTTTATATTTTATGTTGATGGGTTATCATACATCAAATACATTCAAACGTACATGTAGAATCTAAAGATGGCAGTATGAGTATTCTCATATAGCTCTTGTTTCTCTGTTATGCACTTTCAGTATTATGATATTTCTCTCTCTTTCACTCTCTTTCATTTCCTCTTTTTCTCTTTCATGTTCCATGTCTGCTACTTAGAATTTCTGCTAGTCTACTATTATCCTTCAAGTACCACTGATTTTATGGGAACATTATAACGACCGTCAGTTACCCTTGCATTCTTTAAGAGTTATAACAGTGATGTGATATTATTCTCTGTCATTCTAAATGGCAAAACAGATCTAAGATTCCTTTTCACTTTTACTACTATTATAAATTTTATCTCATAGGAATCATTGGGATGAATATAATACTTTTAACCTGTGACCTAAAAGTTCTTTTTCTTTTACAACCTTTTTATTTTATTATCAGTAAGTAACTACATGTAATGAAAACAAAGCTATCATATGGAAAATAGACTGAAGTTGTTCACAGGGAGGAGATACAAGGTAATGGGGGAAGTGAGTACAAAGTGATACACATCATATACCACAGATACTCAGAGCAGTTTATCATGTACACTTTGTGAGAAAGACAATGTGCTGGGAACTATAGGTTAAATCACAGAACACCTGATATGCATAAATATACATATACATATCTATGTATATATATGTGTGTGCACATATATTTATAAATGTATATTTATTTATATATGCCTATACGTGTATATGCCCTTATATATGTACACATATATGTTACTATACACACTAATGCACACATACTTATACCCATGTATACATGCGCACATGGAGGAAGTTACAGCCAACAGAAGTTTTACTAGTTGTTGAATATGCTTTAGATGGAGTGCTTGGAACCAAATATTTTGAAGATGGATTGGTATCTAAGAGAACTTTTACCTCTCCTCTTATCTCTTAAAACTGGCAGGTTTTAAAACTGGTAGGTTATAAGAGATAAGATTCGATTTCAAATGTTTTTTTTCTTTCTTGTGATTGTTTCTAACATATTTATAAAATGATTTTTTGTTGCTTTGAATGTCCCTCCCCCATGGTATACCCCCTGATTTCCCTGATTTTGGAGGGAAAGGGCAAAAACAAATCCTTTAAATAGGTATACAGGTGGACCCATTGCAACAATGAGATGTCCAAGTAGTTTGTCGAAAAATGAATTTTACAACTTTGGTGGGGGTGAGGATTGGGTGGGGGGAGGTAGGAGGAGTATGAGAAAGGATGTGAAGGGGAAATAAACAGGAGGTAACAATGCTTGATAAAAACAGTACTTGTTATATTACCTATGTAATTGTAACTCCTCTGTACGGTACTCTGCCAATTAAAAAAAAATAACTCCAATCAAAAAAAAAAAAAACTCCATGCATTTTTAGAGATCATTGTCATAATGATATCTTAGAATTGTGTTCGAAACTAGCCCAGACAGAAAAGTACTTGTTAAATTCTTTCTCCAATTAACCACTAAAAACAGGAATTAGCTATGTGCCTCAAGTTGGAGACTGCTGGCTGTGACCACAAAAAGGCTTAGGGAAAATGCCGAGGCCTTGCAAACAACAACAACAAAAACAACAACAAAATATAGCACATTAATTTCACAAAAGCATCTTTTAACTGCTGTGAACATTTCTAAGAAACATGAATATATGTCTGTGGAAAATGATAAGTAAAAATTATAGAATATTTGGGGCTGAGAAAGTGGTTCAGTGGTAGAGCGCTTGCCTTGCATGCATGAGACCCTGGACTTGATTCCTCAGCACCATATAAGAAAAAGAAAAAAGCCAGAAGTGGCTCTGTGGCTCAAGTGGTAAAGTACTAGTCTTGAGATGAAGAGCTGAGGGACAGTGCCCAGGCCCAGAGTTCAGGCCTCACTACTGGAACCGCCCCTCCCCCGCTTCCCCCAAAAAAACAAAGTATAGAATATTTGCGTCTACGTTAAAGACATGACTATATAGATTGTTTAAGATATTTAGGTAATGATTAGAAATTAAGAATAATAATAATATATTGGGACATGTCTTTTATTCTATTTTAGATTGCAATAAAATGATATTTGTAATGATTATATAAAATTACTCTTGCTTGGTATTAAATTATAAGTGATAAACATTATTAACTGATTTCCATAGGAATGGATCATTTTCTTAATGGTATCAATTCTTTTGTAATTTCACAACAATAAAGAAAATTAGTCCAATCAATGGATGTTGGCATTCAGGAACATCTTCATAGATACCAAATTTGGAGTCGATTAAGTAGAATTGTTTTATTTCATTTGATACTTTCACAAATAAATCAAGATGATTGTGTATTTTGTTTCTTTTCACTGCTATTGGCTCTTAACGTGAGAATACATTTTCTTCCTAGCAAAGTAGAGAAAAGCAATTGGATTGAGGAAGTAACATATGGCTTTCATAAAATGCAGATTAATAGATTTGGGTCTTCTATCATTTGCCAAAAGTTTCTTCCAGAAATAGTTATCAATAACTCATAAGTGATGCATAATTTCTAGATATTCCATTTATCACATAACCTTTTTGATTGAGTTATATCTGCATAAAATCAAAACAACAGATCAAAAAAAACTCAAAATAAAGATAAATCACATCTTTGTTTTAACAGCCGTAGTTTACAAAGATTTTTTAGCCAACACCGAAGATATCTTTTCATATATTCTGAAATTTGTGTGAAGTATTTTTAATAATTTTTTTTGGCTGTCATGTATTTCACATGCAATATATTATCTCCTTTTATTGTATACATTTTAGTGCTTTGGAAGTGAATTGTACAATCACAGGTTTTCCAAGCCTAATTTTCACAAACTTGCATTTCTTCAAATAGAAATGCTGTAAACTTTAGAACAGACATTAAAATAGATACAAAATTCAGTTACAGGAATTTGTTCAGCATACATCCTCTATAATGTGTCTTTTCAAAATCTGTTTTGAGGCATTATTTCCAGGGTGTCACACATACTATTCAAGTGCACTGTCAATTAACTACATTCTCTGTCCAAGTTTTTTTTTTTCTTCTCTTTAATACATACATAGAAGTGTGATCGCTGGATCATACAATTCTCTTTGACCTTTTGAATACTTCAAAATTTGCTTGCTAAAATGATTGCAGTTTTATAAATCATTCTGCTATGTGGAGAGTATATATTTCTCCACAAATGCATTACTATATTTTGTGTCATCTTTTTATATGATGGTCATACCAGTGAGTTTTTTATATTTTTTCTTAGATCATAAAGAGGAGCTTAATTCATATGCCCCTCTAATTGACTATTAATTTACATATGTTCTTTAAAAAATATCATGTTTGGGAAAAATTTTATATGGAGTTAGAAGTTATAAATGTATGTAAGACTCAGTATCATTATAGCATTAATATTGTAGCATTAACAAATATGTGTCCTCTATCTGTTGGATATGTTTTTACTACTTTCTTAGAATTAAGAACAGTAATCAGTTGATATTAATCAGTTTATTCTTGCTTTTCTTTAGCAACTAATACTTTCAATGTCAATCTTTTAGAAACCTTTACTGATCCAATATCATGAATGTTTACATTTATGTTTTATAGATTTTTACACCTCACATTTAGTTTGATAATTATTTTTTACTTTAAATTTTTGTATAAGGTTAGATGTAGTAGTCTAAGATCATTCTTTAAATCTAGGGAGGCAATAGTGCCAATATACCCATTTAAGATTATATTTTTATTTGATAAAGTCATGGCATCCTTGTCAAAATGTATTGACCATAAAACTAAGAATTTATTTTTGATAAATCTGTTACATTCTTCTATGTGTCTCTTCTTTTTTTCTTTTTTTTTTCTTTTTTTATTGTGAAAATAATGCACAGAGGGGTTACAATTACATGGGCAAGATTGAGTACATTTCTAATCAGGCACTGTAGCCTGCTCCTTTGTTTCCCCTTCACAACCTTTCCCATCCTCCCCCCTATCTCACCGAATCCTCCCACCCAAGAACCAAATTATAAAGTTCTTTGTCGACATGACAACTTGTACTTCTCATTGTTGCAATGGGTCCACCTGTATCCCTATTTAAATGATTTGTTTTTCCCCTTCCCAGGCACAAATTATACCAACCGCAAATACAGTGAAAGCAGGGGTTATACTGTGGGGGAGGGACATGGAAGGCAACAAAGAAATAATCTTATAAATCTGTTAGAAACAATCGAATTAAAGAAAAAAAAACATTTGAATACATATCTTAGGGTTCATTTCCCTAACATCACCTTATCTGACCTTTTCTGCTTGACTCAGACATATACTAGATATTGCAAATAAGGGAAACCATAAGACCTATGTTTCTTTGGGCCTAGCTTATTTCACTTAATATAATTTTTTCCAAGTCTTTCCATTTCCGAACAAATGGGGCAATGCCATTCTTTCTGAGGGAGGCATAGAATTCCATTGTGTATGTATACCACATTTTCTTGATCCATTCATCTACTGAGGGGCATCTGGGTTGGTTCCATATCTTAGCTATAGTAAATAATGCTGTAATAAACATAGTCATGCTGGTAGCTTTAGTGTGGTCTTGTTTGTGAGCATTTGGGTAAATGCCCAAAAGTGGGATTGCTGGGTCATAGGGGAGCTCTATGCGGAGTCTTTTGAGGAACCTCCATACTACTTTCCAAAATGGTTGAACAAGTTTACACACCCACCAACAATGCAATAAGGTTCCCTTCTATCCACATCCCATCCAGCATCTGTTGTCATTATAGTTCTTGATTTTAGCTATTCTAACTGGAGTGAGGTGATATCTCAATGTTGTTTTGATTTGCATTTCTTTTATGGGTAGGGAGGTTGAGCATTTCTTCATGTGACTAATGGCCATCCTGCTTTCCTCCTCAGAGAAGTTTTTCTTTAAAACTTTAGCCCACTTATTTATTGGGGAGTTGTTTCTTTGAAGATTTGTTGTTGGGGGATTTAATTTTTTTGAATTCCAGGTATATTTTAGATATGTGACCCTTGTCCGTTGTATGGCTAGTGAAGACCTTCTCCCAATTCGTGGGCTTTCTATTGATCGTGCTAGTTATGTCCTTTGCCATGCAGAAGCTCTGGACCTCTATGATGAAAACTTAAAAAATTTGAAAAAGAAAATCCAAACAGAACTTAGAAAGGGGAAAAAACTCCCACGCTTCTGGATTAGAAAGATCAACATCGGGAAAATGGCAATACTTCCCAAGGCTATCTACAAATTCAATGCAATACCTATCAAAATTCTATCCTCATTCTACAAGGAAATAGAAGAGGCAATGCAAAAATTCATATGGAACAATAAAAGACCCTGAATAGCAAAAATGATCCTCAACAGGAAAGAACACTGCTGGAGGAATATCAATACCAAATTTCAAACTCCACTATAAAGACATAGTAATCAAAACAGCTTTGTACTGGCACAAGAACTGACTTCAGGACCAATGGAATAGAAATGAAAATCCAGAAATGAACCTACAGACCTATAGCCATCTAATCTTTGATAATGGAGCTAAAAAAAGAATGGAAGAAAAACAGCCTCTTCAGTAAATGGTGCTTACTAAATTGGTTAACTACTTGGAGAAAAATAAAGCTAGACCCTTATATATCACCCTGCACCAGAATCAACTCCAAATGGATCAAAGGCCTCAGAGTCAAAGCGGACACTCTGAAAACATTACAGGATCGAGCAGGGGAAGCCCTAGGTCTTGTTGGCACAGGCCAACATTTTCTTAATAGAGACCCAGAAACACAACAAATCAAAGAAAGGTTGGACATATGTGTCTATTCTTATAGTAGAGATATGTTTTCTTCACTACTAAACATGGTAATAAAATTCAAATCTAATATGAGGGCTCAAGCTACACCATTTTTCAAGATTGTTCTAACTGACCTACATTCCTTGAATTTATATAGGAGTTTATTGAGCAAGTGGACCAATATTCTGTAGAGATATCTACATGTTTGATAGTCACTCATATTTTTCATCTTGTGAAAACACAAGACCCCAGATATTATATATAGAAAAATGTCTTTATGGAATGCTAGAAGCAACTAAAACTAATTTAGGAATGAGTTAAGATTTAGATAATACTATAGCCTAATAAATCTGAATGATAACGACTTGAGATGTACTACAGAGGAGAGTGAGAGGGAATAGGATGATGGACCACATAGGAGCTGTATGTCATTGGTATTGTGTTTCAAAAAACAGAAAGACTTCAGAGAAGAGAAGGAGGAAAATAATCGATGTGTCCTGAATCAAGTTTTCTTTTAATACACAAAATAGTGTGTACTGAGAGTCAGAGAGAGTGGGAAAAAATAAAATAGAAAATAAAGCATTGTATATACCTCTTACAATGTAAAGATATTGCAATAGAAATATGATAATTAATTTCCTAATAAATAAGAGAAAGAATAGGTAAACTCTGAAGGCAAATTCAATGAAGAGACAAAATAAGCAAAGCAAAACCTTTATCAATAACAAACACAAGAGTTTGTAAGTGGAAAGGCAGTGGAAATAGTCTAAGTAACACTAAAATAACAATAAAAATTGCTATCGTGGATAGAATATGGTACACATTTCATTATATATTACTTTGAATAAACATACTAGCAAAGAAAATTTAAAAGTCATAATTTAAAAAACTATTTGCATTCTAACTAGAATATATGGTTCAGTGGTAAAACCTGGCCTGGCATATGTGAAACAATGGTGTGATCTCCCAAGCATTACAAAGTACACAGAAAGCACACACACATAGAAACCACATAAACACACACACACATAAACACCACATCCATTTATTTGGAATATTGATATTTTCATATTAAACAGAGAAAATTTTTACAAATAGTAAAAGTAGGTTAATATATGAAATCAAAACATTGCTCATAATATTTAAAAGCAGTAGAAATAGCTGGGCGCTGGTGGCTCACGCCTGTAATCCTAGCTACTCAGGAGGCTGAGATCTGAGGACCGCGGTTCAAAGCCAGCCCAGGCAGGAAAGACCATGAGACTCTTATCTCCAATAAACCACCAGAAAACCGTAAGTGGCGCTGTAGCTCAAGTGGTAGAGCGCTCGCCTTGAGCTAAAGAGCTGAGGGAGAGCGCCCAGGCCCAGAGTTCAAGCCCCACGACCGACAAAAAAAAAAAAAAGTAGTAGAAATAAAATAATCACAATATACTTGGATTCTTATGGATTAAGTAAATTGAAAATTAAGAAATAGAAGACATGAGAATCTTCGCAAACAAGTTTTAAATAATAAACATTGTGAAACATATATGCTTTTATTTTGACAAAACATTGATGTCACTGTTGTTTTAACTCAAGATTTAAAATATGATATCCATGCACTCTATATCCCGCTATGAATGGCTATATCTCTAATCATTTCACTCTGGATATTTTTATAATAAGGTCTCATAGTTTCTCAGGCTTTCCCGAATTACAAACCCTATTTGCAGTTCCTACCAGAGCTAGAAAATGGAAGCCACAAGTCACCATGCCTATCTTAAACATTTTTAATTCAAGTTCAAATATTTACAAAAAAGTGACCAGGTAATGAAGCCTTTCTTAATAAAGTATGTGCTTTTTGAAAATACAGTAAGTATTTGTTACCTGGAAAAATATTTTTAGAACTATAAGAAAATAAATTTATTTAAATTCACTGACCATATAAAAATTAAGAAAATAATTTTAAATATTCACATGTTAAATATTTTTAAAGCAAAATATATGTCTCTGAATAAATTACATGTGTAAAAATCATGCAAAATTAAATCAACTAATCCTACAACTCTGAAAAATTACATTAATGAAACAAAAGAAAATAAGTAATTAAGTTCAAAATTTGAAATTTAGAAAATAAAATGAACTGTACATTTAGTTGACTTAAGTAACTGTAAACCCTCTGTATATAAATTTTATAATAAAAACGCATGAACAAAGAAAGCAAAAGTACACATTGATCAATAGCAACAGCAACAGCAACAGCATCAGAAGTTGTTTGAGTATACAAAAAAAATCGATGAGGGGATAACAATGTTCTTTCCATAAGAAATGTACTCATAACCTTACTTAAGTCACTGTAACCCCTGTATACATCACCTTTACAATAACATTAAATAGAAATTAAAAATAAACCAAATAATATACCTATTAAAATTCTTCAAAGATATTGGTTAAAAACTTTGAAAGAAACTGCCCCAAGTACTCAAGGAATATACGTTGGTGATAATATTTAAATACTTAAATTTCAGCAGAGAAGAAAAAAGTTTAAAAACTGTTACAAAGTAAAGTAATAAATCAGAATATATTACTATAATAAACATTAGATTAATTTTCAGTGGTAGTCAATTATGTACGAAATGAGGCAATTTGACATTCGTTTGAACTTAATAAGAGAAAAAGAATTTTCTAGGTCTTTTAAATATATAATAAGTTAATGAAGAAACTATTCTGTCACATTATATGATAATGAGATAAAGATGATATTAGAGCAAACAACAGATTGTACTAAGTTTTTGGATGAAAATGTATATACTTATTTTGGTTGTAGTAAATTGTGGGGATTTCCACTTGGGATATTGTTCTTGCTAGGATGGCATAATATCAGTGATTAATATATTTTTTAAATTAAATTTAATTTTATTTGTGAACATACTGTACAGAGGAGGCTGCAGTGATTAATATTAAGACAGTGGTTCCCTTTCCACAAGAACATGAACCTGATCTGTCCTTTGTGCCTTCATATCATCAATGGCATCGGCGTTGCACACCAACTTGTCTAGTTTCCTACCTTGGCTGGCCTGGATCCTGCAGTCCTTCCCATCTGAGTCTCTAGGATAGTGCAGGATGGTGGAAATGATACAATGAACCCAGCTATAGATTGAGAAGGAAGTCCACTAAAATTTGTCCTGGGTTCTGTTCTCAAGCCTCCTCAATTGTTAAGAGTACAGATGGGAACCTCTGATGTCAAGCAGTAACAATATTTTTAAAGCAATTAGACATATACATGACTTAGACTTGTGATTACCTCAAGAAAAGAATAAAAGAGCAGTGAAGCCTAGTGGACAGGCAGAATTTTAACTAGCTACTTAGAGGCTGAATCAGCTTAGCTAGCTACTTGAGAGACTGAGATCTGAAGACCACTGTTCAAAGCCAGTCCCATCATGAAAATACATGCGATTATCTCCAAAAAACCAGAAGTGAAGCAATGGCTCAAGTGGTAGAGCAATATCCTGGGGCACAGAAGCTTAGGCATAGTGCCCAGGCACTATCAAGCCACAAGAATGATGAATGCATGCATGAGAACATGAACATGCGCATGTGTGTACAGGCACATGCACATACTCACACACATACACACAAATATGTATTTCAATGCAGAGTTCTTTAATTTTTAACCTTGCTGTACTTTATTTCTCTGTATTAGTTCACAAATTAACAAACCAACTAAGCACCAGTTTACATAGAACTCGTTACGTTTTTCTAAAGTGTACTCTCTTTTTGGAAGCCTGCTTTTATTTGATCCAAAAGTAAATTATTCAGGAGGTCAAATCATCTCCTTCAACTCGGTAGTGTTAGATGATTGCTTAAGTTCTTCCTAGCAATTTGATTTTGTGAAATCCTGCATAAAGCAACATATTTCTTTCATGAGAAGGGAAGCCACTGTCAAACAATTAATGATAGGTTTTTCTCCTCCAGGCAAGCATCTGTAGTTTTATTATCTTCATATAATTCATTATCTGTCTGTGTATCCCAAAGACAACTGTGAAAATAAAAATACTTTTCTCAGCAACTTAGCATTTGTATACATTAATAAATATGAAGGTGTTTAAATATTACTGAAATTGCTTTGGACTAAGTAATGTTCACCTTCACTATCTTGCGAAAGAAGAATTGGTTTCTCAGCACTTTAGGTAAGAACTTGCGTGAAAGAAACAAAAGGAAAAGTGAAGAAAAACTCAACACATACATTCAAATGAAAGAAAATAACCCCCCACAAAAAAAAAACAAATTAATTCAGTACTTAAGAACCTGCAGGAAATGCAAAGATTTTTTTAAAAATCAGCTATGATAAGCTTATGAAAATCCTGACTATATGAGAGTGTACTGTTGTGAGGATAGTGGTTAAAGTCCAGACTGGGTAGAAAGATCTGTACACAAGTAGGAAGCCAGATTCTATCTGAAAATTAATCAGGATCATTTAGGGCTGGGGCATGACAAAGTGGTAAGAACATCCATTTATGAGACACAATTCAAGCTCTAATATTATGGGTATTAAAGAAAAAAGCTATGACTATAATGGAATAATTGTAAAATTTGAGTATTTGGGTGGACTAAAATCCATGAAAGAGATAGAATGAACCCATGTTGCAATGCTTTCTACTTAAGTGATAATGTATGTGGTACTCCATACATAACAGTGTTACCTTGCAAATGAAAATGGATGTGAATTTGGGTGATGGAAATACTCTATTTACACAGGGGTAAATTAAATAGACTTTTTAGGGTAGATTGTAGTTCTTGAACTAAGAGCCTGAGTGATGTCCCTGAGCTTTTTCTCTCTAAGCTACCACTCTACTCTTTTGAGCACAGTTCCAATTCTGATTTTCTTTTAGTTGTTTGGAGATAAGAGGCTCTTGGACTTTCCTGCCCAGGATGGCTTCAAACTATGATCATTATATCTCAGCCTTCTGAGTAACCAGGATTCCAGGCATGAGCCATTGATGTTTTTATAATTTAGTAAATTGTTACAGAAGTTATAATTTATCATTATAACCTGTATAATATATGTGTGTACGTATATATCAATGCATACAGATATAAATAATTTTGGGAGGTTTGTTCGTGGGGCCTGAACTCTGGGCCTGGGTGCTGTTCGTCAGCTCTTCAGCTCAAGGCTAGCGCTCTACCACTTGAGCCACAGCGCCACTTCCAGCTTTTTCCTTTTTTTGCTTATGTGGTGCTGAGGAATTGAACCCAGGGCCTCATGCATGCAAGGCAAGCGCTTCAACACCGAGCCACCTTCCTATCCTCAGATAGAAATATTTAATATATTTTTGTATCTATAGTAGGTTTATGAAATCATCATTCGTTATAAAATAAAATGGAAACAAAAGTTAATGAGGAATAAAACAAGGAATTGTCAAATGTTTCTTGTTGAATTGAATATGTATTGCAAGAATCAGTTTGGGAAAACCAATTTTACTTTAACAAAATAAATAATGGCTATTAATTTCAATCCATGTATTGCCCATATCATGGATCCTCACACATGAGTGTCAAAATCAAACTACACTTTTTTGCCTTTGTAATTAAATCACCTGTTATAATTTAGGAGATAGATGAAGCAATCAAATAAAGATTAAAATAATAGTGGGTCTATGAATTAGAGCTGAAAAAGATTTTAAATATGATAATAGGCAATTACATTGCATATTTCTTACTTTTACTCTATTGTCATGTCCCTCATTCCTACATTAGGAAAGTACATCGAAGGTTCTCACTAAATTATGTGTACAATTATGAAAAAAATGTATTGAAAAATATGGGCACCGTGTGGTTTTAGCTTATTGAGACCATTAGGGGTTAGTTTGTTTTTGAAAACTTGCAACACGTTGTGATGGAGATGAAGGGAGGGATGTGCATATTCTGTAAAATTGGCTAGAGGATTGCTCCCAAAAAGATAGTGATGAATTCTTCCAAAAGATTATAGTAAAATCACTTTCACAACCATGTTCACTGCTGCATGATTCACCATAGGCACGTTATGGAAACAGTCCAGATGCCTTTTGGCAGATGGAGGGTTGGAGAATGTGTAGCACATATACACAATTGAATTGCATCCATCCATTATAAAGACTGTTAAATCATTTGTGATGAAATAGATAGATCTACAAATGTGTTAAGTAAGTTAATTAAGAGCCAGTCACACAAAGGACCCATGTTCTGTCTGTATTTTGAAGCCAAAATTTATGCAAGTTTAGACAACAGTATTAACCAACCCATGCTATTTGCTGAGGATTAGTTAAAAGGTTTATTTTCTTATAAAATGGAACTTTTAATCCTACAAAATGAATATCAGAAAACTATCACTTGGAAGGTGTGAGGGGAAGTCAAAGGGAAGGAATAAAGAGAGCTATGAAGGAAGACAATGAAGGCATAATATTCAATGCAGATAGTATGAAACTAGAAAAAATAAAGTGGGGTGAGGTTTGGAAGTGTGTGGGAAAGTTATTTAACGATCCATTGTACTTATAAACTGATTTGTTAAAGGGAAATTTCTTCATACAATTATTTAATAAAAATATAATTAAAAACAATGGAGATATCTGATCTTAAACTGTGTTCTCTTACACCATGAGTCAATATAATAATTTCCTCCACAGAAATTTTATCTGCAGGTATTTTTCTCACAATGCAATGAATATTAATTCAGCACATTGCATATCCTAAATAGACACAATATAAAAATCACAGTAAAAATATTAGAATCATCACATTATAAAATAACAAGTAGAAAGTATCAAATACTGCTTGTTTTTCCAAGCACTTTACCTATGATATCTAATTTAATACTCATAATAATACCATAAAATGGAGCTACTTCTATTTTTAATTCTCAGATGATGATATTGAAGACTTCTGAGTTGGAATTACTATTACAACATTGCACACATGGTAAGTGTTAGCATGTGGCTCATTCCCACCATATCAAATAAACTCATTCTATTTTATGACTAAAATACCAGCATTCAGTCTACTAATTCTAAGAAAATTTCCCAAAATTGTTGGGCACACTCTAATAATATCTCCCTTTAACTTTGTTAGGAAATATTTAACAGGTAGATGCCGGTGGCTCACGTCTGAAATCCAAGCTAGTCAGGGGGCTGAGATCTGAGGATCACAGTTCAAAGCCAGCCCGGGCAAGAAAGACTGTGAGACTCTTATCTCTAATAAACCACTACTAAACTGGAAGTGGCACTGTGGCTCAAGAGGCAGAGCGTTCACCTTGAGTGGAAGAGCACAAGGACACTGCCCAAGCCCAGAGTTCAAGCCTCATGACTGACCAAAAAAAAAGAAAAAAAGAAAAAAAAGAAAATAAGTAACTGTAATATGAAAACTCTAAGTTCATAATCAATTTATACATCCCTGGTGAAAGGAACTGCTAAACTATAACATTCTTGATTTCTCGCTGAAAATAGTAGAAATCATATACTATCCCATGACTGAACTCTGCACTGCCTGGGGACCACATCTCTGTTTAACACAGTCATAGTGAAAGAACGACCTGCCAAATCCTGTTGGAAACAGACTGCAGATCTTATGGAAACAATCATTTCCACATTGCTCACCTAAGTTGTTTACCATTAGAAGTATTTTGATTGCTTTTACACCCAACATTTTGAGAGAAATGTATTACTTTAAAATGTTCTTAAAGCAAGACTGATATAAAAATCACATTTGAACCAGATAAATATTTTACGTTTCATATACCCCAAAATGCAGTCTGACCTATCATTAATTAATTAATGTTAGGAACAAGAGGTTAAAACTCATAGACACCAAGACTTACGTGTGAATTTAAGACTCTCCAACTTGTGAATACAATTGGTTTAAAAAGACATCAATACTACTGCATTTTTTTCAAAATGTATTATGATAATGATAATGATGATGATAAACTATTAACACTTGAAAATAACTTATTTTCTTGGGCGTAGGACACAAAACACAAGATTAATCCTAATCATTTTAAAGACCTTTATTTATACTACAAATTCACTCTTCTACGTATACAGATTCTAAACTAACTAAAGTTAAGAGACACAAAGGAAATAATTTAACTGCATCATCTACATTCAAAGGACTGTGTTAATAGAAAATAAAGTTATACTAATAATTAGCTTATGAAATTCACTTACATTCTATTATTCTATTTCATTTACTTTCATAAAAATTGGGTTTTCATAAAATGATTCATAAAAAGCCTATATACCTACTTACATTTTCAGATCTTAACAATATTTATTTCAAAATGTCTTTACCTCTACAGTCAATGAACTGAAATAATACTTAAACAGTCAAAAGTTTTTTCAGAAATTTAAGACTCGCTCTGGAATGTTATTTATATTGGAAAAGATATTTAAAAAGCCTTATTTGTTAAAGTTGCAATAGTTAATCCCACAAAAGAGCCATTCTTGAAGATCCCTTTGCATGTACAAAACAACTTCAAATACATCCACCATTTGGAGATGACACATGATTTTGTTTGTTTGTTTTTGAAAGGAATATCTAACAAGCATATCCACAATACTGATTTTCGGGCAATAAGATGGGATATTCAAATGTAATATGGAGTTGATTATCTCTTAGAATAGATATGATCTTACTAAGAAAGTTATTTTCAACAGAAATCTGGAAAGAATTTATCGATCTTGTGTTTCACAGGAATAACCAGAGAGTAATACTTGTTTGGTCAAGTCAGGCAAACCCACTTCATGAGTATATCTTAAATGTATAAACAATTTAAGAGATCAAATACATATTTTGTACTGACAATCAGCTTACACCAATAACTTACTACCTAATTATGTCTGTATCTTCTCACCTAACATATAATAAGAGCTGAAAGCAGTCTCTTTTATCTAACTTAATGTTGTAAATGCTTTGATTATGATGATGTTATTATTTGACAACTAAAATGTACAGAAGGGTGGTTCCATAGAGATGACATGACAGATACTGATAAATAAAATATTGCAACACAGTTAGATCTTTTCAGGCTTAACTTGTTCACATTGGCAAGCAACATTGCAATAGCACACACATACATATACACATACACACATGTGTGCACATGTACACACACACATATACAGGCATGCTAAATTCAGGGTTTATTGTACAAAAAAGTTCAAATAAAATATTAGTGATTAGGACAAATGATAATTTACCTCATTACAAAATAATACACAATCCAGTCACCACGGGTGTTACATTTTACTTGCCTTGACACATGTGACCACTTAATTTATTTTAATTAAGTAATTCATTCATTTGTTTGGTGCTAATACTAAGGCTTGAACTTAGGGCCTGGCTCTGTCCCAGAATTTGTTGTTTTTTTTGTTTTAGTTTTCTCAAGGCTAGCATTTTACCGCTTGTACCACAGTACCATTTCTAGCTTTTGCTGGTTACATTCAAATCAGAATCTAATGGATTTTTTTACTTTTTTCTTTTTTGGGGGGTGTGGGTCCGATCTTGGGGCCTGAACTCTGGGCCTGTGTGCTGTCCCTCAGCTCTTCAGCTCAAGGCTAGCGCTCTACCACTTGAGCCACTGTGCCACTTCTGCCTTTTTTTCTTTTTGCTTATGTGGTGCTGGGGAATCAAACCCAGGGCTTCATGCATTCAAGGCAAGAGCTCTACCACTGAGCCACCTTCCCAGCCCCTGGACTTTTTGTTTCTTGGTCTGGTTTCAAACCTCAATCGTAAGATTTCATCTGTCTGATTAGCTAGGATTAAAGACATGAGCCATCAGCGTGGCTTCTATTATTCTTTTATGCTTATCTAATGCACATATTTAAATAGTAATTTAAAACGTAGATGATAAAAGCAAGATGTGCAGTGATGATGTTGTTCTGTCAGAAATTCAAGTTAGTAATGTAAATTTCTTCTTAAGATCATACACAAAAATATCATGATATAGTGTAAGAGAACTTACTATTGAACATATAAGCTTTAAGAGCTTTCTAATGGATCCAATATTTATTGTTACCCAACATTATAAAAAAATGTATAGTGCTGTAGTAAAATCGAAGTCCTTTGCATGACTACTTAAATTCTTTTGTTTTGTTTTTTAAAGACACTTGTTTTCATCTAATAAATTAGGCCTGTCTATTGTTTTCATGTGATTTTGGTGATTGAAGGTGCTTAATGAGAAGTCAAACATATTAGTAGTCCTTTGCTATCTATTCTCACTTTTTCTTCTTAGAGAATATAATCAAAACAATAGATCGGGCTGGGAAGGTGGCTCAGTGGTAGAGCGCTTGCCTTACATGCCTGAGGCCTTGGGTTCTATTCCTCAGCATCACATAAGCAAAAAGAAAAAAGCCGGAAGTGGCACTATGGCTCAAGTGGTAGAGCGCTAGCCTTGAGCTGAGGGACAGTGCCCAAGCCCAGAGTTCAGGCCCCACCCCCGGACCCAAAAACAAACAAACAAAGAGCAGTTCAGAATCAGCATGATATTATTGCTACATAATTATCCTAATTTATTTTGCTTTTATGTTTTTGGTTTCCTCATTTCACTTTCTGCTCTGACATTTCCCAGATCATTTTTATAGAAGTCATTATTTCATATTTTCTAATTCCTAGAATAAGCTGCACTTAAAGACACCCATGGTCCTCACTTTGAGTCTGTACCTTTGAATATTGAGGAACATTTTTCCTCTGCTCTCCATAAATTCCCTACTCTCAAGTTAGAATAATTTTGAGTAGTAATAATGGAAAAAGAGAATAGAAATCATGGTGAAAAAACATATGCAGAAAATTCACTGGATATTTCTGACCATTTCAATCTATGTAGGGAAATACATGGACACCTTATTCCCATTGGCATTCAAAGTCTCTGGTTAGGCAATTATGATGAAAATGAGGAATAAGATGAACAAGTGAGGAATGATATCAATTGCAAGAATTAAATGGAGAAGGATCGAAACAAATTTTTTCTTTGGGCTGCTGAAAATAATCAGCTTACTACAGTGTGGAGACTACTTTCCTAAAAGGCCACTCATGTGAATACTAGGGATGACGATGAATATACCCAACTTCATCGGGAAGCCTACAGTGGACACTTAGACATTGTCCATGAGTTGATGGCTCAGCGGCAGATGCAGTAACTGTAGATGGCTGGACACCCCAGCACAATGCATATATCTGGAATAATACCATTGTGGCTTCTTTTTCACTTCATCATGATGCAGATACCAATGCCAAAACTAAAGGCCTCTTGACCAACTTGCATCTTGATGCTGAGTATTGAGATAGCAAAGATACTTTGGATCTACTTCTGTTGAACCCTTATGTCAATCCAGGCCTGAAGAACAACTTGGAAAAAACTGCATTTGATATGGCCAAACGGAAAAGTATGTATCACTACATCTTTGAAGTTGTGGAAGGCTGTACAAATTGTTCTCCTCAGTCCTAATGGTTTGGTTAAGTTTCTTAAATTTCAAAATGACAGTCCATCCTTTTATGTCCATACAAAATATTTTCACAATCTAAATAAAAGAAATCTCATTGTTGTTGTTGTTTTTTTTTTTGGTTGGTTGTGGGGCTTGAACTCTGGGCCTGGGTGCTATCCCTGCGCTCTTCGGCTGAAAGAGAGTGCTCTACCGCTTGAACCACAGCTCCACTTCCAGTTTTCTAGTGGTTTATTGGAGATAAGAATCTCATGGACTTTCCTGCTCGGGCTGGCTTTGAACCGAGATCCTCAGATCTCAGCCTCTTGTGTAGCTAGGATTATAGGCGTGGGCTACTGGCGCCTGGCAACAACAATCTCTTACTGTAAAAATTCATGGATTCTGTGGAATACTTCCAAGTGAATTGCCTGCATTTGATGTCAAAATATATTCAAGAGTTTTTATATACATCTATAATGATTTCTGCAGAGTTTGTTATTTTTTAATCAGAAATAATTTTAACTTATCTTTTGAAATGAGTAGTAGAGAAACTAAAGTATTTCTGGTCATTGTCTGAAAATAGTATATTTTAAAATATTCTATAATCTATGTTTGTATAATGTCCATAATCTTTTTTTATTCTCTCCTAGTTATACTCTAAATTCTACATTGTTTTATAATATATAGGTTCATTTGTATGTCCTTTCAGATTGCATTCCAGATAGAAACAGTTTAAGATTCTTTTTTTCCTAGGTCCTTATACTATTTTATTTCTTTGGAGAAAGTGACAAAGTTGTCTATTTTCAACAGTTTTGTAAAGGTTATGCTATGTAAAGGCCTTTCTAAGGTGAAGATTTTATACACTGAGGTCAAACTAACTTTTAATTATATGAATTACATGTATTATTACATTTGTAATTTTGTAATCAGCTTTTTAATAACTGTTTTTCATTTCTTGAATCTGAAGAATGAAAAATATGCAATACTTCACAAATTTTCATATCATCCTTGTGCAAGTGCCATGTTAATCTCTGTATTTTAATTTGGGTATACGTGTTGCTGAAGCATGTAGTGTCCTCTAAATTTAAGTAGTTAATGATGCAATCTTTAAACAGGCTTATATCCTTGGGTGCCTATTTGTAACAAGGAAACCTTATTGTTCCTAACAATGCGATTGATCTTATTTCCCTAAAATTCTGTGAATACTGGAAAAAATTATATTGTTCAGTCGATTGCTCATATTTGAAATATTTTGTGTCAATAATTATTTTAAGTCTTTTTCATTTGGTATTTGATTGTAATTTCAAGAATGTATAGCTAGGTCCAAAGGTGATGGCTTTTTCAAGTACTTATTTATCTAACTGAGTTACCTTTGTGGAGCTAATGGATTGAAAGTAAGCCTTGCTTAAGAGCTACTTCTAAACCTCTACAGCTGAAATTTTCCCAAATGAGGTCTTACAGGCACAAATATCTCCCTGATGCTTTACCCTTCTTCCATGTAGGAGCAGACCAACCAGAATATCTTACCCTGACACCCTAGATTGTCTTACTTGAACAAAACAAATCTTAGTTACAAGGGATCATAGAGAGATGAACATTTCAGACATAACTGTTCAGACTAGAACGTATTTATAAAAATATAATGGTTTATTTTACCTACCATTTCAAAAGTAGCTAAAGACAAGGGGGAGAATAAATTGTTCATATGCATTTATTACCTAATGTCCTGGCCTGTCTACCATCCAACCATGCAGCAATTACACTACTGCCTTTCTATCATCAAATATTTTCATAGTTGCAGTGGAAGTCCCTATGTTTCTCCTCATTATTAGGCCTTAAATTGTTAATGTTTTAATCACCATGTTTCCTCTTGCTTCTAGGCTATAAATTTACAAATGGTAAAGCTTTAGGTCTAACTCTATCAAACACTAAGTTAGAGAAAATAGAATAATATTTTGAAACATAGTTGCCTTTGAAACCCTAACCACAACAGAACAATGCAAAACATGTGCCTTTTTATTATATTATACATAGTTATCTATTTTATATTTATATGTGCTGATTTCATATTTCACACAGTGAAACTTACTAGAATTAGTTGATAATTTGGCAAATTGATATTTATTTATTAC
Source organism: Dipodomys spectabilis (assembly GCF_019054845.1). Classification (NCBI taxonomy): domain Eukaryota; kingdom Metazoa; phylum Chordata; class Mammalia; order Rodentia; family Heteromyidae; genus Dipodomys; species Dipodomys spectabilis. The sequence goes on along the minus strand of NW_024871131.1, from coordinate 1,301,007 downwards.
AATAAATACAATTGGAATATGAATAATTAGGTTTAGAAAATATTTTAGAATATAAAAGTTATCAGTACCATGTCTTCGGTATAAACTTGTGATACTTTGTAAGTGTTCTTGATCTTCTGAATTCACATGGTAAAAAACAATGTTTTCCTCTAATCTATAAGGGATTTTACTCTGCTTCTCATGCATCATGGAAACAGAAAATAATTCAAGACCCATCTCAATTTCTCATTTCCTATATTTCAGGGACCCAATTTCTTGAGATGCAGAAATTAGCAGTAAGCAATTGTGAAATTCAAGGCAACTTAAAAGGAAGGATGAGATCACAAAATCTGAGAGAATATACTGTAATTCAAATTTTCAATTTACAGATGACCAGCCATTATGAGTGAACAAGATCTCAAAGTGTCATAAGATTATTTTTAGTACCTCTCCTCTAATGATTAATGAAAGATTTCAGTCCAGCATAAATTGGTTAAAAAATAGTTCCTGGAAAAATAGATCCATAATTGGTCTACCAAGTCATGGAAAACTTGACTTAGAGGTCAAATGTAATTCAGAAAAACATTAATTGAAAAGCTCCTTAGTGCTTCAAAACACAGGTACTTCAGTACAACTTGGTTCTGTGCTATAAAAATGTTGTCACACTCAAACCAATGTTAACATGCATTTAATCTCCTGAAAATGTATTCCTTTTCAAATAAACTTTTTAAAATCACATTCTCCAAAATAATATTTGACAATTAGATGATATTTAGTGACATTACAAGTTTTTTATGTGTAGAGAGGAAGTTAAATAGAGTTGATTTATTTACCCAGCACTAATGCCAAATAGGTTCCACCATTTATTAAACTGTAGAAATAGTACAACCCACCACTTTTGTTTTTCAGTAGGTACCTTCCAGAAATGTGTTAAACAGATCAGCCTCCCATATTTCAAACCCAAAAGTTAGCTAATATATTAAATTTCATCGCTTAATAAGGTACATTTTAAAAAGTCACAAATAATTGCCTTATCATATGTTGTTTTATGTTTTCCCTATCTGTCTAACATAGTAAGAAATATGACTTTATGTCTTGAATTTGGATACTCTTCAGAGATATGACATAAAATCTGTCTTCCATTTCTATCATATTTCTCTATAGTAGTAAATTTTAGTTTACTTCTTTTTCCAAAACTCATACATAGAATAAAGTATTATCCCATGTTAAGTTAAATAATCACACACTATTTTACAAAGCCATTTATAAAAATTTGTAGTTAGGAATACATTCTAAGCCATTTTTAAACTTTCTTGTTGACTAAAGATGAATCTTCCAAATGGATGAGAATAACAGCATGTCTAGGTGTTTCACGTCTCCAGACTTGCAAATTGTTATTGCAGATGAATGAATTATGGAAATAAAAGCTGACAACAGTTCAAGTATATGCAGCATTGACATTCCATGGAATGTATATAAACCTGTCAAAATATCAACAGACAGTTTAACAGAATGACTATTAGGAATTTGAAACCAGAGAGGAATAATAGTAAAGACATAGAATTAATGAAAAATGGAACAAGGGAGATGTACAAGTACTTACGTTGAAAACAAAAATTGCAACTTTGGTGGGGGGGGAGGAAGATTGTGTGGGGGTCGAGGGGAGGATGGGAAGGGGAAACAAAGGCGGAGGCTACCATACTTGATAAGAAATGTACTCCTTATCTTGCCCATGTAATTGTAACCCCTCTGTACAGTATTTTCACAATAAAGAAAGAAAAATAGAACAAGGGGAAAGTACAGCTATAATACTCAATGTACACATGCGATAAAGGAAGTGTTAAATCAGAACTAAATCTTGGAGAAGGGGTAGGAATGATAGAAGGAGTGACTCTGATCCAGGAGCATGGGACAATTTGATATATTTAATTGTAACACACTTGCACAGCCTTTTGAAATTCAGTGAAAAAACACAAAAAGCAAAAACACATAAAAATCACAACCAAACATCAATCTCTAGAGAGTATGAATATGATCCCTCAAAATTTTAAATAGTTAATGAAGGGCAGTCTTGGGAAAAGCAAACAAAGCTTTTAAAAGAGGGCAGTTTGGGGTAGGGGAGAATTTTCAACAGATTTAAGTAGATTGTCTAAGATTATAAATCACCTACATCTGCTGCAAACCTTATCTTTCTTCTTCGAGTTCTCTTTGTCTGAACTGGATAGTCCTGTCCTCAGCTACACTTGATAGCTTAAAGATACTATGGAAGAAACAAGATCAAGAACATATTACCATAGATTGTTACTGGAAGTAAGTGAAAGTTATTGTTAATGGATGTGGAAACTGATCCCAGGAGAGGAATTGAACATAGAGGAATTTAAAAGTTCAAGCGAACTTTTGCTTTCCTTTTTACTGTACAAGAAAAGAATTTGAGGCTTGAAGGAATCTGGCTGTTTTGAGTGTCTTCTTTACTCACATAAACTTGTCTGTAATCTTCTAGTTGAGAGTATTACAAAAGTAAACAATGTGCCATTTGAAGGCCAGCATAGAAGAAGAAGAAATAATGTTGTTTTAAAAGTATTGTACTGCAAAGAAACAAAGATATGGAGGCTTTAACGTGTCTTATGAGTGGATGTTTCACTCCTGAGCTGATTCTCTTGTTGTAGGATTCAGTTATCAATTCCTTTAGTCTGGTCCTGAGTTCTCCATAGCAATAAGGATTCCAAAAAAGCAGATTGCAGTGAGTATGATCAGCAAAAGCAGCCTCTTCTCAGACCAGTACTCCTTTAAGTAGGGTCCCAAAGAAATACCTGGGGTTTCTTTTATTTGCTTGTTTGTTTAGTTTGTGCTGGTTCTGGGGCTTGAACTCAGAGGCTGGACCCTGTAACTGATCAATTGTCTTTTCTGTCCACCTACCTCCAAAGCTAGTACTCTACTAATTGAGCCAAAACTTTACTTCTGGATTTTTTGGTGTTTAATTACAAATAAGAGTTTGACAGACTCTTGTGCCTGGGTTGGCTTTGAACTAAGATATTAAGAAACCCAAGTGACATCAACTGTATGGACTTCTGTCTTAAACCAAGAAATATAAGATGAAATTTATTATAAAGCTAATATTTGACAATTTTTAAAAGAAGAGAATATGTCCAGCAAAGAAGCCGTAACTTTAAAAACTCAGCAAAAGTAGGTGCACTGAATCATTTTGGAATTTATTTCTCTGCTTACAAAATTACTGTTGATGTCATCATTCCTTTTGGGGAAACTTAAAGTCATATTTGCACTTTTTTGTTAGTTGTGGGGCTTGAACTCTGATCCTGGGTGCTGTCCCTCAGCTCTTCAGGTCAAATTGAGCACTCTACCACTTTAGATACAGCAGTACTTCCAGATTTCTGGTGGTTAATTAATATCAGTGTCTCATGGACTTTCCTGAACAGGCTGGCTTTGAACCACAATCCTCTGGTCTCAGCCTATTGAGTAGCTAGGATTACAGGCATGAGCCACCAGCACCCCTATCATATTTGCATTTAGTGCAGTTAATGACACTAAGTAGACAAAGAATGGAAATCTGAATCAAATGATGTGACATTGCAGGTTATCAGAATAATAGAGGTAGCAATAAATATGTCCTCTTTTTCCATTTTATTACATTAATGACTTATGAGCTATGAGACCCTTGCATTAGCATCCTCTTCCATCTGTGTAGGTGTATTTTGTGTCAGGAAATGTTCATAGAGAAAGAGAAAGACAGATTATTAGAAAGCAAAGGAGATCATGTATGAAAGAACAGCATAGAAGGAGATACATTTATCACCCAGAGATTAAGAACTAGCTTAAGAGGTTTAGAATGCTAAAGGCAACGAGGAATATTCCTAGGTGACAACAAGTTCTTCAATAACTGAAAATGATTCCCTGGAACACTTTCTGCTATATCTTAGTTACTATCATTTATTCCTTCCATCTGGAGTTATTCCTTCTGTTCTGTCACAACTGTTAACTAGCCTCTGCCTTTTTGGTGCCAAGACTGGCCAAGAAGGTTTCCAAATCTCACTTAGACTCCCTTTCTCATTCTGATTAGAAGTGACCACTCAAAACCCTGGAATCTTTGAATTTACAGAATTAATCTTCACCTGACATCTAAGCACATTCCTGGCATTAATTGCTGTGACCTAATGAACAAAACATTTTTTCAACACACTATCCTAATATAGGTAACGTACATGAATTAGGGACTATTGTCAGGTATCAGTATGGAAAGAGCAATTATATATTCCAAGTATGGGTTCTTTATTTTTTTTCATTTACTAACTAAATGTTGCTGTTGTTTTTGTTTTTGTTGCTGTTGTTGTTTTGCCAGTCCTGGGACTTAAACTCAGGGCTAGGGAATTATTCCTCAGCTTTTTTTTTTCTAAAGGGGAACACTCTCCCACTTGAGGCACAGCATCCCTTCCAGTGTTTCTTTTTCTGTTTATGTGGTACTGAGGAATTGAACTCAGGGTTTCATGCATGCTAGGCAATCACCATACCATGAAGCCACATTCCCAGAGCCCTTAATGACTTTCTTAAGATGGCATTACATTTTCATTAGGTGACTATGTATCATAATTTTGGATAGAAATTTTTGCTAGAAAAGTACATAGAACAAAATACTAAGTCCAGTAAGGCTAGATGGACAATGAATGATCGTCACGGTCTAGCCAGGGCACAGAGGGGCTTACTTCATGGACCTGGTACAACAGAATGAGTGAAACAGCTCCTGACCCACAACCCACCTCCAGAATGAGAGGTAAACCTTGGTTCCAGCCACTTGGGGACGCTGGGCCACCTCCTCCAGCACCCAGTCAAATCAGTTCCTATGAGGGAGAGAGATTGAAAGAAGGAAGATCAGAATTACACTTAAGCCAGGTGCTGGTGGGTCAGGCCTATAATCCTAACTACACAGGAGGCTGAGACATGAAGATCATGGCTCATAGCCATCCCGGGCAACATGAAGCACCTGCAATTTTCCAACTGATCACTCACCTGAGCACCATCAGGCTGTACAAGGAGATAGATGATCTGTCTCTCTCTTTCTTTCTCTCTGTCTATGTCTGTCTCTGTCTCTGCCTCTGTCTGTCTGTCTGTCTGTCTGCCTGTCTGTCTCTCTTTCTCTCTCTCTCTCTCTCTCTCTCTCTCTCACACACACACACACACACATATAAACTCAGAGCAGCGCCTCTCCTGAGTTTGTTGGAGACCAAATGGACAGGGAGCACCAGCAGAAGCTGGCAGAGCCGGAAAATGTGATCACCCACAAGAACTGTTGACAGCTGGGGAGGAGGGAACAGGCCAGTTGTATGTGTGTGTGTTGGGGCGGGAGCGTTCCTCCCAGATATTCACATCAGTTCTAACCACCGGAACCCTCACCTCCCTACTGGGTTTTTCTGGGACCCTCTTCAAGTGAAAGGGTGACCCAGCACAGAAGACAAGGGCTCACACAGCAAGGGGGGGTCTATCTTCATAATCCAACACCCTCCACCCAAGTAAAAAGGAAAAGACCCCAGAAGGCAGGTGTGAACATGCTGCACTCAAACTCTGACTAAAGACACCAGGTTCCCACCAGGGAGAGGAAGGGTGCAGATACGCCTCTGTGTGGCTCCCACTAATCCAGGTCAGGGGCTCTGTTGTGCCCACTCCTCACCCAACCCTGCATCTCCCCGTTTCCTGGGACTCTGACTGCTAGGGATGGGAGTGGGATCCTCGGGCCAACACTTACCCCCATCCCTTGGGTGCATTTGTGGCAGGGCCTTGGCCAGACTGTGGGGCATGGGACAGGCAGGGTTCACGGTGGTTGGGAGGAGAGGAGATATGGGGTCGTGGAATACGGGCTTATGTGGTGGCCACTCACATATGCTGCTGGGAGAAGCTATTGGAAACTGCTCTGGGTAGGGCAAGCAGCGATGGAAGAGACATGGTAGACACTCAGCCCCAGAGCAGAGGACAGGGGTGCCATGATTAGATCAGGGCCACAAGATGGCTGGCAGCACACCATTGCACCTTTGACTGAGGACTCCAAAGAGGCACTGCAGTTCTGAGCCAGCAGCACCAAGTTTGAAACGCTGTGCTGAGTGGAAGGTGGTGAGGGGGCCGGGGCAGGGGTGGGCACGTGGTGGGGCTGACCAAGGCCTCTCCTAGGCCTCGAGTCTCTTACCACTCAGCCACCTCTAGCTTCCTCAACTGCTGGTAGTGGTTTCAACCAACAGAGGGAATCCCAGTACTATAGGGCAGCAGGGAATGTGGGCGTGGCCACCATTCTTTTATCCCATTGGTCAGAAAGAACCAAGAAATAATGTAGGTGAGGCTGGAATCCTGTGATGCAGGCAGAATTGGCAGAATCAAGATGACAGCAGCCCCTTTCCCAGGGAAAGCTGTCCAATCCAATTGGGGAAAAGAGGGTGACCTGCTTTAGCTGGATGCCTGCACAGATTGTTCTGTATGTCTGTTTGTTGCCAGTCCCGGACCATGAACTCAGGATCTGGGCACAGTGCATGAGCTGCTTTTGCTCAAGGCTAGCCCTCTACAACTGGAGCCACACGCTCCACTTCTGGCTTTGTTGGCACAAGTTGGACAGGGGTCTCAAGGACTTTCCTGCTTAGGGTGATTTTGACCATGATCCTCCTATAACAGCCTTGTATGTATCAAGGAGGACTGGTGAGAGCCACTGGTGCCTGGTTAATCATTGGTCTTGCTGATGTTTTTGGACAGACTGGTGAGTTCCCTATCCTGAGGTTTAAGTGGTGAGAGCTGGAGCCCACATTTGGAATCCTGGTCCTGCCACTTCCAAATGGCAGGAGACCAATTAACGAATAGTTCAAGGAGAACACACCAGCCTGTGAGCAACTAAGGAATTAGGCCATTCCCAAGATCTGACATTGATCCCAGGGTGGGCCATGATAGTCATAAATTCATTATTTAAACATAGGATCTATATTTACATACATGTGTGGACAGCATCTTGCATTTGGTGTACTTCTTCTCCTTATTTACTGTCTTATCCATGGAGTATTGTGTATTTTACTGAGAATGGTGACAGATATAACAGTGCTAACGTGGATGGCAACCTATTTCCTTGGCTATAAGGTTTCCCATGCATTCTTCATCTTAGCTGAGACTCAGATCTTTCATAGGACAAGAAAACAGGTGAATCGATGGGCTTCTCACATCAGGATTCATCTTTTGGCAGTGTTGGAATTTGAACTCTGAGCCTAGCAGGCCCAGTTGGGGAAAGGTTCAAGGTGAGGACACCAGCCTGTAAGCAACAAAGGAGATAGGCCGTTCCCAGGACCTGACATTGAGTGCCAGGGAGGGCCAGATAGTCACAAATTCAGAATTTTGATATAGAATCTATATTTACATACATGTGTGGACAGCATCTTGCATTCGGTGCTCTTCTCCTTACTTTGTGTCTAATTCATGGAGTTATTGTTTATTTTACTGAGTATGGTGACAGGTATAACTGTGCTGACATGTATGACAACCTGTTCCCATGGTTATAGGGTTGTCTATGCATTCTCCATCCTAGTTAAGACACGGGACATTCACAGCAGAGGGAAACATGTGCAATGCCTGACTTCTGACAACAGAATGAATCTTTTGTCAATGCTGGGATTTGAACTGAGGTCTGAGTAGCTCTGTTGCACTTTGGGGAAAGGGGAAGCTCACCATCCTTCAAGACTAGAATGTCAGGCCTGGTCCAGAGCCTAATTTGAAGCCCCAACACTGGACAAAATAGCAAGCCCACCTTTTGTAATCATAGGATCTCTCTTTACCTATAGATGTGATATGCATCTTGTATTCAGTGTAATTATTCTTCTTATTTTGTGTCTTATTCAGGGATGTATTGTGTATTTTATTGAGTATGGTGATAGATATAACTGTGCTGACATGGATGACAACCTATTCCCGTGGCTATAGAGTTGCCTATATAGAATTCTCCATCCCCACTGAGACCCAGGACTTTCACAGGACAGGAAAACAGGTGGATTGATTGGCTTCTACATCAAGGTGAATCTTTTGGGGCTGAGATTTGAACTTAAGGCCTACCTGGCCCAACTCGTGAATCAGTCATGGTCAGTACACCAGCCTGTGAGGCACTAAGGAGCTAGGCTGTTCTCAGGACCTGAGATGGAGCCCTGGTGGGGGCCAATATAGTCATAAATTCATCATTTAAACATAGGATCTGTATTTCCATACATGGTTGGGCAGCATCTTGCATTCGATATAGTCATTCTTTTTATTTTGTGTCTTATTCATTGATGTATTGTGTATTTTCTTGAGAATAGGATGATAGATGTGGGGCACATGAGCAGCAAAGATGACGCTGAGAGGAAGGTGAGTGGGCAGAGCCCGAGTTGTTTATGTTAAAATCTGATTGCCTACCATTATTAAGCAAAGTGATGTCAGTGCCTGAACAGCTCGTGAATGGCAGGGAAAGTTCAGAAGCACTAGGGCCAATTAAACCCTGGGCCCCAGGTGAAAAGCATATGATATGGTGACCTTTACAGTGATTGATTGGTTTCTTTTCCTCCCCCTCCGTGCTCTGAAGTCTTTTGCTTTAAAAAGGCTTGCTATGTAATAATAAACAAGTTCTTGCTTGCCTTGACTCTCCACTGCATCTGATTGTCTCTGGGACTAAGGGAGGTTGGGGAATGGATGAGCAGCACACTTCTCTTTCCTTGGACCCCATCTGTCTTTCGCAGGGTGGACGAAGGACCAATAGAGAGATATAACTGTGTTGACCTGGATGACAACCTATTCCCATGGCTATAGAGTTGCCTATAGAGAATTCTCCCTCCTCGCTGAGACCCAAGACTTGCACAGCACAGGAAAACAGGTGCAATGACTGGCTGCTCACATCAGGGTGAATTTTTGGCAGTGCTGGGATTTGAACTTTGGACCTAGGTGGCCCAACTGCCCAATGGGTCTACATGAGCACACCAGCCTGTGAGCCACTAAGGAACTGGGCCATTCCGAGGAACACATTAGGAGGCAGAATGTACACACTCAACAATGAAGTGAGCTGCAAAACCAGTTCATTCATTCCAGGCACAGGAAGCAATGAAACCTGAAACATTTGTTAGAGTTACACCAGGGTCAGGCTTTTCTCAGCCCCTTCAAACAATGACTAATTAATCTTCCTCCTTCACGTGAAGGGAGCCTCAGGCTATCTTTACGTTACTAATACAGAGCCAGTTTAGTGGGGGAGAAGGGAGGAACAGAGTAGAAAACCCTGCTCTCTGGTCTTAGGGAGTGGGTTTTTGACTCTCCATCTGTCAGGATTGAAGACCCTTCTTCTACCTCTGCCAGTCTATTCTCCTTGCTTCATTCTCCACATCATTAATGCAAATCCCCAGTCCAAGGGGAGGCAGGGCTGTTTCTCCTCTGTCTCCAGGCACCTGAGTTAGAACCTGGCTCTGTTCTCTTGACTTTGGGGCTCTTGGCTGCCTGAGAAATGGGACAGAGACAGTCTTCCTGCTCTGTGGTTATGTGAAGGCGATGCTGGTTTCCTGGCACACTGCAGAAGGCCTCATGATTGGGAAGTGTTCCCTTCTTTCCTCAAGATATCTAAGACCAGATCCATCTATCAACTTTCTATCTATATTTCTACCTATCTTTCTGCCTATCTATCTTTCTACCTATCTTTCCTTCTCTCTTTCCTTCTTTCTTTCTTCTTTCTTTCTTTCTTTCTTTCTTTCTTTCTTTCTTTCTTTCTTTCTTTCTTTCTTTCTTTCTTTCTTTCTTTCTTTCTTTCTTTCTTTCTTTCTTTCTTTCTTTCTTTCTTTCTTTCTTTCTTTCTTTCTTTCTTTCTTTCTTTCTTTCTTCCTTTCTTTCTTCCTTTCTTTCTTTCCTTCTTTCTATCTACCTACCTAACTAGTTATCTCTTTGCCAGTTCTTGGGTTGAACTCAAGGCCTGAGCACTGTCTACAGCACTCTGCTACTTTGAGCCACAGTAACAATTCTGGCCTTGTCTGTGTATGTGCATCTGAGGAATCAAACCCAGGCCTTCTTGCATGCTAGGCAAGCACTCTCTCACTAATCCATACTCCCAGCCTCCTCATTGTTTCTTAATGGTAGTTTATACATAAGTATGCAATCATTTCATGTTCCCAAGTTTAATTTTCTGAATACCGGTTACTTCTACAAATCCTGATCTTCCATTCTTCTACCTGATTTGTGACTGTTGCTGCCTTCGCCTCATAATAAAATGTAAATAAAGGCTGCTGAGAGCTTAACTGTGCATCATATAAGGACAAAGGCCTGGAAACCTGGAAGAGAAAAGAAATGGCCTGAAATGAAGAGAATGATGCAGTGTGAGCAACTACCATATCTGAAAACTAAACCAGTAAATAAAAGCAGAAGAATTGCATAGGTCTGTTTGCACTCGGGGAGGTAATATGTATACACACATAAGTAGGCACTGATACATTAACTTGGCCTGCTCTTTTTGATTTTTTGTAGCCACCCCAAGGCTTAAACTCAGGCTCTGATGTGTTCCTGAGATGTTTTGCTCATTGCTGAGGCTCTACCACCACCACAGCTCCACTTCGAGCCATCTGGTCATTAATTGGACATAAGCAACTCTCAGGCTTTCCTGCCTGGTCTGGCTTGTATCTCCTGCTCGGTTTTCTCTCTCAAAGCTGGAGCTCTACCCCCTGGGCCACTGCTCCACTTCTGGTTCTCTGGTGTTTTATTGGAGACAAGTGTCTCACAGACTTTCCTGTTCAGATAGCTTTGAATGGCTATCTCCTGAGGAGGTTTCAAGTAGCTTTTCTCAGGGATTTGCTGAGGAGCTGCTCCACAGAAACTCTTAGTCTAAATCTCAAGATGTACTAGAGAAAAATGGAAACATGAAGATGCTACTAGTGGGTTCTAGATAATTCAGGTTGGAGACACAAAACACTCATAATTATTAGATCATTTTATAGGTAAAATGAGAAATTCAGACAGTATGAGGATCACTCCAACTTTCGTTCCTGTCATCCTGAGACAGTAAATTTACCTCAGCTCAATGCTAAGTGGCAGAACTGGCATGTCCTGTGGATATTTGCTCCCAAATACTGTGACACTCATTTCTCACTTTTGGCCTCAGACCAGAGGGTGAGATGAAGACAGAAAATCATTCTCAGTGAAAACAGCTCTAATAAACATTGGATAGTTTACTTATAAATTCAAACCATTGGAATAACCTTGTTAAGAAGTCAGATTGTCCAGATTATAAAATTAAAGAAGTAAATTTCTATTAAAAAAATTTGTCTGTCGTGGGGCTTGAACACTGGGCCTGGTCATTTTCGCTCAGTTCTTCAGCTCAAGGTGAGTGTTCTACCAATTAAGCCACAATGTCACATCCCCATTTGTTAAGAAATGGAAAGACTTGGAAAAAATTATATTAAGTGAAGTAAGCCAGGACCAAAGAAATATAAGTCCCATGGTTTCCCTTATTTGCAATAACTAGTATATGTCTGAGACAAACAGAAACTCTCAGACAAGTTGATATTAGGCGAAATGAACCCCAAGATAAGGATTCAAATATTTTGTTTTTTCTTGCAATTTTTTTCCAACATATTTCTTTGTTGATTTGTATGTACCTCTCCCAGGGTATAAGACCTGCTTTCACTGTATTTGATATTGATATAATTTTTGGAGAGGAAGGGAAAAAACAAACTGTTTAGATAGGTTTACAGGTGGACCCATTACAACAATGAGATATACAAGAAATTATGTCGAAAAATGAACTTTACAACTTTGGTGGGGTGCGGGGTTGGGGTGGGGATGGTGGTGGTAGGGGGCTGGGAGTAGAGGGTGGAGAGGGGAAGAGATAGTATTGGAAACTATCTTGCCCTTGTAATTGTAACCTCTCTGTACAATGTTTTCACAATAATAAAAAATTATAAAATTAAAAAAGTGAAGAAAAAAAGAAAGAAGGTGACAGTGGCTGCTGACTGTAATCCCAGGTCCTCTGGAGGCTGAGAAGTAGAGAATCACAGTTTGAATCCAGTCCATGACACTATTATTTCTAAGAGATCACATAAAAACGCAAAAATGAGGCTGTGACTCAAGCTTAATGCATTACCCTTGAGCAAAAGGAGCTTGAGGACAACGCCTAGGTTCATAGTTCAACCTCAGGACCTGCTCCCTCAAAAAAAGCCTGTACTTCTATGTCTTTGTCTATGTATGTATGTATTTCTATAGGTGAAACTCCTGAGTAGCACTGATGAATGGCACCAAGCTAGGAAATTTGTATTCAATACAATGAGCTCAAAACACAGAGACTTCTTTCAAGACACTGCATGTTCTGGGGCTCCCCTCACCGTTCCCAGTTTAACCTCAGGATTTTTCTGAATCTCAGACCTGCTGGGATATACATACATACATACATATATATATATATATATATATATATATATGTATATATATGCACATACATCCATATATATAATTACATATTTTATACATGAGACACATATCTATATATAATTAAATTATGTATGAATCATGTGTTACTACCAATTAGGTATTTAATTATGTCTCCATGCAATTTTTATTCTGTTAATGCTTAATAAAATATTGATTAAACTTAATGCACCTCTATACTTATTGCACCTAATTTTATCCTAGAAGGATTCACTACTATTTCAATACTCTTATCATTTATTATAGTGACAATTCTTCCATCTATGACACTTTTTACATTTATTACAACCTATTACATAGCATATAGATTTGCATCGGAATTATACATCCTACCTGACACCGAGCACATTCACAGGAAAGAAAAATATGTGTCATGCTCCACTTCTCACTCCAAGGTTAAATTTTTGGCAGTGGTGTGATGTAAACTCAGGGCCTACAAGGGTCAGTTCATGAATGGGTGACTCCCAGCATAGCAGCCTCTAGCCAATTCAGCTGACAGGTGGTGTCCAGGCCCTGAGATCAAGCCCCGTATGTTGACTCCAAATTACGCTTAGTGCAGTTATTCATTTTATTTTTCGTCTCATTCATTTATTTACTATTTATTTTATTGAGTGCTATTACATATAGAATATTTACTGCATTTGTTACATAGGATATAGATTATTTGCCTATGTATGAAACTTCACACCTGACACCCAGGACTTTCACAGAAAAGGAGAACATGTGTCACCATGGGCTTCTTACTCCACGATTCAATTTTTGTGAATGCTGGCATCTGAACTCAAAGCCTAGAAGGCCCAATTCATGAATGGGTGAGTATCAGCACGCCTGCCTGTGGCATATGGAGCTGATAAGCTGTTTCCAGCACCTGAGATAGAGTCCCAGGGGTTGACAAAATAAGAACATATTGACATGCAGATGGCAGTACACAAATAAATATAGATGTTAATAGAGTGCTAGAGATGTGTATACATTATTCAGTTATATAGGCTAGATTCCTACCAATTCTTGGGTATTTATTATGCTTCCATGTAAATAATATTACTGTTTTCATCCTTAATGAATTGTTAATTAAATCAATCACTGTTCCGAAATGATTGTGTCCATGTAATTAATAGTATTCTTTTAATGTGTCACAAATATTCATTAAAATCCATCGGCCTTCTAAAATCTCTTTCTAATTTTATAGTAGTATCATTCAGGAACAACTAATTCAAACTTCACATTCATAACCTTCCATCAGTATTCCTATGAATAGGAAGGAGACTCTTAGGATCTCCCTCCATTGGTAGGGTTCAGGACCCGGCTTTGAACACAAGGCCTATGTTGCCGTGTTGGCCTACGGCTTCCTTAGAAGCCTGCCAGCCTTCAGCAATGCCAGGTTATGAACATTTTTCATCTGTGTCATTCAGACCCAGGATGGTCACATTGAAAAGAAAACAAATGTAAAACTGGCAGCCATCTGCAAGTTTCTGTATTTTTATTCTGTGTCGTTTTAATTTTTTTTTTTCCTTTCAGCCATTGAGGCCCAGGAACCCAGGTTCGGCTGTGGATCCAGTGGCTGCAACCCAATCTAGGGTGATCAATGCTGAGGCAGAATTGCCACGCCCTGAGTTCAACCTTGTACTTGACAAAATGAAAATACATATATACATTAAAAATATTTTAAAAATTATGAGAGCTCCTTGGCTTGGAATTCACACCATTTTTTCTGCCAGGACTGTTATTTGAACTCAGGGTCTGGGTAAATCTGCAGCACTGTGTGAGAAGGGGAAGCCCACCGTGCTAGAAGACAAGAAAGTCAGGCCTGTGCCCAGGGGCTGAATTCAAGCCCTAGCACTCGAAAAAATAATATTCGTATATATTTTAAATACCTGATTTATACTTAATATACATGTTTACTGCATATTGCAGTTAGTGTAGTTATTCATTTTCTTTTTTTATGTATTTATTATATATTTTAGAGAGTATGATTACATGTATAAATTTTTTTACATCCTATTACATAGGGAATAGATTTGCCTATGTATTATCCATCATTCCTGAGACACAGAACTTTCACTGATAAGGAAAGCAAGTGGGACAGTTGGCTTCTTTCACCAGGATTAAGTTTTTGAGAGTTCTGTGAATTGAACTCTGGGTCTAGATGGCCCACTTCATGAATGGGTCAATGTTAACACAGCAGTCTGATGCGAGTGAAGTTGTCGGGCAAATTTGAGGACCTGAAATCAAGCCCTAGGAGTGGCCAATATATAAGCAGATGTGTATACTGCAGAGTGTGTATATGTATTTGCATCTATAAATAAATTTATGTAGAGAGACATACATTTATGTAGATTCTAGTGTATTACTTTATATAAAGAATGATGTCTATATCTTATTTTTATATATTCTATTATTACCAATTATTTGGTATCAAATTATACCTCCATTAATTTATCATGGTAGGAGACTTAATAAAATATTAATTAAATTAATCAATGGCCTATATTTATTGTGTACAATCTTATACTAGAAAGACTAGCTAATTAGTAATTTAATTAGTTCATGTCAAACATTCTACTAGTGTTCCTATAGATAGGAACGAGTTCTTTAGGATCTTCAGCTGTGTGTAGTTGGCATTCCCATGATCGAACCCAGGGCCGAGCTGTCTGGGTTGGGCTCAGGCTTCACTGAGAGCCCACCAGCCTTCGGCCATGCAAGGTCAGGTACAATTTCAACCGAGTCATTGAGATCGAGGATGGTCACAGTGCAAAGGAAACAAAGGTAAAACTGTTGAGTAAAACTTCCTGGTATTTCTTCCTCCATCTTGGTTTTTTTTTTTTTTTTTTTTTGCAGGGCTGGGAGTTGAACTCGGGTCCTAGGATCCCTGGATCATCTGTGTGTGTAAAAGCTGCACCCCAGCCTAGGGTAATCAAGGCTGAGGCAGAGTTGTGATGACCTGAGTTCAAGCCCCGTGCCTGCCCCCAAATAAGATAAGGTCCTGGCTAGGAATTTAGGCCATTTTATCTGCCATACCTGGATTTGAACTCAGGAACTGGGTAACTCTATTGTGCTCTGGGTGAAGTGGAAGCTAACCCCCTGGAAGAAAAAAAATCCAGGAGCATTTCCAGGGTGTGAATTCCAAGCCCAGAGCTGGCAAAAATAATATTTATATACATTTGTATAATACATATCATATATGTATTTGCATAAATGTTACATATTGTACCTAGGACACAATATTTCCACAGAAAGGAAAACAGGTCAACATTGGATTCTTACTCCACCTATTGCCTTTGCCACTGCTGGAATTTGAACTCAGGGCCTGGAATGCCCAAATCATCATGGGGTCAGTGTAAGCACCACAGCCTCAAAAAAATTCACCTCCAGGCAGTTCCCGGGACATGAGTTCTAGCCCCAGGAGTGGCCAATATATAAATGTATAGGTGTGTAAATTATTGCAAATACCTATATATATATATATATATATATATATATATATATATATATATAAAGATGTAGATGTATTTTGCACTGTATATTTAAATATATAAATATAATTATTGAATGTGATGTCTATATATTATTAAATTACATATATTACTAATAGTTATTAGGTATTAAATTATGCTTCCATTTAATTATGTATCATGGATTAAGGCACAATAAAGCAGGAAATAGGTTGGATAGGATGAAAGCAGAGAGAGAGAGAAATAAGAAGAAAGAGAAAGGGGAAAAAGAAGACCCCAAAATTTAGAAAAGTAAAAATTAAAAATTAACATAGCAATGCTGAAAAATTATACAGATTTGAATATGAAATATTCAGAGAAGAACGTGGATATATTGAGAAAAGGGGAGGAATATAAAGGAGATGTGAAAAACTTAAAAATAAAAATACTTAAAATATTATATAGGTAGAAAGAGGTATTACTGCTATTAAGGAATTTAAGTCTAAGAAGTTTTGAATTGAGTAATAAATTTCTGGATTAAGTGTGTACACAATGTGGGATAAGGTCTATTAATCGACTATGGGTGTATCAGAGGATGTGAAGAACAGCAATTAAGTCACATAAAGAAGAACGAAAGAGGAGAAAAGGTGAAAAGAATGAGAAAGAAAGAGAAAAGATCAGAAGTTCAGTAGAGCTAACAAAAAAACAAAAATAAAATAAAATAAACTTTTAAAAGAAAAAGAAAGAAAGAGAATGCAGACACATATACCCCTAAAATAAAAATAAAAGTTATGAAAGGAAGAAAAAAAAGTTACTAGAAAATAATTTTTTCCAAAAAAGGTAAAAATTAAAAATTTTAAAAAGTTATAGAAAAATTTTTTTTATAAAATGTACAAAAAATAACAAAAGAAAAAAATTCTTTGTTTTTTTTTTGGGAGAGGTGGGAAGATGCTGCATCTCCCTTGTGTCTGTTACCAGCCTCTTGTTGGAGTCTCTGGTCTGCTTGTGGTGTTTGATTTTCCTGTGGCTTGGTTGGCTTAAGTCAGTTTGTTTGAGCAGGCAGAAAAACGCTCTGCTTTACCCAAGATTTTGTGATCCTCCTCCCAGGTTAGTTCAATGGGAGGGAGATCTGCTTTGAGTATCACAAAAGAGGGAGATGGCTATTTCCTCAAGTCTTGGAGATGCTGTGATGAGACTAGGTAGAGTTGAGGCCTTTCAGCAAACAGCAGTTAGTTTGTGAGAAACTCACAGAGCCTAGCCTGGAGCCACACTCAGGGTTTCTGTTTACTGAATTTCAATTGATTGTTGACACTGATAAAGGGAGGAGCAGCCTCTGACTCTGATTACCCAGTGAAGAAAGACACTCGTGGGGCTTGCCCCTGAGCTGGCTGACTTTTCCCTGGTGCAGCTGAGTCTGGCAGGTCAGTTAGGTTCTTGTGACCTGCTAAATGACTCAAGTTTTTTTCCAAGGCCTGAGTTGGAGCTAGCTCATCCGAGCTTTGTCAGTATCAAAGATGGAGATCTCTGGTAGTGGGAGGGAAGGGGTGGCCTCCCCTCTTCTGCTCCCTGAGAAGGAGTGAGGACGTTAGGCTACTACTCATGCCGAGTCTTGGTTCCTGGGTCTTCTCTGGTCTGCGGCGAACTGCAGGATGAAGATGTCTTTTCCTTGTCCGTTCTTGCTGGTGTTGAGTAGAATCTGCTGTACCACCGCATCGGGCTTCTTCATCCCAGACTCTCTGTGTTGCAGGTATGATGGCTAGGGCCAATGCCTCGCAGCGGTGGCTGCTGGCAATTGCTCAGATCTGTCTCCTTGCCTGGATTTTCCCTCTCTGGCCTAATTCCCTGTCCTATGATGGCACACTTGTTGTGACTCTTTGGCTTAGGACTGTTCACTGGAACACTAAAACTGCTTTCTATGCGAGAGCTTGTTTAGCCTCCAGCTTCTCCTCTGCCATCTTCCCCGAACTCTAAAGATATTTGTAAAGTGTATAATGAAGGAAAAATTTTCATCCTTTACAAAATCTATGCAAGATCTATGCTAAACTATTTATATTTTACTGTACCTTTCCTGCAACCAATTTCATATAGATTAACACTTGTCATACCAAGTTTCTATATATTCTACTGGTTATTTAAATTTTCATGTATGTATGTATATGTATATTTATATGTATGTGTTTATGTACTATCTATATATGTTCCAATGTGAATAATGAGACTTGAAACTCTGCTTAGTTTTGCTGTTCAGCAGTTAATCTGATCTGCTCAATCTGTGACAATATCAGTGCTTATTCTGATCATTCCTTTATTTACCACACCATCAGCCTTGTAAAAGCAGCTTCATTTCCTGGAGAAGATTACTCATCAGCCCAACCAATATGCACCCAGAGGGTTTTAATAAAGCAAGCTTTAGGGAAGGAAGATAACCTGAAGTGACAGCTACAGTATTTCTACAGAGACCTTACATCTTTCACATTTCTACCTTCCTCCTCACACTAAAGAAACCATTGACTAACACTATGAGTATACTGCATTTATAAATTTATTAACAGTGTGTTTTTTCCAACCTGAAGCCTTCTTTTCCATGATTATTGACATAAACTTTTGGAAGAATTTTTTGATTGAGATGGGATTCCATCCAAAACAAAGCCACTAATATCAAGAATGCCAATGTTTTCAACTCAGAGTACTAAAAAAAGCGGGTGAAAATTAAGGTTAGCCATACATTTTAAGCACAAATATATGCAATATCAAGATATTTTGAAATTGTATGCTTTTATTGGTTAAAGTGGCTCAAACCTAAAATATTATCTACTTGGAAAACAGAGATTAGAGAATTCCAGTTTCAGGCGATCCCAGACACAAATGTTTCAGATGTTCCAGATGTTTCAGAAATTCTAACCATTTGCTGGGTGCAATGTTTTATGCTTGTGTTAAGAAGACCGCAGTCCAAGCAGGCCCAGGCATAGTGATACTAACTCAAAGTAAGCAACCCAATTATAATCTGCAGGTATGATAGTAGTAGAGATGCTGTTTCACAAGTATAGGGTTTCAGGTTAAATCCTCTGGTACCTCTAGGAATTTAAGGGTGTGCCAATGTAAGAATTTGGCATGTCTAACGTCAAGACTTCATACTCTTTTTACAAGCTTTAATAAAACGTTTACCTCTTTTACTATTTTGTACAGTATAACCATAACTTCCATGCCCAAAACAAATAATTTTCTATTAGAGTTTTTCTTCTATCAATTAAGTAATATGTAATGTGTTGGGTTCTGTCCCACTGAAATCATACTAAAGATCAAAAACCCATTGTCTTAGCAAGTGACTGCAGATGGAAACAGAATCTCAAAGGTAGCATTTAAGTTGAAGTCTCCTCCAAGATTAGCAGAATGCTTTGAATATGCCAAGGAAAGAGGAATCAGAAGCCAACTCTGATCTTGCAGTTCTAGTTCCACCAACTCAGAGGCAATGTATTTACAGTGTTAATCCTAAACCCAATCTGTGGTAGTTTATTATTACAACTACTAGCAAACATGTGCAATCTATAAGATATGAAAAATCATTGACTCTTGGGGTCCATGACTCAAATTTATAATCCTAGTGATTAAGAAGGATGAGACTCGAGGGATAATGGTTTTCAGGCTGGGAGGAAAGTTCATGAGGTTATTTCTCCAATTAACTACAAAAATTTCTGGGCTGGATACATGATTCAAATGGTAGACTGACTACTGTTAGCAAACAAACTGAGAGCATGAGGTATGTTCAACTCCAAACTGGGAAAAAGAAAAAGTCCTTAGAATAATACTATGAGAAACAGAATCATGAATAGGAAAGCAGAAACAAAAGAAATAAACTTTTTGATACAGACAAAGTTTCCCAATGTGAAATACGGCACAAATTCTAATAATTACGGTTTTCCTTCCTATACAGAAGCAATAAATAGTACTTTTACATGACGAAACTAAAATGTAAAACTGTATACAATAATCACATTACTTTTATGTTTCCATAATTTAACTGGTTTTCCTACAAATTTCTAGAATATTGTAGCCTTGGAAATTCAATGAAAGTTGCATTTCATATAAATTACAGATCCTTGCAAAGGTTGTCTAAAATTGATCTATACTGAAATGTTTGCCATTGATATCTTTCTCAAGATTCCAAATGCTTATACTTTCAGCTGACATTTCAAAAACTCATAGCCAAAACATAAATTTTAGTTTGTTCATGCAATCATAGGAACATATAAATATGTCTCAAAATGTTAATGTACTGTCATTAATGTATTATAACTAATAGAATTAAGTATATACCCTGAGGGAATTAAGGTACTGCCGTCTAAATATAAACTTGCAGACACACGCACACACCCATATATATTTAACACTCTGACTTAGGTTAGTTTCTTAACATTGGGTATCAGACAATGATCTAATAATCAAACTTTCTTGTCCAGACATAAAATACATTCATAATTTTGCACATACAAAAACATCAGATCATTCAAACTAATGAGAATATTTAACAGAACCAACCAGCTCCTGAGTCATCTACTTCCTGATTTCATTCATTCATGATGATGCATTTTTCATATCATAATTAAAAATCTTTTTGAGTCTTTCTGATTAGCAGACAAAAATATATCATCATATAATAGAAAATGTAGGTAAAATTACTTGTCCCTAGGTAATGTTTAATATATCTTAACAAAGACTTCTGTTTCCGTCTTGCAGAGTCTGTTTCTGGCATTTTGCCTTAATGTCTAATATTAAATAACAAAGGACATGCCCTATTCCTTAATTCATTTTCCCTAAAGGGTATGCTATGGAGTTGAATCTGATTTGTTTGCTTAATCTAAATTAAGTTTTCTCAAAAATTGAATTACTTTTATGTCACTCCTAAGCCATTTGAAATATCAAATAGAACTAGAAATTGCCCTCGGCAATGATTTGTGAAAGGCATTAATGGTTGTGCAGGGATGAAGGATTTCAATTATCTAGAGTGCCTTAAAAATGGCACTGTTATTCAAAGGGCTGATCGTTTAGTAAGCTGTTAAAGTGTGGTCTTCTAACTTCATCTAAGAAGATAAAAGTTTGTTTTTCATCACATTCTTGCCTCCAAATCAGTAGTATTAGTACCTTTGTACAGTTGATGTCCAGCTGTGACTGTAGTGAAACCTACAAACAACTTTACAGCTGTGTTAGCTGCTCTAGATTTTGAAAATTTCTTCTACTAGCCCTTGTGATTTGAGCCAAGATTCATGGGATAGTCACATAATCCACACTTGCAAAGCACCACAATATACAAAAACCACGTACAAAATGGGGTTCAATTTTTTCTTTGTTGTTTCCTTTTTTTTATTGATTCTCTTTTAAGGAGCTAGGAGATATTTATTTCTCATTAATGTTGATGTGACTTAAATAAATTTTCCAGATTTTTCAAATAAAATAGATATAAAACGAACATATTACTCACAAAATACAGCTAAACATTTGCATGATTTTTTTATTCTAATCCGGTTCTCAGTTCAAATAATATTGAGATGAGACAAGCATATGTGTAAATTCACATGTATCAAGCACACAGAACTCTGGAATCTTTGGGCTTTGATTTCTATATCAACTACACCTAGAAAAGAAAATTATCACTTACTTCATGTCTTAAGTAATCTACTTAAAACAAGTTTTATTAATTTTATCAATAGATATGATCTATGGAATTGATGCATTGAATAAGTTTTTTATTCCTTATTTCCACTGAATTAATATTGCATTTAGTTTCTTCTTTGTACATGAAATAATGACATTCTTGAGGATAAAACATGCGTTTTTCATTTTCGTTGCCAAAATGGAACTATTAGCCATTTTGAAACTTTAACTTTAAATCTGAACCTTCAAATTTCACTAAAACTTGAATTGGGTTATTTTCAACCTTAATATTAAAATAAAAAGCATTATTAAATAGAAAGGAAAATTATGTTATCACACCTTAATCCTTGAATTGACTTTATGATAAAAAGCAATTATATTTAAATAACAAGATAGACATAATTAAACAGGCCGTGAGTCGTGAAAACAGAAAATTCCTTTTTGGATTTGTGCTTGTTGTTGTTTATAGTTTGTGATGATTTGGTCTTCTTTAACTTATGCCTGGTCTATTCATTGTACGTCTTCAGAAAAGTGGGGAGGTGGGCACAGAGCATTAGGGAAAAGAGTGAAAAATTGCAGCAATGGAATTCATTGAACATTGATGAAAGTTATCTATTTAACACATGGGTGGGGGACAGCAGGGTGAGACTGGGAACAAGGGAGGGGAATGAAGACATTTCACAAAAGGAAATGTACTCATTACCTGACTCATGGAATTGTAATCCATCTATAAATCACCTTAATAAGAACAACAGAGTAAATTTATTTTAAAAAGGTAAACAAAATGTTTTTTCTTAGAATCTTAGAAGTTTGTTTTGTTCACTCATTTGGGCTGGGTGAGTCTATCTCTGAAAAAAGCTATGTTGACATTAATCTGTCAAATTTTTGAGCTACTAGTAGATAAAATTCAATCATGACTGTGTTTTTTTTTTAGACTCTGATTCATTTATTTCTTTAATCTAATTTGTATTATTTCTGTATACAGGTTTTGGTTTGGCTTGTTCCTGCTCTTCAAGGACCTAGTGGTGCATCATTAGTGCTGGTTCAATATTGTTCTAATTTGTTGATGATATACTCAAAGAAATTTTTCTCTGAGTATTGCCTGTGCTATTGTGTCCCAGGGGTAGTAGTATTTTGTGTGTTCAATTCCACTGAATTCCATAAATGTTGGAAATTCCTTCCATATCATTTCAGTGAGTCACTGATGATTTAGCAATGTGTTATTCAGTCTGTGAGTTTCAGAATTTTCTGTGATTTCTTTTGATGTCGAGATTAAACTTGGTCCCATTGTGGACTGACAAGATACAAAGAGTAATTTTATTTTTTATTTTTGAATTATGACATATTTTTCTTGTGTTCTAGATATGATCTATTTTGGAGAACGTTCCATGGGCTGCTGAGAGGAATATATATTGTGACACTGCTAGGTGAAATATTCTGTAGATATCTGTTAGGTATAGCTTGTCAATGTATTTATTTAGCTCTGACTTTTTTTGCTAAATTTTTATCTGGATGGCCTGTCCAGAGGTAAGAATAATCTATTCAAGCAACCAGCAATGTATTTGGACGTATGCATGTTTTTAGGGTAAGTAGAATTTGTCTGATGATTTTGGGAGCTCTGGAGTATTTAGAATTGTTATATCCCTGTGATGGAAAGTTTATCAATATTTAATGTCCTTCTTTGTTTCTTTTTACATTCATACCACTTTTAATTTAAAGCATATTTTATCTAATATTATTGAGGTACTCTGGCTACAATAAAGATGATGTACTGAAGGGTTGCAATTACTTAAGTCACATAGTGAGCACATTTCTTTTTGAACAGTGTCCCCTCTTTCTTTTTGGTCTCCCAGTTTTTCCCTTTCAACCTCCCTCCCCAAAAAGTTGTATAGTTCTTCTATAATGTAGTGTCCATTGAGTAGCACTGATGCATTTGTTCACCCTTTGTCCCTCCATTTCTGTGTTCCCCCTTGCACTTTCCAAACTTACATATAAGACCAAAGGTGCAGAAATTAAAAAAAAATAACACTATCACAACACAGAAGGAAAAAGCAAAATATTAAAAAAAAACTCTCATCATTTCTTGGAGATCATTTTAATGAACATTATTTTATATCATAATATTCATATAGCTATTGAGCCTTCGTGATCCTATTCAAAGGGCATCCTCCCTTGATCTCACCGTATAAATGTTTAGAATTCCATAAAATTTATCATGTTTAAGTGTAATGTTTTTTCTTTTACCATCCAACTGTGTTTACTTGCAGAATTAGAGGCACATTCTACTACAAGAAATGAGGTAAATTAGGAAATCTATATTTCTCTGAGTCTGTCTTTCTTCTCTTCGTATAAGTTTGTTCCAAGTCTTTCCATTTCTTATTAATGGTGTATTTTCATTCTTTCTGGATCAATAGAATTGCATCATACTGAAGATTTTCTTCATGGCAAAGGAAATAGTTAGCAGGATATATAAAAGGAGAACAGAATGGAAGAAGATTTTTACTAGGTAAGCATCAGACAAGGGTTCACATAACTAACCCATATTTAGAGATCAAAAAGTTAAGCCCAACAAAAATAAACCCTCAAATAAACAAGAATCCAATTAATATATGGGGTAAAGACTTAAAGAGAACTTCTTAGAAGAAGTAAGAATGACAAATAAGGGGCTAGGAAGGTGGCTCAGTGTAGAGTGTTTGCCTTGCATCCATGAAGCCTTGGGTTCAATTCTTTAGCACCGTATAAGCAGAAAAAGTTGGAAGTGGTGCTGTGGCTCAAGTGGTAAAGTGCTAGCCCTGCGCTAAAGAGCTGAGGGACAGTGCCCAGGCCCCGAGTTTAGGCCCCACAACCAATTAAAAAAAATGACAAATAGACACATCTCTCTCCATAAAAGAAATGCAAATGCAAACAACACAGATTCATCTCACCCTTGTTACAATGTAATTATGAAAAAAAATGAACAATCAAAGATATTGATAGGGTTGTGGCCCAAAGAAAACTCTATTACACTGTTGGTGGGAATGTAATCTTGTTCAACTACTTTAGAATACACTATGGAAATTTTGTGTTATAAAGGTTTAATTTTACTTAAGTCAGTGACCTAATGTGATTTTTTTAGCGCTTCCTTGATAAACACAAAAAAGTAGAGATGTATACAGTTGTTAACTATGCCATGGAAGCATTTCCCATCTCCTGAGGAAAAGTGACTTTCTCATCAGAATATCTGGCTGGTCATGTAATTTAAATTAAAATAAAATTTTGGAGAAACAATCAAACAAACAAAAAAAGAAAAGACAAAAAAGACTAAGCCAAAGCCCAACAAAATAAATACCAGTAAATATGTACTACAAGACAGGACAACTGGGGAGGGCAATATAGGAGGCGTAGGAAATTGAAGGTGAAAAGGATAGAATACGGGCAAGAATCCATTGTATAATTCCCAGAATTGAAATATACAAAGCAAAGGGTAGTGTGAAATGGGGGTGAAGATGTTGAAGTGGTAACTCAATTTCAGGTGCATTGTACACATAAACTGCTTGGTTAAATGGCAAGTAATTCCATAACATAATCTTGAGTTACATAAGGACTGGGTTGATTGGAAGGGGTGGATGAGAATGTTGAAAGAGGTGACATTGATCAAGATGCACTGTATCCATAAACTGTTTCAGTGAATGGCAATTCCATTGTACAACTACTTAAAGATAATAAAAATATTGAAAATATTAATTATGATAGTTGAATAGAGTTAAACCTCAAATCAACTCCCATTTTAAAATATTTTATGTTGGAGACTTGGAGATTAAAATTCAAATAATAAAACATTATGAATCTCTTTTTATCAGAATTTGGGATATTAACTCAAAACTACTTTGTCTTTTGTCAGCCTTTGAGCTGTTATAAGAGAATACTTCAAAGTAAGTGTTTTAAAACCATCAGGAGTATATTACCCATATGCTCGAAATTTAGACATTGATTATAAAAATGGTTGTTCAAAGCAATTCCTTGTCTTATGGGGGTCCAATTTCTGGTTCATCATTTGCTGGACATTCACATGTCAGAGTAGTTATATAAGGTTTCTTTTATCAGGATCATTATTGTAGTGTTATCTCTGAAATATTGATTCTAATGTCACCAGACAGGGGAATAGAATTTCAACATGTATATATGGAAGGAGTTACATCGTCCAATACACTTTGCAACTTTTGCTTTAACTCAGTGTAGTGTATCATTTGGATATAATTTCGTAGAAAATAATAACTTAAGGACAAGCTTATATCATATGGCTTATGTGAATGATTCTTCTTACAATGGGAATAATTACAGTGATGGTAAAGTGAAATATGATTGCTTAGTGGCTCTTGAATCAATCATAGGTAATCATGTAAACGTGGTACAACTTTCTAAGGCCCTTCTGATATATTTGAACAATCCCCTATGAGTCAATTGCTTACAGAAATATTCGTTTGAGCCAACAAATACAGATCTCCTTTGATTTTAATTAAGGCCTGCTAGTAGGACTCAGACACCAAAATCAGAGGATACTAATTTCTCTGATAAAATATGTAATATCATTTTTATAATTAATATAACATGTAGACTGTAATATTAATAGCACTATAAATACTTGTATTCACATTCTATAATATATTGACATACTTGGATTTCATCAGTTTTTAGAATATTTATACCTAAGTGTATATTGTATGCAAATAGTTATTTGATGATGTATAGAAAATGAGAAAAAGATTTGCATACATATTACTACAGATGCAAACAGATTCAAGTGGTTATTTATGATCCTTCATTTCTTGGTTTCATTCATGCATGGAGAAAATGCAAAGAAGTGAAAATTGCAAAGTTGAATTTACTAAAGGATCAATTAGATGAAGTTTGTGTTGGGCTAAATAGATTTTTTTTTAATTTTATTTTCTTTTATTTGAGAACATACTGTACAGAGGGGTTACAATTACATGGGCAGGATAATGCATATATTCCTTACCAAGCATTGCAGCCTCCTCCTTTGTTTACCCTTCACCTCCCTTCCCAGCCTCCCCACTCACCCCCACCCAATAATACCCCCCTCCCCCCCACACACCGACATTGTAAAGCTGGTTTTGACATGACATTTTGTACTTCTCATTGTTGCAACAGGTCCACCTGAATCCTTAAACGACTTGTTTGTCCCCATCTCCTCCACATGTTATACTGATATCAAATATAGTGAAAGCGGGGGTTACACTGTGGGGGAGGGACATACAAAGCAACAAAGAAATAATCTTATAAATGCGTTAGAAACACATGCATGAAAGAAACAAAAACATTAAAATACATATTTGAGGTTCGTTTTCCTAACATCACATTATCTGACTTTTTCTGCTTGACTCATACCTATACTAGATATTGCAAATAAGGGAAACCATGGGACCTATGTTTCTTTGGGCCTGGCTTACTTCACTTAATATAATTTTTTCCAAGCCTTTCCATTTCCTAACAAATGGAGAAATGTCATTCTTTCTGATGGAGGCATAGAATTCCATTGTGTATATATACCACATTTTCTTGATCCATTCATCTACTGAGGGGCATCTGGGTTGGTTCCATATGTTAGCTATGGTAAATAATGCTGCAATAAACATAGTTGTGCTGGTAGCTTTAGTGTGGTCTTTTTTGTGAACATTAGGGTAAATGCCCAAAAGTGGGATTGCTGGGTCATAGGAGAGTTCTATGTGAAGTCTTTTGAGGAACCTCCATACTGCTTTCCAAAGTGGTTGAACAAGTTTACATTCCCACCAACAATGAAGTAAGGTTCCTTTCTGTCCACATTCCCTCCAGCATCTGTTGTTGTTAGAGTTCTTGATTTTTGCCGTTCTAACTGGAGTGAGGTGATATCTCAATGTTGTTTTGATTTGCATTTCTTTTATGGCTAGGGATGTTGAACATTTCTTCATGTGTCTATTGGCCATCCTTCTTTCTTCTTCAGAGAAGCTTCTCTTTAAGTCTTTCGCCCACTTACTTATTGGGCAGTTGTTTCTTTGAGGATTTGTTGTTGGGTGGTTTAATTTTTTGAGTTCCAAGTATATTTTAGATATGAGACCCTTGTCCGTTGTATGGCTAGTAAAGATCTTCTCCCAATCCGTGGGCTTTCTATTGATCTTGCTAGCTATGTCATTTGCCCTGCAGAAGCTCTGCAACCTTATACAATCCCATTTGTCCAACCTTTCTTTGATTTGTTGTGTTTCCGGGTCTCTATTCAGAAAATTTCGGGCTGAGCCAAGGAGACCTAGGGTTTCTCCTATTCCATCCTGTAATGTTTTCAGAGTGTCTGCTTTGAGTTCAAGGTCTTTGATCCATTTGGAGTTGATTCTTGTGCAGGGTGATATATAAGGATCTAGCTTTAGTTTTCTACATGTAGTTAACCAGTTTTGCCAGCACCATTTACTGAAGAGCCTGTCTGTCTTCCATTCTATTGTTTTAGCTCCCTTATCGAAGATTAGATGGCTATAGGTCTCTAGGTTCATTTCTGGGTTTTCAATTCTATTCCATTGGTCCTGAGGTCTGTTCTTATGCCAATACCAAGCTGTTTTGATTACTATGGCTTTATAGTAGAGTTTGAAATTTGGTATTGATATTCATCCAGCAGTGTTTTGCCGTTGAGGAGCGTTTTTCTATTCAGGGTCTTTTATTGTTCCATATGAATTTTTGGATTGCCTCTTCTGGGCTAAATAGATTTTATAAATTAAATTGTTTTGTTCCTTCCTTTCTTCCTTCCTTCTTTCCTTCCCTCCATCCCTACTTCTCTCTCTTTCTCTCCTTCTTTCCTTCCTTTCTTCCTTCCTTTCTTTCCTTCTTCCTTTCTTTCTTTTGAACTTTCTATCTTTCTTGTTTCTTCCAACTTCCTCTCTTTCTTTTACTCAGAATATTTCTTTTGGCTATAGAAAAAAATACCAACAGTTGTACTCAAAAGTGTTATGAGTAATTATAAATGTTATCTAGATTAATATTAATTTTAATAACTTATATTAATATTAATTAATATTAATTAATATTAATATTAATATTAATATTAATTTTAATAACTTTTATATCTTAAGACAATTGTACTAAAAACTTCAGAACGGGGGCTGGGAAGGTGGCTCAGTGGTAGAGCTCTTGCCTTGCATGCATGAGGCCCTGGGTTCGATTCCTCAGCACAACATAAGCAAAAAGAAAAAAGCCAGAACTGGCGCTGTGGCTCAAGTGGTAGAGCACTAGCCTTGAGCTGAAGAGCTGAGGAACAGCGCTCAGGCCCAGAGTTAAGGCCCCACGACTGGACCCCCCCCCAAAAAAAAAATGAAAGAAAAAGAAATGTACTCATTACATTGGTCATGTAATTGCAAACCCCCTGTAAGTTATTTTCACAATTAAGAAAAAAAAATGAGGCCAAAATATCACCTCTATGGTTTCCTATGAAAAGACAGCAGAATACAATCTGTTCCTCAAAGAAATTGACTCGTAATGGACAATATATTGCCAATTTCATAAATGATGTAAGAATACTGAAGGACAAATTTCAACTCATAATGCATGATATAAAATTTACTTTGTCCCCTGTAAACAACCTTTCAATCCTATCTATGTCTTATTCCTAAAATGATTCATATTTTATTCTAATCATATTTTTAACTTAACTTTATGTTGTTGTATGGGAATTGCTGTTTGAAAAAGCAGTTTATGAATAGTGTTTAGTGAGTTATTTTTCCTCTCCTGAGGTTTGAACTCTAGTTCTGAGCGCTGTCCCTGAACTCCTTTCAATGAACGATAGAGCTCTACCACTTGAGGCACAGCAGCACTTTTAGATTTTTCTAAGTTTTAATTGGAGATAAGAATCTCACAGACTTTCCCGACAGGGATGGTTTCAAACCTCAATCCTCAGCCTCCTGAGTATCTAGTAAAACAGGCATGAGCCGCTAGTGCCCGGCTTAATACAATGCATCCTTTTTATTTTTGACTAGTCCTGGGCCTTGGCAATGTCTTTGAGCTTCTTTACCTCATGCTAACACTCTATGACTTGTGTCATAGTGCCAATTCAAGCTTTATTGTTTATGTAGTAATGAGGAATCAAACACAGGGCTTCACACATGCAAGGCAAACAGTCTACAATTAATCCACATTTCATGGCTAATACAATGCACCTTGAGGTTCATTATCGCTCATCCATCTCAATTCTATCTTATCCCTCAATTTACTTAATTATGTAGAATATTCACTGACTCACAATGTCATATATAGTCACTCAGAGGATATGTCACAGATTATATTTTATTTATACTCTTATTCATCAACATGCTAAACTTATACC
Source organism: Dipodomys spectabilis (assembly GCF_019054845.1). Classification (NCBI taxonomy): domain Eukaryota; kingdom Metazoa; phylum Chordata; class Mammalia; order Rodentia; family Heteromyidae; genus Dipodomys; species Dipodomys spectabilis. The sequence continues at coordinate 1,271,166 of NW_024871131.1, read as the reverse complement.
TTACAGAATTCTGTGATTTAAAATTCTAAATTATCACTCAGATTCACTCACTACTATTCAAAAATTTTTACTAAGGTTAACGCAAATGCAATCTGTAATTCTTTGATAAAGTACAATGATTTTTAGAATGTCAAAGAGATGTACTATGAACATCACCTTCAGTTCTAGAATATTTTATCATCACTGCCCTCTCAAAATACTCCAATATTTATTAGCTCACACTTCCTGTCATCATTTCAACCTACTCTCCACTTGACCAACCATTACTTCATAGTCTACCACTACAGATGTGTCATTTTTAAAAAGCTCATATAATTAGAAAATGTAGTCTGTTTTATCCATTTCTCCCATGCAATATTAGTGTTTCCCAAGTAAGTAAGTCCATGTAAATTTTTTTCATGGATAGAGCATATTGTTTTGTATTCATGTATATACTTGTGTAACATACTCAAGAGCAATTTCAATATTTTATTATATGGTATTCTAAAAACTTTTGCTATGTATATTCTTGTACATGTGTCTCATTGGACATATGTTGAAATATATATTGTATATAAAATTATGATTGCAAATGCTGGATCATAGATGCAACTCTATGTGTAATATTTTAATGATTGCCAGTATGTTTAACAATCTGGCTATATTGCTTTAAGTGCCAAGCCACAATGTACAAGGATTCCAATTTCTACATAGTTGTTGTGCAGGTATATCTTATTGTTGTTTCTATTTCTACTAATCTCTATATGTATGCAATGTCTAAGTATGATATAACCTTTCCATATGTTCTTTGGTTGTTGGTATATTATTACAGAGATATATATTTGTATTTTTTGATAACTTATTCAGGAAAGTTAAAGTTTTTGATTGGCATTAAGATTTATGTTTATGATAATTTCTAAATCACCTGACCAGCATTCTTTGACTCACTGACAATTGAATATAAACTGGAATATATTTCTCTGACCAATATTAAGCTGTTAGTGTAAAATTGTTACATTTGTAGAGGAAAGATTACACAGTTCAATGGGTCTGTAAAGCACCAGATTAAATCCACAAAATTATTATCAAGGAATATTAATAAGGAGTAAAACCAAAAGTTTGTCGAATTACATTCTCTTCAATAAGTAGTGATAAATTAGACAGTATTGGGGAGAGTTAAAAAATGAACATTGACTTAAACATAACAATTTATTCAAATATTAGCTACAAGCAAGATTAAAACATGGCATATAAACGAAATAGAGTGATATAAATGTAAAGCAAAGAAAGATTTCTTGACAATTTTGGAGATGAAGCATTTTTAACTCAGGCAATAAACTTATAGGAAAGAAAAACTTGATGCGATAAGGGAGCTAAAAAACTAGAATGGAAGAAAGACAGCCTCTTCAGTAAATGGTGATGGCAAAATTGGTTAACTACTTGCAGAAAGCTAAAGCTAGATCCCTATATATCACCCTGCACTAGAATCAACTCCAAATGGATCAAGGACCTCAAAGTCAAAGCAGACACCCTGAAAACAATACAGGATGGGATAAGAGAAACCCTAGGACTCCTTGGCCCAGGCAGATATTTTCTTAATAGAGACCCAGAAACACAACAAATCAAAGAAGGTTGGACAAATGGGATTGCATGAAATTGCAGAGCTTCTGCATGGCAAAGGACATAGTTAGCAAGATCAATAGAAAGCCCACGGATTGGGAGAAGATCTTCACTTGCCTTATAACAAACAAGGGTCTCATATCTAAAATATACCTGGAACTCAAAAAATTAAATCCCCCAACAATAAATCTTCAAAGAAACAACTGCCCAATAAATAAGTGGGCTAAAGACTTAAAGAGAAACTTCTCTGAAGAGGAAAGAAGGATGACCAATAGACACATGCTCAACCTCCCTACCCATAAAAGAAATGCAAATCAAAACAACATTGAGATACCACCTTACCCCAGTTAGAATGGCCATACTAAAGAACTCTAATAACAACAGATGCGGGAGGGGATATGGACAGAAGGTAACCTTACTGCATTGTCGGTGGGAGTGTAAACTTGTTCAACCACTTTGGAAAGCGGTATAGAGGTTCCTCAAAAGACTTCACATAGAGCTCCCCTATGATCTAGCAATCCCACTTTTGGGCATTTACCCAAATGATCACAAACAGGACCATAAGAAAGCTACCAGCACACTATGTTTATTACAACATTATTTACCATAGCTTAGATAGGGAACCAACCCAGATGCCCCACAGTAGATGAATGGATCAAGAAAACATGGTATATATACACAATGGAATTCTATGCCTACAGCAGAAAGAATGACATTGCCCCATTTGTTAGGAAATGGAAAGACATGGAAAATAATATAGTAAGTGAAGTAAGCCAGGCCCAAAGAAACTTAAGTCCTATGTTTTCCCTTATTTGCAATAACTAGTACATGTTTGGGTCAAGCAGAAAAGGTCATATAAGTTGATGTTAGAGAAATGAACCCTAAGATATGTATTTAATTGTTTTTTTCCCTTTCAGGTGATTGTTTCAAACACATTTATAAGATTATCACTTTGTTGCTTTGCATGTCCCAACCCCATGGTATAACCCCTGCTTTCACTGTATTTGAGGTTGATAAATTTGTGGAGGGGAAGGGAAAAAACAAATTGTTTAAAAATAGGGATACAGGTGGATCCAATGCAACAATGAGATGTACAAGACGTTATGTGGAAAACGAACTTTACAACTTGGTTGGGGGGGGAACATTGGGTGGGGGGACGGAGTATGGGGGAGAGTATGGGAAGGGATGGGAAGGGGGCTACAATGCTTGATAAGAAATGTACTCATTACCTTTTCCCTGTAATTGTAACCCATTTCTATAGTATTTGAACAATAAAAAGAAAAAGAAAAAAAGAAAAACTTGATATAGTAGAACTCAATATAATTGTAAAATAATTTGGTGTGTGGAAGCTCATATAAACGTAGTGAATAGAATTTGGGAGCACGGGGCTCATGTATCTCATCCCAGCTACTTGGGAGGCTGTGATATGAGTATTGTTTTTTGAATCCATCACACAAAATACAGTCCCTGAAAATATTATCTGTGACTAATCAGCAAAAATGCAGAAGTGAGGCTTCATTTAAAGGGTAAATTTTTAAGAAAATGCAACAAATCTCAGGGACCCTGAGTTCAATTTTCAGGAGCATACATACAGGTACAAAAGTAATAATAGTAATAATAATAGTGATGATGATGATGATGATGACGACGACTACGACAATGATGATGAAGGGTAACCATAGTCAAGGATAAAATATTTGCAAATCTTGTACCTGAAGAATGCCGCAAATCGAGACTCTACGTAGAATTCTGAAAACCTAATGTTAAAAAAATCAATTAGATGGAGGCATAGAGCAAGTTTACACTCCCACCAACAATGCAGTAAGATTCCCTTCTGTCCGCATCCCCTCCAGCATCTGTTGTTTTTAGAGTTCTTGATTTTACCCATTCTACCTGGAGTGAGGTGGTATCTCAATGTTGTTATTATTTGCATTTCTTTTATGGCTAGGGAGTTTGAGCATTTCTTCATGTGTCTATTGACCATCCTTTCCTCTTCAGAGAAGTTTCTCTTTAAGTCTTTAGTCCACTTATTTATTGGCCAGTTGTTTCTTTGAGGATTTGTTGTTGGGGGATTTAATTTTTTTGAATTCCAGGTATATTTTAGATATGATACCTTGTCCATTGTATGGCTAGTGAAGATCTTGTCCCAATCCGTAGGCTTTCTATTGACCTTGCTAGCTATGTCCTTTGCCATGCAGAAGCTCTGCAAGTTCATGCAATCCCATTTGTCCAACCTTCTTTGATTTGTGGCATTTCTGAGTCTCTATTAAGAAAATATCTGCCTGGGCCAAGGAGTCCTAGGGTTTCTCTTATTCCATCCTGTATTTTTTCAGGGTGTCTGCTTTGACTTTGAGGTCTTTGATCCATTTGGAGTTGATTCTAGTGCAGGGTGATATATAGGGATCTAGCTTTAGTTTTCTGCAAGTAGTTAACCAGTTTTGCCATCACCATTTACTGAAGAGGCTGTCTTTCTTCCATTCTATTTTTTTAGCTCCCTCATCGAATATTACCGGGCTATATGTCTGTAGGTTCATTTCTGGATTTTCAATTCTATTCCATTGGTCCTGAGGTCTGTTCTTGTGCCAGTACCAAGCTCTTTTGATTAATATGGCTTTATAGTAGAGTTTGAAATTTGGTTAATGATATTCCTCCAGCACTGTTCTTTCTATTGAGGATTGTTTTTGCTATTCGGGGTCTTTTATTGTTCCATATGAATTTTTGGATTGCCTCTTCTATTTCCTTGAAGAATGAGGTTGGAATTTTGATAGGTATCGCATTAAATTTGTAGATAGCCTTGGGAAGTATTGCCATTTTCACGATGTTGATCTTTCCAATCCAGGAGCATGGGAGTGTTTTTCTACTTTCTAAATTTTGTTTTGATTTCCTTTTTTAAGTTTTAAAAGTTTTCATCATAGAGGTCCTTCACTTCTTTGGTTAATTCCTAGTTATTTTCTTTTTTTGTGGGGCTATTATGAATGGAGTTGCTTTCCTAATTTCTGCCACACTTTTTTCATTGTTGGCGTACAGAACAGCCATTGATTTTTGAGGGTTAATTTTATACCCTACTACTTTGCCAAAGTTTTGAATCATCTTCAGTAATTTGGGAGTGAAGTCTATGGGATCTTTAAATACAAGATCATGTCATCTGCAAAGAGGGAGAGTTTTACTTCTTTCCCTATTTGGATCCCCTTTATGTTTACATCTGGTCTTATTGCTGTAGCTAGGCATTCTAATGCTAGATTGAAGAGAAGTGGATAGAGTGGACATCCTTGTCTTGCTCCTGAGTTAAGAGGAAATGGCTTTAGTTTTTCACCATTAAGTGTAATGCTGGCTGTAGATTTGTCATATACAGCCTTTATTATATTGAGGAATGTTCCATGGATTCCTGATTTTTCCAAGACCTTCATCTTAAAGGGGTGTTGGATCTTGTCGAATGCTTTTTCTCCATTTATTGAGATAAGCATGTGGTTCTTATCCTTGCTCCTGTTGATTTGATGAATTATTTTAATTGTTTTGCGTATATTGAACCAGCTTTGCATCCCTGAATGAATCCTGTTTGATTGTGGTGTATGATCTTTTGGATGGATTGTTGATGTACTCATTATCTTGCCCATGTAATTTTAACCCCTCTATATAGTATTTTCACATTTTAAAAAAACTACAAAAAGTAAAATAAATAAAAAAAATCAATCAGAGACCAGTAAAATACATCTTGTGCAAAATAAGCACAAGAAAAACATCATCAGTCATCAAATAAATGCACATTAAAACTAAAATGACATCATAATAAATAATTAGGCTTAGAATATATATGAGAATATAAAAAGTCTCGATGCAATGTCTTCAGTATAAACTTGTGATACCTTCTAAGTGTACTTGTTTTTCTGAATTCACATGGTAAAATAAATTGTTGTTTTCCTTTAATCTGTAAGGAATTTTACTCTGCTTCTCTGTTTATTGTTTTAACTCGCTAGTCCCAAAATGTTTTTCTCCATATTTCTGAAGCATTCCTACAGATCATACCCAAATTTTGCTGATATGATATCTAAAAGCTATTATACTTCTGCAGAACCCACGGGTGCTAAGATCCAGGTCCCAAGTATCTACAGCATCAGATAACAAGATCAAGACTTCTCACCTAGGCCCATGCAACATGCCAACAGAAAGTAATTGAAGACCCATCTCAATTTTTCATTTCCTATAATATTTCTGGGCCCCGATTCTTTATGACAGAGGAATTAGCAGTAAGCAATTGTGAAATGCAAGGCAACTTAAAATGAAAGATGAAATCACAAAATCTAAGAGAAAGTACAGTAATTTAAACTTTCAATTTACAGATGACCAGCCCATATGAGTGAACAAGATCACAATTGTCATAAAATAATTTTTAATACCCCTCTTCTAATGATTAATGAAAGATTTCAGTCCAGCATAAGTAGGCCAAAAAAGTTCCTGGAATGATATATCCATAATTGGTCTACCAAGGCTAGGAAAACTTGACTTAGAGGTCAAATATAATTCAGAAAAACATTAATTGAGAAGATCCTTATTGCTTCAAAATACTGGTTCTTCAGTAAAACTTGGTCCTGTAGTATTAAAATGTTGTCATTCTCAAACTAATGATAACCTACATTTAATCTCGTGAAAATATATTCCTTTTCAAATAAACTTTTAAAAATCACATTCACCAAAATAACATTTGACAAGTCAATGATGCTTAGTGACTTTACAAGCTTTTCAAGAGTAGGGTGCAAGTTACAATAGAGTTGATTTATTTACCCAGCACTAATGGGAAACAGGTTCAACCATTCATTAAAGTGTAGAAATAGTACCACCACCATTTGTAATTTTCAGTATGTGCCTTCCAGAAATGTGTTAAATACATAAGCCTCCCAAATTTCAAACACAAACATTGACTAATGAAGTAAATTTCATCACATAATGAGGTATATTTTAAAAAGTCATGAATAGTTGCCATATCATATGTTGTTTCATCTTTTCCCTATCTGTCTAACATAGTAAGAAATATGACTTTAAGTTTAGAATATGGGTTCTCATCAGAGATATGACAAACATGAAATCTGTCTTCTATTTCTATCGTATTCCTATATAGTAGTAAATTTTAATATTATCCCATATAAAATAAAATAATCACAACCCATTGTACAAAGCCATTTATAAAAGCTGGTAGTTAGGAATACATTCTAAGCCATTTTTTAACTTTCTTGTTGACTAAAGATTAGTCTTCGAAATGGATAAGAATAAAATCATGTCTAGGTGCTTAACGTCTCCACTCTTGCAAATTGTTATAGCAGATGAATAAATTATGGAAATATAAGCAGACATGGGTTAAAGTATATGCAGAATTGAAACTCCATGGAATGCATATAAACCTTTCAAATTATTACCAGACAGTTTAACAGAATGACTATCAGGAAACTGAAACTAGAAAATGAATAATAGTACAATAATGGAATAATGAATAATGGAACAAGAGGCAAGTACAACTAGAATACTCAATGTACACATATGATAAGGTAAGAGGTAAGTCTGAAATAAATCTTGGAGAAGGGGTTGGTTGAGAATAATAGAAGGAGTGACTCATCTAGGAGCATTGGACAATTAGATGGACATATTTAATTGTAACACACTTGCACAACCTTTTGAAATTCAGTGAAAAAACACAGCGAAAAACAAAAACACATAAAAATCACAAGGAAACAGAAATCTCTAGAGTGTATAAATATGACCTCTAAATTTTAAATAGTGAAGGGCAGTCTTGGGAAAAGCAAACAAAGCTGTTCAAAGTGGGCAGTTTGGGTTAGGGGAGAATTTTGAACAGATTTAAATAGATTGCTTAAGGTTATAAATCACCTATATCTGATACAAATATTTTCTTCTGCGAGTTGTCTTTGTCTGAACTGGATACTCCATTCCTGAAACATACTTTATAGCTTGTGAGGATAGAATGGAAGAAACAAGATCAAGAACCCATTACTCCACTGGAGAGAAAACAGTCCTCTATGTTTTCTCTCATCTCTCTTCACTACTCTTTTTTCATACTTTTAAGTCAAGTGATTTGGAATTATATCTTTCCTTCTTTGTTCTGGCAAAGTAAATGGTCAAACTAATTCCCTAAATATTAATGGCCATTTTAAGTCTATCATGCTGTTTACTTGTCCAAGTGAGTCCATTAAACTTCCCCCTTGCATTTGGTTGCCACAAAAACCCAACATCTATGTTAATGAGGACAAAATCTAATGTAAAATTTTGTCTCCAAAAACCAGTCCAAGATGCTGTGATCACAAATATTTAGCTATACTTTTTTTCTTTTACCTTGAAAGTCTTCTTGTGTCTAAAGTGCCCAGAAAAATAAGTACTCTACCACTATTTGCTTCAATTACTTCTAAACTCAAAGATATATTTTGCTTACACGATGCTTAGATGCCATATCAGGAACAGTGAAGTCATTCTTTGCAAAATTATTTCAATGGATTATTTTTCTCTTGCTCTTGCATTTGCTCAACAAGATGTATGGAGAAGAATAGAGTTAAATCACCCATACCTTGGATGACAGGGTCTGTTAAAACGGACAATACTTCTATGTCCTACTTCTATGTCCTCCTCTTAGCTCTTGCCTGATTTCCAACTAATCACACCTTCTTGGCTTCAAGTCTTGTGAAGCTGAAAGACTGTAAGGCCTCCCCCACTGCTACATCTTCATGGTTTCTCTTTTAAAACCCTTTTATTTGGATGTGGAATTTATTTTCATGTCTTCATTCAATCTGTCCTTCATTGTAGTGAGCCAAATAGGCTCTGTAAAATCACTTTAGGTAGCAAAAATATTAAGGCAATCCATGTCAAAAAGTTTTGGCTTTCCTCCACTTCTGAAGCCAATACGCTCAGCTAGGTCTTCTAATAACACCGTTTTCTTACCTTTTCAATTTGCTAAATTTTTTTCTGATCCCAAAACTTTTTGGCTTATGTAATAAGGGAAGTCTTCACTATTTGATGTTAATAAGGATATTATATATTTGAGCTACTTAGAAATGTGAAATTATTGGTTTGAAGTATTCAATCAGATTTTTTTCTGTGTTTCAGTGCTTCACGTGCAAAGACATTGAGCAAAATTTTACAATTAGAAAAGTGTAAACGCAATATCTTCTTTCATTGTGGAGGGCACTTTCTACTTAAATATTTTGACCCAAATTATCTTTTTCAGGAAATTACTGTTTGGTAATTAAAGGTCAATTCACAAATTTTGATGTCTTTTTTAAAGAACTTTGAATTTAAATTCCACTACAACCTTGTTTCACATATGGGAGTATATTTCCTTGGTAAGGACAATTCTCAAGGGAAGCTACAGGATTTATAGCAAGGTTTCTGAGGTTTGTTTGTTTAGTGTGAAAATGAGCCATCTTCACCCACATTGCTCTCTATCCACTAAGTCTCCATGGATTTCTTTGCATGAAAGCCTATGTTCCCAGACAATTTTAAATTTTCTTCATAGGCTAAGTTGTTAAAAATGTTTGAACAATTAAAATTTACCTTTCATAATTTTAAAACTTTTTGAAATTCCTTTATTAGAATCATGAATTCACCACCTTAATTCCACTTTTATCATCAAAAACATTTCACATGTTATTTTCATGATATAGTGTCCATGAAACTATTATTTTCCAGTGGCTCTGTTATGCATATATATGACCATATAAGCTGATGCTGAGCAAAATGAACTCCAAGATATGAAAACAGAAATTTTTATTTGCGGTTGTTGTTTTTAATGTACTGTGTGATTTCTATTTTCTGTGTGTTTATCCCTTATGGTTTATCTCCTGCTGTATTTGATTTTGGTACCCTTTGTATTGTGTATATATTTACCTTAATTAGGGAAGGTAAGAGAACAACAAAATGGCGAGACAAAGGACAAAGGGCAAACCAATGCAACAGTAATACTCAGAAGACAATATGTTGGAAATGTACATTACAACATGTCACAGGTGAAGCGGTGAAGCAAAACTGTGAGAAAAATGAAAGCAGAGGTAACAAGTTTGAAAAGTTATGTGTTCACTACCTTACAATTACTGTAACCCCACTGTACATCACATTGACAATTAAATTAAATTTAAAAAGTAAGCTGCATGAAATAAAATTTCACTGTATTGGTATAATAAATATTATTCTTAGTGTAGTAACTTTTTAAAAATAAATTCTATTTGACATCTAATTAGAATTAATTACCCCTTTTTAACAGAGGACCATCAACTTGAATGTTATCTAACTAGACAATATTTTCACAATATAATTACCAATATTTTGAAAAAAAATATTTAATACATACTCATACTAAAACTGAAAACAGTTTAATTCTATGGAAACCCATAACTTTTAAAAGTAAATAAGTTGTTAAGAGGACAGAATATATATTTGTTCTTCAAAATTCCTATGACTGATAACTACTCATTTTCAAATTTTGAACATTCCATACCTGAGCGATTCAAAACAGTACCTGTTTGCATGTTATGTAATTCTACTATAGATGTAGTTTCTGGTAGAAAATAAAACTATGAAGCATCTCTAATAATTAATTCTTGAAGAGTAAACAACTGTTTATCAGAGTAAGCTATTATATCTAAGACCATCAATCAAGATTTATGCCATTAAGTCATCCTAGCCCAACACTTTTAAGGGAAATTCATTCCCTTAAAATTCCCTTAATTCACATCAAGAATAGCTTATCTCTATTGTGAGAAAATACTACACCTATGCTAATGTGATGCCCTTCCTGTTCTGGAAAGAACACCACAATAATCTAGGTTGCATCATTTTTCACCCACGTATTCTTGAGATCAGAATACTTGCAAATATTATTTATATTTATTCTTTTTTAAATATCATAGATATTCTGGATGCTAAGATCGGAAGATTACAGTTCAAAGCCTACCCAGGCAGGAAGATTCCCCAAATTCTTATCTCCAATAAACTTCACAGCAAAAGCCAGACAAAAGTGGCACTGAGGTTGAAGTGCTACGGCACGAGCCTTGAGCATAAACAAGCTTAGAGACAGTGTCCAGGCCCAGAGTTCAAGCCCTAGTACAAACCAATAAAAAAAAAAAAAACGACCCCCAAACCTAGCTTTTTTCTAATTGTATAAGGAGGCACGTAATTAAGGAAACTGATTCCTTTGTTACATACAGGTAGAAGAAATTAGATGTCACACAATTATTCTCTTTGTTGGCAACTCTGTCTACATTATTCACATTATCATTTTATACATGAATTGTTGGTATTATCTATTAACTAAGTTCTAATTATAACTCACTTGAAAGAATATTCTAGGCTTATAAAATACAAGAATCATTTGTGAATTTTTTTTTAAATTTCATGATATTTTTATTGTGAAAATATGTACAGAGGGGTTACAATTACATGAGCAAGGTAATGATTACATTTCTTATCAAGCATTGTTGCCCCCTCCTTTGTTTCCCCTTACCATCCCTTCCCAACTCCCCACCCCCAAACCAACCCATGTGTCAAAGTTGTAAAGTTCGTTTTCCGACATAACGTGTTGTACATCTGATTGTTGCAATGGGTCCACCTGTAACCCTATTTAAAGAATTTATTTTTCCCTTCTCCTCCACAAATTATACCAACATCAAATAGAGTGAAAACAGGGGTTATACCATGGCGGAGGGACATACAAAGCAACAAAGAAATCATCTTAGAAATATGCTAGAAACAATAGCAAGAGAAAAAACACCATTTGAGTTCTTATCTTTGGGTTCATTTCACCTAATTTCAACTTATCTGACCGTTTTTGCTTGTCTCACAAATATACTAGTTATGGCAAATAAGGGAAACCATGGGACCTATATTTCTTTGGGCCTGGCTTACTTCACTTAATATAATTTTTTCCAAGTCTTTCCATTTCCTAACACATGGGGCAATGTCATTCTTTCTGATGGAGGCATAGAATTCCATTGTGTATATATACCACATTTTCTTGATCCATTCATCTACTAAGGGGCATCTGGGTTGGTTCCATATCTTAGCTATGGTAAATAATGCTGCAAAAAACATAGTTGTGCTGGTAGCTTTAGTATGGTTATGTTTGTGATCATTTTGGTAAATGCCCAAAAGTGGGATTGCTGGGAAATAGGGGAGCTCTATGTGGATTCTTTTGAGGAACTTCCATACTACTTTCCAAAGTGGTTGAACAAGTTTACACCCCCACCAACAATACAGTAAGGTTTCCTTCTGTCCACATCCCCTCCAGCTTCTGTTGTTATTAGAGTTCTTTTTTTTTTCAATTTAATTTTATTTTATTTGAGAACATACTGTACAGAGGGGTTACAATTACATGGGCAGGATAATGCATATATTTCTTACCAAGCATTGCAGCCTCCTCCTTTGTTTACCCTTCACCTGCCTTCCCAGGCTCCCCCCTCCCCCCCCACCCAATAATACCCCCCTCCCCCCCACACACCGACATTGTAAAGCTGGTTTTGACATGACATTTTGTACTTCTCATTGTTGCAACAGGTCCACCTGAATCCTTAAACGACTTGTTTGTCCCCATCTCCTCCACATGTTATACTGACATCAAATATAGTGAAAGCGGGGGTTACACTGTGGGGGAGGGACATACAAAGCAACAAAGAAATAATCTTATAAATGCGTTAGAAACACATGCATGAAAGAAATGAAAACATTAAAATACATATTTAAGGGTTCGTTTTCCTAACATCACATTATCTGACCTTTTCCGCTTGACTCATACCTATACTAGATATTGCAATTAAGGGAAATCATGATCATTTGTGAATTTGTCAATTAAACCCTCTACTTAAAAAGAATTTTGTCGTATCCTATATATATGAAATTACTTACAAAACCAAATATTTTAAATCTAGATTATAATTTAGCTTTTGTAATCCATCATTTCTTTGGAATCCAACAGAATGATGATTACTTACTTTTTCAAATTTTGGATGGGAATCATGAGCCATTTTGCATCTAGGAATGTTCTGTAATGAAGAGAGCATTTAAAACACAACTGAGGATTATATATGAGTTGCATTTCAATAAGAAAGTTGACTTCTCAAATCATAGTGACAAAATAAGCCCAGACTTCCAACTGTGTATTTCTTTCTTGTTTGGTTTGTTCTAATAAGACTAAATTATACTACCTGGTCCAGGGAAGGTATCACTATGTAATTCCACTCTCTAATCTCTTGTCTTAGTCTGAATGCTAGAATTTTAGGCTTGTATCACATTGCCCCGCCATAGTTTCTTGGTTTATTTACTCTAGATACAGACTGGCAATTCTGAACTTCTCCCGTGATATTATCCACTAGACTGCTCAGAGTGTTCATGAACTATTTTCAAAGATGTTCTAACATTTGACATAGGCTATGAACATTTTCAGATGCACCTGCAGAGGTCTCTGATTCATTGCTCCATGGATCCAATCCCTTTAATTTTGATTACATGACTCTCTTACTATTTCTGATCCTTACCTAGGTAATAGTCTCAAACTTTTTCGAAGAAAGTTCACTTGAGGACTTTCTAATATTAAAACTTATCCCTTGATTCTAGTCTTTCTCAGGACATATTTTCTATTGTTTTCTAACTTTTCTACATATTCTGAGAGTGTTTCATTTGTGTATTTGTGTGTGCACATAATAGTGCCTCTGTATGTATGTGTATGTTTGTATGTACGTATGCAAAAGCCTTAGCTCTTATTCATCAATCTTGCTCATGACTGGTATTTAATCACCTGAGGCATTTTTCCAGTCCAGCTTTTGGCTGGTTAATTATAGATAGTGTCTCAAAGACTGCTCTGCCCAGGCTGGATGCAAACTGAACTTCCCAGACTCCTTTACATTCTTAGGTTTTATTTCTCCAGTAGTATCAACTTTTGAACTACAAACATGTTTGTGAGTGTAAAGTCTAAGGTGTAGCCCAGTTTTTAATGCACGAATTCATATAAAGATAGATGAACATACATGTTACATATGCTGAGTGTACAGTGTTAGAAATGTAATCTTAAGATGGGTGGCAGTAAGATTTCAGGATTGGGGTTCAAAGCCAGCCCAGGTAGGAAAGTCCCAGAGACTCTTTTCTCCAATTAACTATAACAAAACTGGACGTGGCACTGTGGCTCAAGAGGTAAAGCATAAGCCTTGAGCTGCATAGCAGAGGGACAGTGCCCAGGCCCAGATTTCAAGTGCCAAGACTACCACCAACAAAAAAAATATATATATAAGTGAAGGAAAGAAAAAGAAATGTAAGTTTAGCCACCAGTTCATTGCTAGTATAATCCCTGCTCTCTCAAGATGGACATTTTTTCAGTTAAGTCCATGCTCTTACATCTGACTTGCATTAGAGCCAGAATTATTCTTCCATTCTACTTTCTATAAAGTTGCTTGATTTGGAAGCATGATTTAGAAAGGGAGTGGCCTCATACTTCGTGGTCCATGCAGGAGTAATGCTTTCTCTATATCACTCCCACAAATCTACATACTGGACTTGGCTTTATTGTATCAATGTTGTCTTATTTGTAGCGTCTTTTATTGTTGGGAGCCAACAGTAAAGTTCAAAGGTCATCTTGACCCTTGTCCTTGCTTGAAGGCACGTACAAGGAACTGGCTTATTTGAAAGACACCAGGTGCCCGGGATTGCTTTGCTATGTCTGCAGAGTTTGTTTTACTTTCAACCAGTTGAACTTGTCTTGTTTTTACTGCACTCTGTTTTTACTGAAATTTTCCTTGTTTTTCTGGACTATAGTAACCTTATACTACTTCTTGAACTCTAACAGTATATATTAGGGAAAGTTAGAAGTAAAAGGTGCTGCAGTCTTGAGCTGCAGACTTCCTGACCCCAACCTTTGCCTTATGTCTTTTTTTTTTCTTATCCTTGCTCCATAAATCAGTATTCCCTTTTGTTGCTGGAAGGCTCTGGCATTCATTCTATAGTGAATTGAATCCTTATACTTAAACACAGGACTTCTCTTTCTCCTATTATTGCTATTGTTTCCCTAACTGTTAACTCATGTACACGGGAAATAATGCGCAGCACATAAACTCACAAAAAGAATGATCTGAGAACCTTCTTCCCATTTAAAATCCACCTTAATTTACAGAGAACTTACAAAGTTTGAAGTCAATGTACTCATGGATAATGTATTTATAAGCAATAAAATTTCATATTTTCCCTTTACTAAGTTGTCTCGGAAACACGTGTTACCTCAGGTACAAAGGTGTCCTTGTGTTATTTCAGTAAACCCAGAAAACACTCATTATGCCTCAGGCAACACCATCGATTGTTACTGAAAGTAACAGTTACTGGATGTGGAAACTGATCCCAGGAGAAGAATTGAATATAGAGGAATGACAAAGTTCAAGTTAACTTGTGCTTTCCTTTTTACCCTATAAGAAAAGAATCCAAGGCTTGAAAGAAATTCTGTCCCCGATTTTTCAAGTGTGTTCTATATTCATATAAATCTTTTCTGTAAACTTCTATTTGAGAGTATTACAAAAAGAAATAATGTGCCATTTGAAGGCCAGCATAGAACACAAATATAATGTTGTTTTAAAGGTGTTCTACAGCAAAGAAACAAAGACATGAAGGTTTTATTATGGATGGATATTTCACCCCTGAGATGATTCTCTTGTTGCAGGAGACAGTTATCAAGTCCTTTAGTCTGGTTCTAAGTTCTCCAGAGCAATAATGATTCCAAAAAAGCAGAATCCAGTGAGTATGATCAGCAAAAGGAGGCTCTTCTCAGACTAGCACTCCTTTAAGGAGGGTCCCAAAGAAATATTTGGGATTTTTAATTTGATTGTTTTTTTAGTTTGTGCTGGACCATGAGGCTAGACCCTGTCCCTGAACAGTTGACTTTCTTGCCCACCTGCCCCCAAAGCTAGTACTCTACTGCTTGAGCCAAAACTCCACTTCTCTCTTTTTTTTTTTTTTTTTTTGGTGTTTAATTAGAGATAAGTGTTTGACAGACTCTCCTGCCTGGGTCGGTTTTGACCTAAGATAGTAAGAAAGCTAAGTGACATCAACTGTATAGTTTTCTCTTTTGAACAAGAAATACTAGATGAAGTTGACTGTAAAGCTAATATTTGGCAATTTTAAAAAGAAGAGACAATGTCCAGAAAGGAAAGCTGTAATTTAAATAACTCAGCAAAAGCAGGTGTACTGAAATATTTTGGAATTATTTTTTCTGCTAGGGAAGATTATTGATCTTGTTGTTCTTTTCACGGAAAATTAAATTCATATTTGCACTTGGTCATGGGGCTTGAACTCTGATCCTGGGCACTGTCCCTCAGCTCTTGAGCTCAAGTTGAGCACTCTACCACTTTAGCTATTATCACTTCTGGGTTTCTGATGGTTAATTGAAAATATGAGTCTCATGGGCTTTCCTGGCGAGGCTGACTTTGAACCACAATCCTCTGGTCTCAACCTCCTGAGTAGCTAGGACTACAGGAGTGAGCCACCAGCACCCGGTTCATATTTGCATTTATGTGCACTGAATGACACTATGTAGCCAAAGAATGGAAATTTGAACCAAATGATAACATTGCAGCTTTTCAGAAAATTTGAGGTAGCAATAAATACGTCCTCCTTTTCCATGTTGTTACATTAATGACTCATGAGCTATGGGACCCTTATATTAATATCTTCTGCCATCTGTATAGGTGTTTTCATTATCAGGAAATGTTCATAGAGAAATATAAAAAGATTGAGATTTTTAGAAAGCAAAGGAGATCAAGTATGAAAGAACAGCATAGAAGGAGATACATTTATCACACAGAGATTAAGAGCTAGCCTAAGAGATTTAGAATGCTAAGGTCAATGAGGATTGATAACTAGTTCTTCAATAACTAAAAATGGTTCTCTAGAGCAGTTTCTAGTATACCTTAGTTACTATCAGTTTTTCCTTCGGTCTGGAGTAATTCCTTCTCTACTGTCACAACTGTTAATTACCCTCTGCCTTTTTGGTGTCATGACTGACCAAAAAGATTTCTAAATCTCACTTAGACTACCCTTCTCTTTGTGATTAGCAGTGACCACACAAAATCCTGGAATCTTTGAATTTCCCGAATTAATCTTCACCTGACATCTAAGCATATTCATGGCAATAATTGCTGTAACCTAATAAACAATACTCTTTTTTCAACACAGTATCCTAATATAAGTAAAGTAAATGAATTAGGGATTATTGTCAGGTGTCAGTATGGAAGGGGCAATTATATATTCCAAGTAAGGTTTTTATATTTTGCATTTACTAGCCAAATGCTTTTTTTTTTTTGCCAGTCCAAGGGCTTAAACTCAGGGGTAGGGAATTATTCCTGAGCTTTTTTTTTGTTGTTGTTTTTGCTCAAGGTTAGCACTCTACCAGTTGAGGCACAGAACCACTTCCAGGTTTTTTTCTGAGGAACTGAACCCAAGGTTTCATGCATGCTAGGCAATCACCTTATCATGAAGCCACATTCACAGAGCCCTAAATGACTTTCGTAAGATGGCATTACATTTTCATCCCGTACTTATGTATCATAATTTTGGCCAGGTGCTAGAAAATGATGTAGAAAACAATAAAATACAATAAGTCGAGTAAGGCTGGATGGACAATGAATAACCATCATGGTCTAGCCAGGGCACAGAGGGGCTTAGCTCGTGGAGCTATTTCAACAGGCTGAGTGAGACAGCTCCTGACCCACAGCCAACCTCCAGAATGAGAGGGACACTTTGGGTACCAACAACATGGGGACTCTGGGTCACCTCCTCCAGCACCCATTCACCCATTCACTCTCTCACCTGTGAGAGTGAGAGAGAGAAAGAAAGTCAGAATTACAGTTAAGTCGGGTGCCGGTGGCTCAGAACTCTAATCCTGAATACACAGGAGGCTGAGATATGAGGATCATGGTTCATAGCCAGCTGGGCAGGAACATCTGTAGGACTTTTATCTCCAAAGAAATACCAGAAAACTGGAAGTGGCACTGTGTGCTCAAGTGGTAGAGCACTAGCCTTGAGTTGAGGAGCTGGGGAACCATGTCCAGGCCTAGAGTTCAAGCCCCACAACTGACAAAAAGTGTACTTCCCACCAAAAGAAGTAAACTGAATAGCACCCATTGTCCTAGGGAGCATGGTAGAGAAGTCAGGCTGAGCTTCCTGTGAATTTGACATTATAAATAGGTCATCTAGCTTCTCAGTGCCTCGGTTTCCCCAGCTGGAAAATTCCACAGAATGAAGGATCCCCTTCCTTATGGGGACAAGGTAATGATGGAAGAGAGACATGTTTTGTTTCATAATCCCACAAATTGCACGATTAATAACAGGCCCCACCTGAGCCCTTTCTGGGTATCTTCCTATCATATGCTCACAGAATTGCTGAGAACCTTATCTGAAGGCCGCTCCCTCTTTGCCTAGCCATGCTCCAGAGGTCCCTCTGTATAAATCCCTTGGTTCCTCACAAATGTCCTGTAAGGAGACTGATGTCCGATGGTTGAGGCCCTACCCAGAGCTTCACCTGTGGTGGACTAAGAGTTTAGGATAATCCATCTAAACTGATGACTGAGCATGGCGCTACATGTCTACCCTCCCAACAGAGGACCAGGCCTGGTGGATCATACCTGTCACAGATAGGAAGACCACGATCCACCCCAGCCTGAGCATAGAGTCTCTATCTCAGAAATGCCCAAGACAGAAAGGTTGCTCTTCAGAGCCAGGGAGGGAAAACAAGCAGGGGATCGATCATGGTGGCCCCAGAGGGGTGTCTGACCCGGGCTGGGGTGGTGTTAGGGCAGCAACTCACCTGAGTTTCTGGGAGAAGCTGTTGGCTGCTGCTCCAGGTGGGGCAAGCAGCCAAGGTGGCAGCATTATGGACTCATGGGTCTAGAACAGAGGACCAATGGCAGGGACCAAGTTGGGCCTTAGGCCGGCTGGCAGCGGGCCATTGCCTGAGGTTTAAAACCCTGCACCTTGGGAAGGTGGGAAGGGGGTGGGAGATAAGGGTGGGCTAGTGCATCAATATCCTACTATACTCCAAAGTCACATCGAGTCTCTTGCTCACCACTCAGCCACCTCTACTTTCCTCAACTACTGGTAGTGGTGTAAACTAATAGAGGGAATCCTGGTGCTACTGGGCATCATGGAATATGGGGCATGGCCACAATTCTTTTATCCCATTGGTCAGAAAGAAACATGAAAGAATGGGGATGTGGCCAGAATCCTGTTATGCAAGCAGCATGGGCAGAGTAATGATGACAGCAGGTCCCCCAGCTCTTTTCCCATGGAACTCTGTCCAATTCAGTTGGGGACAAGAGGGTGACCTGCTTTAGTTGGATGGCTGCAAAGATAGCGGTGTATGTCCATTTGTTGCCAGTCCTGGACTTTGAACTCAGGATCTGGCCACAGTCTGTGAGCTGTTTTTGCTCAAGACTGGCCCTCCACACTGGAGCCACAGGGCTTCTGGCTTTGTTGGCACTATAGTTGGACAGGGGTCTCAAGGACTTTCCTGCCTAGGGTGACTTAGACCATGATCCTCCTATCAGAGCTTGTAAGTATAATGGAGGACTGCTGAGAGCCACTGATGCCTGCCTAACTATTGGTCTTGCTGATGTCCTTGGACAGACCGATGAGATCCCTATCCTTGGGTTGAAGTTGTGGAAGCTGGAGCCTATAGTTGGAATCCTGGTCCTGCCACCTCCAAATAGCAGGAGATCCTAAGAAACTTCTTCCTATCCATATGATTACCAACGGAATGTGATGTATGTTATGATTGAATGAGCAGTACTTGAATGATTATAGGATAAAATTATGCACAAATATATTATAGGACACTGATCGATTTTAGTTAATACTTTATGAGGCATTTAAAGAATCACATTAATAAAATGGAGGCATAATATTCATTATGGACCTTACATAGTATAGAGGTGCCATTTTTTCTGCCAGGCCTGGGATTTGAACTCATGGTCTGGGTAACTCTGTTGCACTACACACACACACACACACACACACACACACATATATATATATATATATATATATATATATATATATATATATATATGTTGACACCATATTGCCTTCAGTGTAGTTTTTTGTTTTATTTATTTATTGACCATTTATTTTATTGACTATTATGGTGCACAGAACATTTATTACATTGATTACATAGGTTATAGGTCTGCATATGTATTTCATTTCATACCTGACACACAAGACATTCACAGAAAAGGAAAACCTGAATCCCCATCAGGTTCTTACTCAACGATTCATTGTTTGGGAGTGCTGGCAACTGAACTCGTGGCCTACAGGGCCAAATTAATGAGTGGGTGAGTGTCAACACAAAATCCTGGGGCAAATTGAGCGGACAGGCAGTTTCCAGGATCTAAGATCATGCCCCAGGGTTTAACAAATTAAGAACAGATTTACATGCAGATGGCAGTATGCTAATAAATATACATCCTTATAGAGTGCCAGAGATGTCTATACATTATTCAGTTATATAGACTACATTCATACCAATTCTTGGATATTTATTATACCTCCATGAAATTAATGTTATTGTTTTCATCCTTCAACTATTAATGAAATCAACCAGTGTCCTGAAATTATTGCGTTCCTGTAAGTAATAATATTCTTTAATGCTTCATAAATAATAAATAAAATAAATCAGCCTCCTGAAATGATGCTGTCTAATTTTATAGGAGCATCATTCATGATCAACTCATTCAACCGTGACACTGATAACATGTCACTGTTATTCCTATGGATGGAAACCAGTTTCTTAATATTTCCTGCCATTGGTTTCAGCACGGAGACTCAAAATCCGGGCCTATGTTGCCAGATGGGCCTATGGCTCCCCTGATAGTCTGCCATCATACAGCAATGCAAGGTGAAGTACCCTTTACAACAGTGTCATTCAGACCGAGGAGGGTCACCATACAAAGGAAGAAAACATAAAAAGGCCACATTTTTTTCTGTGCATTGTTTTCCCTACAAGGCCTGGGGTCTAGCATCCCAGAAGCAGCTTTAGGTCCAATGCCTGCACCCCCACATAGGTTGATCAATGCTCAGGCAGAGTTGCCATGACCTGAGTTCAAGCCACGTGCTGAGAAAAATTAAAAAATAAAAATTAGCTCCCTGGCTTGCAATTCGTGCTGTTTATTCTTCTAGGTTTTGTATTAGAACTCAGGATGTGGGTAAATCTGCAGCAATGTGGATGAAGGGGAAGATCACCTTACTTGAGGATTAGAAAGTCAGGCCTGTTGACTAGTCATGAATTCAAGCTCCAGCCCTGGAAAACGTACTATGTGTATACATTGTAAAGATAGGGTTTATACTTACCTATAGATTTTCAATCCATACATATATGGTGTGGTTGTTCCATATAATTTTTGTTTCATTTACCGTTGATTTTACTATGATGAAACCCATTCCGTTCATTACATTGATGACATCCTATCACAGAGCATGTAGATTTGTAAAAATGTTCTCCATCATGCCTGACATCCAGGATTCTCAGAGAAAAAGAAAACAAGTTTCACACTCGGCTTCTTTCTCCATGAACCACTTGTTGGTAGTACTGGGATCTGAACTCCGGGCAAGGTGAACACACCAATTTGTGAGCAACTAAGGAGCTAGGCCATTCCCAGGATCTGCCATTGATCCCCAGGTACACCATAGTCATAAATTCATAATTTAAAAGTAGGATCTATATTGACATACATGTGTGGACAGGAATTTGAGTTCAGTGCACTTCTCCTTATTTTGTGTCTTATTCGTGGAGGTATTGTGTGTTTTATTAAGTATGGTGACAAGTATAACTGTGTTGACATGGATGACAATCTGTTCCCATGGTTATAGGGTTGCCTATGCATTCTCCATCCTAGTTGAGAGCCAGGACTTTCACAGGAGAGGAAAACGTGTGTAATAACTGTCATCTGACATCAGGATGAATTTTTTGTCAGTGCTGGGTTTTGAACTCAGATATGAGTAGCTCTGTTGCACTTTGGGGGTAGGAGAAGCTCACCATCCTTGAAGACTAGACTGTCAGGCCTTGTCCAGAGCATGATTTGAAGCCCCAGCACTGGAGAAAATAGCAAGCCCACCTTTCTTAAATATAGGCTCTCTCTTTGCCTACAGGTGTGGTATGCATCTTGCATTCCGTGTAGTTATTCTTTTTATTTTGTGTCTTATTCATGGATGTATTTTGTATTTTATTGAGTATGGTGACAGATATCACTGTGCTAACATGGATGACAACCTATTCCCATGGCTATAGAGTTGCCTATATAGAATTGTCCATCCTCGATGAGACCCAGAACTTTCACAGGACAGAAAAACATATGCAACTATAGGCTTCTCACATCAGAATGAATCCTTTCGTTGTGCTGGAATTTGAACTCAGGGCCTAACGGGTCCAATTGGTAAATGGTCATGTTGAGCACACGAGCCAGTGAGCCCCTAAGGATCTAGGCCATTCCTGGGACCTTTGATGGAGCCCTGGTGGGGGCCAATATAGTCATAAATTCATAATTAAACAGAGGATCTATATTTCCAAAGAGGTGGGCGGCATCTTGCGTTCAGTGTAGTCATTCTTTTTATTTTGTGGCTTATTCATTGATGTACTGGGTTTTTCCTTGAGTATAGGATGACAGAAATAAATCTGGTGAACTGGATGACAACCTATTCCCATGAGTAGAGAGTTGTCTATACATTCTCCATCATCACTGAAACCCAGGACTTGCACAGGTGCAAGGAAAATAGGTGTAACAATTGGCTTCTGACATGAAGATGATGAATGTTTTGGCAGGGCTGGGATCTGAACTCGGGGCCTAGCAGGCCCAATTGGCAAATGGGTCCACATGAGCACACCAGCCTGGGAGCCACGAAGGAGCTAGGACGTTCCCAGGACCTGAAATTGAGCTCCCACTGGGGGAAAGTGGAGAGGATAATATTCATCTATTCATAAGCTGAAGGTAGTATGCAAATAAGTACATATTTGTATAAAGTAGTAGAGATAGTGACCTGTGATGGAATTCAATCTGTGTGACTACTGATTCTTGGATCTTTCCTTATGTCTCCATTTCATAATGCTGATGATTATTGTCATGCTTCATCAACTCTTCTTTGGAAATAATCAATACTCCATGAGTCTTGCCCATCATATCCTACTTGCATCATGCACGAACTACTCATTCAAGGATGAGATCGATGACATTCCATGACTCGTCATAGGTCCAGAAACGAGTATCTCAGGGTCTCCCGCCATTCCCTCTTCATAGAGGGGCTGAACTCAAGCCTCATTCCTGGAAAAGATACTTCTTATATACATTTTAAAGATACGATTCATAGGGGATTGGAAGGTGGCTCAGTGGTAGAGTGCTTGCCTTGTATGCCTGAGGCCCTGGGTTCGATTCCTCAGCACCACATTACCAAAAAGGAAAAAAGCCGGAAGTGGCACTGAGGCTCAAGTTGTAGATCGCTAGCCTTGAGCTGAAGAGCTGAGGGACAGTGCCCAGGCCCAGATTTCAGGCTCCATGACTGGACCCCCCCCCCAAAAAAAAATAACCAAAAAAAGATAGGATTTATACTTTGGTACAGATGTTCAGTCCATATTGTGTTTTGTGTGGTTATTCATTGTATTTCTTGTTTTAGTCATTTATTTACCATTTTATTGACTCTGATGACACCTATACCACTTAGTACATTGTTTACATCCTATCACATAACATCTAGATTTGTAGATATGTTCTCCATCATGCCTGACACCCAGGACTCTCCCAGAAAAGGAAAACATGTGTCACACTCGGCTTCTTACATCAAGATTAAATTTTGGCAGTGCTAGGATCTGAACTCAGAACCTAGCAGGCCCAATTCATGAATGGATGAGTTTGAGCATGGCAGCCTCTAGCCAATGAAGCTGTCAGATGGTCCACAGGTGCTCAGATCGACAGCCAGGTTTGGCCAAAACAGTGATACATGAATAGGCAGACATTGGTATACAAATAAATAGATATAGGTAAAGAGTGCTAGAGCGGTCTATTTATGATTGAATAACACCTACTATGTTTCTACCAACTCTTAGGTATTTATTATACCGCCATTGAAGGAATATTATTATTCTTTTCATGCTTAATAAACTATTACTTAAGATCAAGCAGCATTCTAGGATTATTGCATCCAATCTTAGACTAGACCGATGCATGAACTACTCTTTCAATCTGTATTCCTAAGCATAGGAAAGAGTCTCTTGTGATCTCCTGCCATTGGTGTCAGGACTGGGATTTGAACCCAGTGCTTATGTTGACAAGTTGGCCTATGGCTTCACTGATAGCCCACCTGCCATCCGCAAGTCAGGTCCACTTTGCAGCCGTATCAATCATACCCAGGATGGTCACCGTGTAAAGAAAAAAATTGTAAAAACCCAGTCCTCTGCAGCTCTCCATTTTTTTGTGCTTCCCATCTTTTTTTTTCTTCCTGAAAGCCCTCTGGGCCTAGGATCTCAGGATCAGATATGGGTCCAGAGACTGCACCCCAGCCTAGGGAGATCCAAGCTGAGATAGAGTTTCCACAAGCTGAGTTCAAGCCCCATGGTTGGCCAAAAAAAAAAAAGAATAAATAAAAAATTAATTATTTAACTAAATTAAAAAAATAATGCCCCCAGTTTTTCAATTACTGCCAGTTTTCATTCCCAGCCTGGGATTTGAACTCAGGGTCTTGGTAAATCTGTAGAATTGTGAGGGAAGTGTTGCCACTACTTGAGTGTCAACCAAAAATGAAAAACTAAGTCACTGACATCGGTAGGGGGAGGTAGTTGTGGAGATGGGAGGGAAGGGATGGTAAGGGGAAAAAAAGGAGGAGTCAAAAATGCTCAATAGGAAATGTACTCATTACCTTGCTCCTGTAACTGTAACCACTCTGTACAACATTTTTACAATAATAAAATGTACAAAAAAAGATTGTAGTTCTCAGAGAAGCACTTTGAGGTAAGGGAAGGATGTCTGAATAGCTCTACAAAATTCTACACTGTTTTTTTTTTTTTAATGTTCAGTATGGAACTGAATAAACATAACTGCTTCCATTTAAAAAAATTAAGTCACTGTCTTGGAACTGGGGCTAGTATTTCTGCCATTGCTAGGATTGGAGCCCACCGTCTAGGTAACTTTTTTGCACCATGGGTGAAGGTGAAACTCACGGTCTTTGAGGAAAAGAAATTCAGGCTAGAGTTCCCAGGGCCTGAATGAAGGCCCTGCAAAGGAAAAAAATATTTCTATACATGTGGAATATAAGATATATACTTACATACATATGTTAATTTCATATTATAATTTTTATTATTGATTTGGTATTTTATTTTACTTTGATTCATTAATTTATTATTGTATTTATTATTATTATACACAAAATATTTATTAAATTTTGCACTTCTATTATAAAATTATACACAATAATTTAGGACATTAATTAATTTTTCATTAGTATTTTATTGTGTTGAAACATAATACATAATTAAATGGAGCATTTGTCACAGTCCTCACATGTTTAGAATCTCTCCCAAGTATGAGCTTTATCTTATCTTTGGACTTCTTCCTATTGGGATTTCTTTAGCTGGTTTGTAGTCAGAAGCCTTTTCTTGAGGATAGGCAAGTGAGGAGGAAAATTGTCAGGGTGGGGCTTAAAATGTTGCTTAGTAGAAAAGAGTGCACTCAGCATGCGTGGATGCCAGGGTTTGAATCCTCAGTGCCACATACTCAGAAAAAGCCAGAAGCTGTGGAGTGGCTCAAGTGGTAGAGCGCTAACCTTGAGAAAAAGAAGCTCAGAGACAGTACACAGGCCCTAAGATCAAGCCCCAGGACTGTCAAAAACAATAGGCCAGATGCCAGTGGCTCACACCTGGAACCCAAGTATCTCAGGAGGCTGAGAGCTGAAGAACACAGTTCAGTGCAGCCTAGGCAGGCAAAGCCTGTTAGACTCTTCTCTTCAGTGTACCACCAAAAGACCCCATGTGGTGCTGTGGCTCAAGTGGTGGAGTATTCGCTTTGAGCTGAAGGGCTCATGGACAGTGCCCAATCTTGAGTTTGAAACACAATTGGAAAAAAGTGAGGGTTAATCAAAGTACTTTTCCTACTTGTTAATTATGAGAACATTCTTTGGAAAATGAACACTGATGTACACCAGAATTGGAGTCAGAGCTCCCGGTTTGAGTGCAGCACATCCATATGCTCAGCCTCTCAGACTCTAGCATTGTAACCTTGTGTCCTACAGGGTACTGAAAGGTCCAATGTTGAAAAGCTTAATATGCTCCCCAAGCTCTTTGTGATAAGCAGTTGACTTGTATTGTCAATTTCATTACAGTTCTAAACCTAGCAGAGAACCAGTAGCTCAGGCCCATCCCCCTAGCTCAGGAAGCTGAGGTCTCAGGATTCACAGGGTGAAGCCAGCCAGGACAGGAAAGTCTGTGACACTCTGACTTCCACTTCTGAAAATTGTTCAAGATGTTCAAGAGCTTCCTGTGTTTCCCTTGGTGTTGAGAAGTACTTGCACTCTAAATGTTCTTAGAGTTCTTGAGCTATAGAAGCAAGAAAGAAACATTATTGACCCATCCTGGGTTCAGATGAAGTTCTCAGGATCCAAGCCCTCGCACTATTTGCAGGAAGGACTCCAGTGTAATACTGTATTTGAAGGACAGAAAACAGTTTCAAAAGCCAGGCTAGGTACAGAGAACAGGCCTGTCAGATTAAGAGCAGAATGTACACACTCAACAGGGAAGTGAGCTGCAAAACCAGTTCATTCATTCCAGGCACAGGCAGAAATATGGGGAAACCTGAAACATTTTTTAGAATTACACCAGTGTCAGGCTTTGCTCAGCCTCTTCAAACAATGACTAACCTTCCTTCCTCAGGTGAAGGGAGCCTCAGTCTATCTTTAGCTTGCCAATAGAGAGCCAGTTATGTGGGGGAGTGGGGAGGAACAGAGTAGAATAACCCCACTCTCTGGTCTTAGGGCGTGGTTTTTTGACTCATCTGTCAGATATACAGGCCCTTCTTTTAGTTCTGCCAGTCTATTCTTCTTCCTGCATTCTCCATATAATTATTGTAAATCCTCAGACCAACTAAAGGCAGGGCTGTATCTCTTCTCTCTCCAAGCACCTGAGTTAGAATCTAGTTCTGCCCTCTTGTCTCTGTGGCCCTTGGCTACCTGAGAAGTGGAAAAGGGACAGTCTTCCTGCTCTGTGGTTGTGTGAAGGTGATGCTGGTGGCCTAGCACACTGCAGAAGTTCTCATTACTGGGAATTGTTGCCAACTTTACTTCTGACATCCAAGACTAGATTCATCAATCATCTATCTATCATCTATCTATCTATCTATCTATCTATCTATCTATCTATCTATCTATCTATCTATCTATCATCTATCTATCTATCTATCTATCTATCTATCTATCTATCTATCTATCTATCTATCTATCTATCTATCTATCTATCTATCTATCATCTATCCATCTGTCTCTGTCTGTCTGTCTGTCTATCTATTTATCTATCTATCTAACTTTCTATCTACCTACCTACCTACCTACGTACCTAACTAGATATCTGTTTGCCAATATATCCTATGTGTTAGGATGTAATAAATGAAATGTTATATTGTAATAATACTAAACAAATAAGGGTACTAAACTTCATACTCACTCAAACCATGTATGTAAATAGATATCATATATGAAGATTATTTTTTCCAGTGCTAGAGCTTCAATGCAGGCCCTGGGAACTGGTCTGAATTTCTTGTCTTCAAGGATGGTGAGCCTTTCCCCTTTACCCACATTGCCACAGTATTATCCAGACCCTGAGTTCAAATCCCAGGCCTGCCAGAAAAATGGAGCAAATTCCAAGCCAGGGCCTTTTTTTTGGCCAACCATGGGGCTTGAACTCAGATCTTCGCATCTCTGACACAGCTCACCCTGGGATCTTAGGACCCAATTTCAAATCTTGGGCAAGGCAAAAAAAAAAAAAGGGAGAAGGATAAAATGGAGAAGTTCAAGAAGGTGGTTTTACATTTTTTTTTCCCCTTGCATTGCGACCATCTTGGGTCTAAATGACAAGGCCCAGAAAGTGTATACGACCTTGCATGCTGACATTTGTCTTTCTATTAGGGAAGCCATACCCCAAACCCCAACTTAGGCCTGGAAGTCAAATTCCGGTACTGCCACTAATGATTGGTGGGAGATACTAAGAAACACATTCCAATATACATGCATACAAATGGAATGTTAAAAAAGTAACAATTAAATTAGTAGTTAATGAGTTTATTATAAAATTATACACAACAATTATATTACATTGACTAATTTTCAACTAATACTTATTATGTATTCAATCATGATACTTAAAAATGGAAGGAATAATTTAATTGTAAATAATTGGTAGTAATATAGGATATGTAATTTCATAATATACAAACATCTTTCTCTTGTTTTATACATATATATATATATATACATATATATATATATATACATGTTTATCTATATATATGCCAATCTACACATTTATCTGTTTATACACTTGTCACTCCTGGGTCTCAGTGGTATAGTGAAGGCTAGTACATACAAAGTCCTGGATTCGATTCCTCACTACCACATGCACATAAAATTCCAGAAGCTGTGCTGTCGCTCAAGCAGTCTAGCACTAGCTTTGAGCATAAAAGGTTAAGGGATGGGTCTAAACACTTACTCAAACCCGGGACTGGCACCACAAAAAGATTGAATGTGGTGACTGCAACTCTATAAGGATAGGACTTCAAGTACCTCGTCACAGAGCAAACCAGGAATCTGGTGCTGACAGCTGCCATCTAATCTGATTTAGCCAGAGGTATACCACTGGAACCCAGCCACGGAATCAGATGCCTGCTGGCTCGCTCACCCCTGTCATCCAAGATACTTGGGGGCTGAGATCTGACATTGGTGGGTTTAAAACCCAGCCCTGGCAGGATGTCTGTGAAACTCTGATCTGTGGCTCAAAGTGGTAGAGCTCTAGCCTTAAACAAAAACTCTTAGGGCAGTACAATCTCCGTGGCTGACCCCCCCCCACACAAAAAACCCACTCCTCTGAATCATTAGATGTGAACTTTGTGCACTTTGTGATGTGTTTCTGAAAGAATGGCAATACTGATGAAAGCACCCTAATACTAATGACAGCTTGTGGGATACAGCTATGTGATGAGTCCTTCCTGGGGTGCTGGGTCCTTCATGGGGTGCTGTGTGTTGACTCTTGCACAAGATGTTACGTGCTGAGTCCTTCACAGTGTGTAGTGTGCTGAGTCCTTCATTGGGTGCTGGGTGCTGAGTCTTTCACAGGATGCTGTGTGCTGAGTCCTGTAAATAATGTTATGTGTTTTGTCCTCCTTCAAAGGGTGAATTCTTTCTTCCTGTCCTTGTAAGAGCTCCACAACTAAGATGATTATGCAGACAAGAATATTGAGGCTCAGATAAGTCCCCATGGCAGGGACAAAATTATGTATTACTGAAAACTAATGAGTTGTCTACTGTAGACAATTGTTTGTTTTGTTTTTTTCTCAGTCATGAACCTTGAAATCAGGGCCTAAGCACTGACTGTTACTTCTTGGGCTCATGGCTAGCAATCCACCACGTGGAACCAATGACCCCATTGGAGCAAAGTGCCACAGCTTAGGGTCCTATAGTCGAGGTCTGTCATCCTGCCGTCTCAGGAAGTTGAGATCTGAGGATCTGGGTTCCAAATTATCACAGATATGAAATATACCATGAGACTATTATCTCCCACTCACCACTAAGAAACCTGAAGTGGAAGGTGGGTGATTTTGGGTCATGCCGGTCATCCTAGCTACACGCGAGGATGAGATCTGAGGATCATGGTTCAAAGCTAATTTGGGCAGGAAAGTCCTTGAGACACTTAGCTCCAATGAACCACTAGAAAACCTGAAGTGACTCTGTGGCTCAAGTGGTAGAGCACAAGATTTGAGCTGAATTGCTCAGGGACAGCACCCAGGCCCAGACTTCAACTCATACAACTGACAAAAACAAAAAAAGACAGAAATAAACTAACAAAAACGTAACTAGAGGGCTAGGAATGTGCCTTGTGGGTAGAGTGCTTTGCATATATGAAACCTTGGGCTTGATTTCTCAGGGCCACATCACTAGGAAAAGACCTGAAGTATCCCTGATTCATGTAGGAGAGGGCAATCCTTGCATGAGAGAAACTAAGTACAGTACTCAGGTCCTCAGTTCAAGCTCCAGGACTAGTGTATGCACATACATACACACACACACAGAGAAAGAGAGAGAGAGAGAGAGAGAGAGAGAGAGAGAGAGAGAGAGAGAGAGAGAGAGAGAGAGAGAGAGAAAGCAGAAGTGAAGCTGTGACACAAAATGGTAAAGGACTACACTTCTGCTCAGAGCTCATGGTCAGCACCCAGGCCCTGTGTTTAACCCCAAAACCCAGCCACCCAGGGCACAACTAGGAGAGGCCAAAGGTTTCAAAACCTGATGAGCTTCACCAGCCTTATCTGACAGGAAGCTTTGTGATATCAGACATGTGCTTGGATTTCCCAAGCTTCTGGAAACCTAGGAGAGGCATCATAGGCGCATCATCGCCAGCAATGAAACATTTCATTAGGTTCAGTGCCCTAATTGTCTGCCAGAAGAACTCCTAAATTTTATTGAGCATGTATCTGAACACCGGAATATAGTCCCACAAAGGCAGGATAAATGCACAGAACTTGGCCTGGCATGGGAGGTAGCACAAATGAAGGCTTCATTTTAAGAGAGAGCACTGGGGATAGACATAACTTGGAGTACAAAGAGGCCTTTTTCTCCTGACCTTCAGAGCCCACCCACACTCTTCCTCACTATCTGACCCAGATGGATTTGTTTGTTACCCAGTGGTACAGGACTGAGTCTTATTGTCTGCCTGTCCAGACAATGAGAGCGACTTCTTCCAGCAATCCTGGGATACAGAGAAACCCACAGGAAACTGAAGGAAGCCCCGGAACAGGCACTGTCTGGAAAGAAGTCTCTGTGTTATGAACTCATTGTATTGAAAACAAATTTTCTAGCTTGGTGCCATTCATCATAGCTACTCAGGAGCTTCACCAATAGGAATACATCCATACATACACAAAGACATAGAAGTACAGGCTCTTTTTGAGGGGGCAGGTCCCGGGGTTGAACTATGAGCCTAGGTGTTGTCCCTGAGCTCCTTTTGCTCAAGGGTACTGCATTAAGCTTAAGTCACAGCCTCATTTCTGGGTTTTTCTGTGATCTCTTAGAAATAATAGTGTCATGGACTTTCCTAAGCTGTTTGGATTCAAATTCAGATTCTCTACATCTCAGCCTCCTGAGGAGCGGGGATTACCGTCAGCAGCCACTGGCACATTCTTTCTTTTCTTCTTCATTTTTTTAATTTTTAATTTTTTTATTATTGTGAAAATACCATACAGAGGAGTTACAACTACATGGGCAAGATAATGAGTACATTTCTTATCAAGCATTGTTGTCTGCTCCTTTGTTTCCCCATACCATCCCTTCACCTCTCCACCTCCCCAACCCACACCCCTCTATTACCCGTATCCCCACTCCCCAAACCCTCCACACCACCAAAGTTGTAAAATTCGTCTTTCGACATAATGTCTTCTACATCTAATTGTGTAATGGGTTCACCTCTAACCCTATTTAAGCAGTGTGTTTTTTTCCCTTTGCCTCCACAAATTATATCAACATCAAATACAGTGAAAGCAGGGCTTATACGATGGTGGACATACATACAAAGCAACAAAGAAATCATCTTATAAATATGTTGGTAACAATTGCAAGTAAGAAAAACATTTGAATCCTTATTGTGGGATTCATTTCAACTAACATCAAGTTATCTGACAGTTTCTGTTTGTCTCAGACATATATTAGTTATGACAAATAAGGGGAACCATGGGACCTATATTTCTTTGGGCCTGGCTTATTTCACTTAATATAAATTTTTCCAAGTCTTTTCATTTCCTAACAAATGGGGATGTGACACCGTGGCTTAATTGGTAGAACACTCACCTTGAGCTGAAAAGCAAAAGGACAATGACCAGTCCCAGTGTTCAAGCTCCATGGCAGACAAAAGTTAAAAAATACAAATTTACTTCTTCATTTTTTCACCGTGACAATTTGACTTCTTAACATGGTCATTCCAATGGTTTGAATTTATAAGTAAACTACTCCAATGTTCTTTATAGCTGATTTCCCTGAGAAG
This sequence comes from Dipodomys spectabilis, assembly GCF_019054845.1. Lineage (NCBI taxonomy): Eukaryota > Metazoa > Chordata > Mammalia > Rodentia > Heteromyidae > Dipodomys > Dipodomys spectabilis. Next base: position 1,239,281 of record NW_024871131.1, on the reverse strand, counting down.
GATTTTCTCTCCTCATCTTACCATCTAGTCACAAATTTGAGGCCAAAAGTGAGAAATGAGTGTCAGAGGATTTGGGAGCAAATATCCACAGGACATGCCAGTTCTGTCAGTTAGCATTGAGCTGCAGTGAATTTACTGTCTCAGGATGTGAGGACTGAAAGCTGGAGCGATCCTCATACTGTCTGCATTGCTCCTTTTGCCTATAAAATGAACTAATAATTATGAGTGGTTTGTGTCTCCAACATTAAGTATCTAAAACACACTAGTAGCATTTTCATGTTTCCATTTTTCTGTAGTACCTCTCAAGATTTAGACTAAAGGTTTGTGTGGAGTGGCTCTCTGGCGAATCCTTGAGTAAAGCCACTTGAAGCCTAGTGAGAGATTGCCATTCAAAGCCAGCTGAGCAGGAAAGTCTGTGAGACTCTTGTCTCCGATAAACCACCACAGAAACAGAAGTGTATCAGAGGCCCAGAGGGTAGAGTTCCAGCTTTGAGAATGAAAACCGAGCCGGAGATACAAGGCAGACCAGGCAGGAAAGCCTGGGAGTTGCTTATGTCCAATTAATGGCCAGATGGCTGGAAGTGGAGCTGTGGTGGTGGTAGAGCCTCAGCCTTGAGCAAAACAGCTCAGGAACACATCAGGCCCTGAGTTTAAGTCTTAGGATGGCCACAAAACATTCAAAAAGAGAAGGCCAAGTTTATGTATCAGTACCCTACCTACTTATGTGTGTATATATATTACCTCCCCGAGTGCAAACATACCTATGCAATGATTCTGCTTTTATTCACTGGTTTACTTTTCAGATATTGTAATTGTGCACACAACATCATTCTCTTCATTTCAGGCCCATTGCTTTTCTCTTCCAGGTTTCCAGGCCTCTGTCCTTATATGATGCACACTTAAGCTTTCAGCAGCATTTATTTACATTTTATTATGAGACCAATACAGGAACAGTCAAAAATCAGGCAGAGGAAGAGAAGATCAGGTTTCATAGAAGTAACTGGTATTCAGAAAATTAAACTTGCGAACTTAAAATGGTAGCATACTTACGTAAAACTACCATTAAGAAAAATATGAGGGGGCTGGGAATGTGGATTAGTGAGAGAGTTTTTACCTAGCATGCAAGAAGCCCTGGGTTCGATTCCTCAGCAGCACATACACAGAAAAACCCAGAATTGGTGCTGTGGCTCAAGTAGCAGAGAGCTGTACACAGTGCCTAGGCCTTGAGTTCAACCCAAGGACTGGAAAAGGGATAGCTAGATAGGTATGTAGGTAGGTTGGTAGGTAGGTAGGTAGGTAGAAAAAGAAAGAAAGAAAGAGAGAGAGAGAGAGAGAAAGAAAGAAAGAAAGAAAGAAAGAAAGAAAGAAAGAAAGAAAGAAAGAAAGAAAGAAAGAAAGAAAGAAAGAAAGAAAGAAAGAGAGAAAGAAAGAAAGAGAGAAAGAAACAGAGAAAGAAAGAGAAAGAAAGAAAGAGAGAAAGAAAAGAAAGAGAGAAAGATGATAGAAAAAAGAAAGTTGATAGATGAATCTGGTTTTGGGTGGCAGGAAAAGAAGGGAACACTTCCCAATCATGAAGTCTTCTGTAGTGTGCCAGGAAACCAGCATCACCTTCACACAACCACAGAGCAGGGAGATGGTCTCTGGTCCACTACTCAGGTAGCCAAGAGCCCCCAGAGTCACGAGGGCAGAATCAGGTGCTTGGAGACAGAAGAAGAAAGACCCTGCTTCTCCTTGGGCTGGGGATTTGCATTAATGATGTGGAGAATGAAGGAAGAAGAATGGATTTGCAGAGATGAAGAAGGGCCTTCAAATCTGATAGATGGAGAGTCAAAAACCCGGGGCTGGGAAAGTGGCTCAGTAGTAGAGTGCTTGCCTTGCAAGCATGAGGCCCTGGGTTCGATTTCTCAGCACCACATAAGCAGAAGTGGCACTGTGGCTCAAGTTGTAGAGCGCTTGCCTTGAGATAGTACCCAGGCCCAGAGTTCAAGCCCCGTGACGGGCAAAAAAAAAAAAAAAAAAAAAAAAAACCAACAAAAACCCAGTCCCTAAGACCAGAGAACAGGGTTTTTCTACTCTGTTCCTTCCCTCTCCCCCACTAATCTGGCTCTCTATTGCTAACTAAAGATAGACTGAGTCTCCCTTCCCCTGAGGGAGGAAGGTTAATTAGCCCTTGTTTGAAGAAGCTGAGAAAAGCCTGACCCTGGTGTAACTGTAACAAATGTTACAGGTTTTCCCCCGTTGCTGCCTGTGTCTGGAGTGAATAAGTGTTTTTGCAGCTCAGTTCCCTGTTGTTGAGTGTGTACATTCTGCCTCCTAATCCTGCAGGCCGAGGGCTCTGCACCTAGCCTGGCCTTTGCAACTGGTTTCTGTCCTTCAAATACAGTGTTACATTGGACTTCATCTGCTAACAGAGCTAGGTCTTGCATCCTGAGAACTTCATTTGAACCCAGGATGGGTCAATGATATTTCTTTCCTAGTTCTATAGCTCGAGAAATCTAAGAACATTGAGAGTGCAAGTAACTTCTTATCACCAAGGGAAACAGAGGAAACACACCTTTCAGAAGCAGAAGTCAGAGTGTCATAGACTTTCCTGCCCTGGCTGGCTTCACCCTGTGATCCTGAGACCTCGGTCTCCTGAGCTAGGGTGATGGACATGAGCTATTGGTTCTCTGCTAGGTTCAGAACTGTAGTAACATTGACAATACAAGTCAACTGCTTATCAAATAGAGCTTGGGGAGTATATTAAGCCCTTCAACAATAGACCATTCAGAACCCTGTAGGAAACAAGGTTATAATGCTAGAGTCTGAGATGCTGCGAATATGGATATACTATACTTGAACCTTGAGCTCGGACTCCAATTCTGTTGTACATCAGAGTTCATTTTCCAGAAAATATTCTCATAATTAGCAAATAGGAAAAGGACTTTGATTATCCCTCACTATTTTTCCAGTTGTGTCTCTCAAATCGAAGCCTGGGCACCGTCCCTGAGCCCTTCAGCTCAAGGTGAACACTCTGCCACTAGACTCACAGGGCCCCATGGGGTCTTTTGGGGTTCATTGTAGGTAAGAGTCTAACAGGCTTTCCATCCCGAGGCTGTCTTCAAACTGTGGTCTTCATATCTCAGCCTCCTGAGATGGAACGATTCCATGTATGAGCCATCGGCGTCTGGCCTATTGTTTTTGCCAGACCTGGGGCTTGAACTTGGACCTGGGTACTGTCTTTGAGCTCCTTTATCTCAAGCCTAGCACTCTACCACTTGAGCCATTCCACAGCTTCTGGCTTTTTCTGACTATGTGGCACTGAGGATTCAAACCCTGGCATTCATGCATGCTGAGCAAGCTCTCTACCACTAAGCCACATTCCCAGCCCCAAGCTTACAATTTTATCCCTCAATTTGCCTATCCTCAAGAAAAGGCTTCAGAGTATAAATCATCTGAAAAAATCCATATAGGAAGTTGTCCAAAGATAAGACAACTCTCATACTGGTGGCAGACTCTAAACACATGTTGAATGTGACTAATGGTTCAATTTAATTATGTATCATGATTCAGCACTTAATAAAGTATTAATGAAAAATGAGTCAATGTCCTAAATTATTGTGTATAATTTTATAATAGATGTACAAAACATAATAAATATTATGTTTATAATAATACTAAATACCATAAAAATAAAATGTATAAAATAAAAATAAATACAAAATCAATAATAATAATCATAATATGAAACAAACATACATATGTACATATATATCAAATATTACACATGTATATAAATACCTTTTCCATTGCAGGGCCTTAATTCAGGCCCTGGCAACTCTAGCTTGAATTTTTTTTTTCCTCAAGGACAGTGAGCTTCCCCTTCACAAATGGTGTAAAAGAGTTACCTGGACGGTGATCTCAAAACCCATCAGTAGCAGAAATATTGGCCCCAGTTCCAAGACAGTGACTTAATGTTTGTAATGGAAGCAGTTATGTTTATTCAGTTCCATACTGAACATTAAAAAAAGCAGTGTAGAATTTTGTACAGTGTTCAGATACCCTTCCATTTTCCCCAAAGTGCTTCTTGAGCACCTCATTAGTTTTTGTACATTTTTTAATTGTAAAAATGTTGTACAGAGGGGTTACAGTTACATGAGCTAAGTAATGAGAACATTTCGTATTGAGCATTGCTGCCTCTTTGTTTTCCCACTATCCCTTCCCTCCCATCTCCACAACCACCTTTCAATGCCGAGCTCAGTGACTTATTTATTTTTGGCTTGGCATGGGGTTTGAACTCAAGTACTGGCAACTCTGCACCTTCCCTCACATTGCTACGGATTTACCAGACGCTAAATTGAAATGTCAGGCTAGGAAAGAAAACTGGCAGAAATTTCAAACCATGGAGCTTTATTTTTTTTAATTTAGTTAGTTAGTTAGTTAGTTAGCTAGTTAATTTTGCCAAACACGTGGCTTGAACTCAGGTCTTGGCAACTCTGCCTCAACTTTGATCTTCCTAGGCTGGGGTGCAGCCTCCGGATCCATAGCTGATCCTGGGACTCTAGGCCCAGTGGGCTTGCAGGAAGTAAAAAAAAAAAAGCAGAACAGCATAAAAAGTGGTGAGCTGGGGTTTTTTACAATTTTTTCTTTGCACAGTCACCATCCTGGTTCTGAATGACACAGTTGCAAAGTGGATCTGACCTAACATTGCTGATGGCTGGCAGGCAATCAGGAAAGCCATAATCCAAAATGACAACATCAGCCCTGGGTTCTAATCCTAATTCTTACACCTACCAATGGCAGGAGATCACAAAAGACTTGTTCCTATGCAAAGGAATACCGATTGAAAGAGTAGTTCCTGCATTTGTCTAGTCTAAAATAGAGGCAATAATCCTACGATGCTAATTGATCTTAATAGTTTATTAAACATGAAAAGAATAATATTATTTCAATGGCAATATAATAAATACCTAAGAGTTGGTAGGGATGTAGTAGATGTCATTCAATCATAGATAGACGGTTCTGACACTCTTTACTAATAAATATTTATTTATTTTTGGGGGGTAGGGGTCCAGTCGTGGGGCCTGAACTCTGGGCTTGGGCTCTGTCCCTCTTCTCTTCAGCTGAAGGCTAGCAATCTACCACTTGAACCACAGCGCCACTTCCGGCTCTTTTTTCTTTTTCTTATGTGGTGCTGGGGAATCGAACCCAGGGCCTCATGCATGCAAGGCAAGCGCTCTACCTCTGAGCCATGTTCTCAACGCTATATATTTATTTGTATCCCACTGTCTGCCTATCTATGTATTGCTCTTTTGGCCAAACTTGAGGCTTGATCTCAGTGCCTGGGAATCACCTTACTGCGTCATTGGCTAGAGGCTTCCGTGCTCATACTCACACATTCATGAATTGGGCCTGCTAGGCCCTGAGTTCAGATCCCAGTATTGTCAAAAATTTAATTTTTGATTGAAAATCTGAGTGTGTCACATATTTTCCTTTTTTGGGAGAGTCCTGGGTGTCAGGCATGATGGAGAACACATCTACAAATCTAGATGCTATGTGATAGAATGTAAACAATGTAATAAATGGCATACGTGTCATCAGAGTCAATAAAATGAATGGTAAATAAATGAATAAAACAAGAAATAAAATTAATAACCACACCAAACACAATATGGACTGAACATCTGTATGGAAGTATAAATCTGACCACACCACACACGATATGTATTGAGCATCTGAATAGAAGTATAAATTCTATCTTTAAAATGCATGTAAGGAGTAAGTTTTCCACACCTGAGGCTTGAATTCAGACGTCCTATGAGAAGGCAATGGCAGGAAATCCTGATATACTAGTTTCTGGACCAGGAAAATCATGGAATACAATGGATCTCATCCTTGAATGAGTAGTTTCTGCATGATGTCAGTAGGAAATGTTAGGCAAGATTCATGGGGTATCACTTATTTGTGAAGAAGTGGTGATTAAGCGTGACAATAATGACAGTCATGAAATGGAGGCATCTGGAAATATCCATGAATCAGTAGACACATTGTAGATTAGATTCCAACACAGGTCACTGTCTCTCCTACTCCATACAAATATGTACTTATTTTCATACTACCTTCAATTTATGAATGGATGACTGTTGTGTGCCCTCCCGATGCCCCCCCACACACACACCTGGGGGCTCAATCTCAGGTCCTGGGAATGGCTTTGCTCCTTAGTGGCTCATAGGCTGGTGTGCTCACATGGACCCATTCGTCAATTGGGCCTGCTAGGCACAAAGTTCAGATCCCAGCAGTGCCAAAAATTCATCCTGATGGCAGAAGCCAATTGTTGCACCTGTTTTCCTTTCCTGTGTAAGTCCTGGGTCTCAGCTAGGATGGAGAATGCATGGGCTATGTTGTGGCCAGGGAAATAGGTTGTTATCCATGTCAGTTCCGTTATACTTGTCATCATATACTCAAGAAAATACACAATACATCCATGAATAGCATACAAAACAGAATAACTACTCTAAATGCATAATGCAGTTCACACATGGATGTGAATATGCATCCCATGTTTAAATGATGCATTCAGGATTATTGTGGCCTCCCTGGGGCTCAATCTCTGTTCCTGGCAAAGACCCAGCTCCTTAGTGGCTCACAGACTGGTGTGCTCATATGAACCCATTGGGCAGTTGGTCCTCCTAGGCCCAAAGTTCGAATCACAGCACTGCCAAAAATTCACCCTGATGTGAGAAGCCAGTCGTTAGACCTTATTTCCTGTGCTGTGCAAGTCCTGGGTATCAGCTAGGATGGAGAAAGCATAAGCAACTCTATACTCATGGGAACAGGTTGTCCCCTAGGTCATCACAGTTATATCTGTCATCCTGTACATCAATGAATGAGACACAAAATAAAGAGAATGACTACACCGAATGCAAGATGCTACCCACCCATGTATTGAAATATAGATCCTCTGTTTAAATGATGAATTTATGACTATATTGGCCCCCACCAGGGCTCCATCTCAGGTCCTTGGGATGGCCTAGCTCCTTAGTGGCTCACAGGCTGGTGGGTTCACCATGATCCATTCAGCAATTTGGCCTGATAGGCCTTGACTTCAAATCTCATCACTGTCAAAAGATTCACCTCGATGGGAGAAGCCAATCAATCCACCTGTTTTCCTGTCCTGTGAAAGTCCTGGGTCTCAGCGAGGATGGAGAATTCTATATAGGCAACTCTATAGCCATGGGAATAGTTTATCATCCATGTTAGCACAGTTAAATCTATCACAATTCTTAATAAAATACAGAATACATCCATGAATAAAACACAAAATAAAAAGAATAACTACACTGAATGCAAGATCCATACCACACCTGTAGGTAAAGAGGGATCTTATGTTTAAACAAGGTGGGCCTGTTATTTTGTCCAGTTCTGGGGCTTCAAATCAGGCCCTGAACCAGGCCTAACATTCTAGTCTTCAAGGATGGTGAGCTTCTCCTACCCCCAAAGTGAAACAGAGCTACCCAGACCTCAGTTTAAATCCTAGCACTGAGCAAAGATTCATTGTCCTGTCAGAAGCCAGGTCTTGCACATGATTTCCTCTCTTGTGAAAATCCCAGGTCTCAACTAGGATGGAGAATGCATAGGCAACCCTATAACCATGAGAACAGTTTGTCATCCATGTCAGCACACTTATACCTGTCACCATACTCAGTAAAATACACAAAAGCTCCATGAATTAGACAAAAATAAGGAAAAGTGCGCTGAATGGAAGATGCTGTCCACATATGTATGTAAATATAGATCCTACGTTTAAAATATGAATTTTTGACTATCTGGCCCTCCTTGGGACTCAATGTCAGGTACTGAGAATGGTGTATCTCCTCCGTTTCTCACAGGCTGGTGGCCTGACCTTGACCCTTTCCCCATTTGGGCCTGCTAGCCCCTGAATTCAAATCCCAACACTGCCAAAAGATTAATCCTGATGTGAGAAGCCCATCTATTCACCTGTTTTCTTTTCCTGTGAAAGTCCTGGGTCTCAGCTAGGATGGAGAATGAACAGAAAATCCTGTAGCCATGGCAATAGGCTGTCATACATGTAAGCACTTGTCAAAATACTCAGTAAAATACACAATACTTCCATGGATAAGGCAGAAAATAAGGAGAAGTACACCAAATGCAAGATGCTGTCCACACGTATGTAAATATAGATCCTATGTTTAAATAATGAATTTATGAGTATCGTGGCCACCCTAGGGATCAATAGCAAATCCTGGGTATGGCCTAACTCCGTAGTTGCTCACAGACTGGTGTGTTCACCTTGAAGTATTCACCAATTGGTCCTGCTATGCCCTGAGTTCAGATCCCAGCACTACCAACAATTGGATCATGCAGTAAGCAGAGTGTGAAACATTTTTTCTTTTTCTCTGAGAGTCCTGGGTGTGAGGCATGATGGAGAACATGTCTACAAATCTGGATGCCATGTTATAGGATGCTCTCAATGTAATAAACGGAATGGGTATTATCATAGTAAAATCAACAGTAAATAAATGAATAAATGAAAAAGTACAAGGAACAACCACACCAAACGCGTATGGACTGAACATCCATAGGTAAGTACAAATCCTGGCTTTACAATGTATATAAAAAGTCTGTTTTCCATGCCTGGGCCTGAATTCAGGCCTAGAGTACAGGCCTGACTTTCTTATCTTCAAGTTTGGTGAGCTTTCCCTTCTTCCATAGTACTGCAGATTTACCCAGACCCTGAGTTCAAATCCAAAGCCTGGCCGAATAAAAGGGGTGAATAGCAATACTGGGAGCTAATTTCTTTTATTTATTTATTTTTTTGTTTTTTGCTCAACAAATGGCTTGAATTAAAGTCATGGAAACTCTGCCTCAGCCTATGATCACCCTATGCTGGGGTGCAGCCCCTGGACCCACAACTGATCCTGGGATCCTAGACCCCCAGGCCTTGTATGGAAAAAATTGCACAGAAAAAAATGCGGTGAGATGGACTTTTTATGATTTCTTCCTTTGCACGGTTACCGTCCTAGTTCTGAATGACACTGTTGCAAAGGGTACTTCACCTTGAATTGCTGAAGGTTGTTGGGCTATTCGGGAAGCCATAGGTCCACGTGGCAATGTACGCTCTGATTTCGAATCCCCATCCTGACACCAATCAATGGCAGGAGATAATAAGAGACTCCTTCCCATCCATAGGAATAACATTCGAATGTTATCAATGTCACTGTTGAATGAGTTGATAGTGGATGATGCTCCTATAAAATAAGACAGCATGATTTCAGGAGACTGATTTTATTTAATATTTACAAAGTATTAAAAGAATATTATTACTTACAGGAATGCAAAAATTTCAGGACACTGATTTACTTAGTTTGTTAAGGATGAAAACAATAACGTTAATTACATGGAGGCATAATAAATACCCAAAAATTGGTAGGAATGTAGTCTATATAATTGAATAATGTATAGACATCTCTGGCACTCTATAAAGAAATATATTTATTAGTGTACTACCATCTGCTTGTCAATCTGTTCTTATTTTGTCAACCCCTAGGGCTCAATCTTAGGTCCTGGGAACTGCCTGTCAGCTAAATTTGCCCCAGAATGGCATGCTGACACTCACCCATTCATTAATTGGGCATTGTAGGCTGTGAGTTCAGATGCCAGCATTCCCAAAAAATGAATTGTGGAGTACGAAGCTGATGGTAACACATGTTTTCCTTTTTTGTAAAAGTCCTGAGTGTCAGGTATGAAGTGGAATAAATATGCAGACTCTATCCTATGTAATCAATGTAATCACTGTTCTATGTGTCATAATAGTCAATCAAATGAAGTCAATACATGAATAAAACAAAAAATAAAATAAATTAAGACACTGAACAAAATATGGAGTCAACATATGTATATAAATATAAATCATATATTTAAAATGTACACAAATAGGATGTTTTCTAGTGGTGAGGATCGATTTCATGCCTAAGGAACAGACTTGAATTTTTTGACTTCAAGGAGGCAAGCTTCCCCTTCCCTCACAGTGCAACAGTGTTACCCAGACCATGAGATAAAATTTCAGTCCTGGCAGAAAAAATAACACCTTTATACTATCTGAGGCCCAATTCTTAGGTATTTCATTATGCCTCCGTTTAATGAATTGGATTGTTTAAATGCTTCATAAAGTATCAACCAGTGTCCTATAATATAATTGTGAATAATTTTATCCTAGAATCATTCAAGAACTGCCCATTCAATCATGACATACATCACATTTCATTGATAATCATATGAATAAGAATGAGTTTCTTAGCATCTCCTGCCATTTGGAGGTGGCAGGACCAAGATTCAAACTGTGGGCTCCAACTCCTACCACTGAAACCCAGGGATGGGGAACTCTCCGGTCTATCCAAGAAAATCAGCAAGACCAATGAGTAGACAGGCACCAGTGGCTCTCACCAGCTTTCCTTGATACTTACAAGACTGTAATAGGAGGATCATGGTCAAAGTCGCCCTAGTCAGGAAAGTCCTTGAGACCCCTTTCCAACTTGAGTGCCAGCAAAGCCAGAAGTAGAGATGTGTGTCTCCAGTGGTAGTGGGCTAGCCTTGAGCAAAAGCAGTTCATGGATTGTGCCCAGATCCCAAGTTCAAGGTCCAGGACTGGCAGCAAACAGACATACACAACAATCTGTGCAGCCATCTGGGTAAATAAGGTCACCCTCTTGTCCCCAAATGGTTGGACAGAGTTCCCTGAAAAAGGGGCTGCTGTCACCTTGACTCTGCCCATTCTGCCTGCATCACAGGATTCTGGCCACCCCCCCTTTATTTCATGGTTCTTTCTGCCCAATGGGATACAAGAATGGCCACGCCCACATTCCATGATTCCCTGTAGCACTGGTTTTCCCTCTGTTGAATGAAATCACTACCAGCAGTTGAGGAATGTAGAGTTGGCTAAATAGTGAGTAAGAGACTTGAGGCCTAGGAGGAGAGGCTTTGCTCAAACTCGACACAGGCCGGCCCGCACCCTGGCCCCCTCCCTCATTTCCCTACAGCACAGCATTTCAAAGGTTGTGCTACTGGCTCAGATCCGCAGTGTTCTTGGAGTCCTCAGGCAATGGTGCATTGGTGTGCTGCCGGCTGGCATCCCTGACATGGTCCTTGCCCCTGTGTCCTCTGCTCTGGGCCTGAGTGTCCGTCATGCCTCTGCCATCACTGCTCGCCCCACCCAGAGCAGCTGCCAGTAGCTTCTCCCAGTGCCATATGTGAGTGGCTGCCGCACATGCCCACACCCCATGACCCCATATCCTCCACCCTTTCCCCAAAACTGTGCCTCTCCCATGTCCCACAGTCTGGCCCAGGTCCTGCCAAAAATGTGCCCCAGGGGTGGGTGTGGGTGTAGACCTGAGGACCCCAAACTATCCCTAGCAGCCAGTGTCCTAGGAAATGGGGAAATACAGGGTTGGGTGAGGAGTGGGAGCCACGGAGCCTCTGGCCTGGAACAGTGGGAGACTCATAGCAGTGAGTCTGCACCCTTCCTTTCCCTGGTGGGAACTTGGTGGCTTTAGTCAGAGATGGGGAGCAGCATGTCCACATCTGCCTTTTGGGGTCTTATCCTTTTCTCTGGGGGTGGGGGGTGTTGGATACAGAAGATAAACAACCCCTTGTTGTGTGAGCCCTTGTCTTCTGTGCTTGGTCACACTTTCATGTGAAGAGGGTTCCAGAAAAGCCCAGTAGGGAGGTGAGGGTGCAGGGGTCAAAACAGAAGGATAATATCTGGGGGGAACATCCCTCCACACTCACACACACAAACACATACACGTGGACTTTCAACCCCTCCCAGCTGTCAACAGTTCTTCCAGGTGATCACATTTCCCAGCTCTGCCAGCTTATGCTGGTCCTCCCGGTCCATCTGGTCTCCAACAAACTCAAGAGAGGCACTGTTCTGAGTCGGTGTGTGGGTGTGTGTGTGTGTGTGAGAGAGAGAGAGAGAGAGAGAGTGAGAGAGAGAGACAGACATACAGACAGACAGACAGAGACAGAGAGAGACAGAGAGACAGAGAGACAGAGAGTCATAGAGAGAGACAGAGAGACACAGAGAGATAGATGATCTTTCTCCTTGTACAGACTGACTGTGCTCAAGTGACTGATCAGTTGGCAAATTGCAGGTACTGCATGGATGAGCCTTCTCTCACCAGTCTGAATGAGTGTGTTTGTGTGTAGAAGTGGGTTGTAACATGGAGGCTGGATGCTTTGGTAACTTCTACCTGCTATCTTTGAGGGGTGCATGGGCTTCACAGCTGAGGTCTGGGGGCCTGAAAGGGTAAGACGCTTGAAGGGGACTCAGCAATGTTAAATTAGAAGAACAAGGGATCTGTGTGCCCTGGAGCTGTGTACTCCCTTGGGCCTGGTTGTTAACAGTGGAAGCTTGGGAGGACCTGGGAGTGCGGCGCTTAGGGATTGGTTTCCCAGGAGACAGAGAACTTAGTAAGGATGTGAGTGAGCCCTGCTAATATGGAGTGCAACAGCATAGGTCAGACTTTGGGTCTTCTCATCATGACGTCTGATAGGCAGGCAAACCCTATTTTAAATCTTGAGCTGTGATTTTCAGATCTAGGATTATAGGCATGAGCCTCTGGCACTGGGCCTCTGGTTCTTTTTGGTATATTAGGGTTTGACCTCAATGCCTTAGGCTTGCCACTCACGTATTTGACCATGCGAGCCAAGCTTTTCTGTCGGGCATTTCCGAGATTAAGACTTCATATATGCTCAGGCTGGGCTGGATCGTGGTACTCCTATCTGTGATGGGCATGTGCCACCAGGCCCGGTCCTCTGTAGTTGGGATGATAGACATGTAGCACCATGCTCAGTCAATGGTTTAGATGGAATATCCCAAACTCAGTCCATGGCAGCTGATTCTTGACCACAGGTGAAGCTCGGGGTAGGGCCTCAACTATTGGACCTCAGTATCATCATGGGACAGTTTTGAGGAAACAAGGGATTAATACACAGGAATCTCTAGAGCAGGGCCAGGTACAGAGGGAGGGGCTGTCAGATCCTGTTCTCAGCAATTCTGTGAGCATATGACAGGAAGATACCTGGAAAGGGCTTAGATGGTGTGTGTTATTAATGGGGCGACTGGTATGGGATTATGAAAAAAAACATGGCTCTCTTTCATTATTACTCTACCCCTATGAGGAAGGGAATCCTTCACTTTGTTCAGTTTTGCAACTGGAGAAACTTAGGCACAGAGAAACCAGGTGACCTACTCATGACTCCCAGCTGACAAGAAGCTTGGTCTGACTTCTCTGCCATGCTCTCTAGGACAATGAGTGCTATTCAGTCCACTTCATGTGATGGGAAGGTCCACTTCTTGTCAGTCATGGGGCTTAAACTCTGGGCCTGGTTGTTGTTCCCAAGCTTCACAGCTCAAGGCTAGCACTCTACCAATTGAGTCACAGCACCACTTCCGGTTTTTTGGTGGTTCTTTTGGAGATGAGTCTCACAGATGTTCCTGCCTGGGCAGGCTATGAATCATGATCCTCACATCTCAGCTTCCTGTGTAGTTAGGATTAGAGGCCTGAGCCACCGGCACCTGCCTTAAGTGTAATTCTGACCTTCTTTCTCTCTCTCTCTCTCTCTCTCTCTCTCTCTAAGGAACTGATAGAATGGGTGCTGGAGGAGGAGGCCAGCATCCCCTTGTGGCTCCAGAATTAGAGATCCTCTAATTCTGGAGGTGGGCTGTGGGTCAGGAGCTGTCTCGTTCAGTCTGTTGTACCAGCTCCATGAGGTAAGGCCCTTTGTCCATGGCTAGACCATGACAGTCATTCATTGTACATCTAGCCTTGTTGGACTTAGTATTATGTTCAAAGTCCTTGTCTAGCAAAAATTTCTGGCCAAAATTATGATATATAGTTATGGAATGAAAATGTAATGCCATTTTAAGGAAGTCATTTAGGGCTCTGTGAATGTGGTTTTATGGTACGGTGATTGCCTAGCATGCACAAAACCCTGGGTTTAATTCCTCAGTACCACAAAAACAGAAAAAGAAACACTGGAAGTGGTGCTGTGCCTCAAGTGGTAGAGTGTTAGCCTTGAACAACAACAACAAAAAAGCTGAGGAATAATTCCCTAGTCCTGAGTTTAAGCCCCAGGACTGGCAAAACAACAACAACAACAACAGAAGCAACAATAAACATTTAGTTATTAAATGCAAAATAAAGAACCCATACTTGAAATATATAATTCCTCCTTCCATACTGATACCTGACAATAGTCCCTAATTCATGTACTTTACTTATATTACGATACTGTTTTGAAAAAAATGTTTTTTCATTAGGTCATGACAGTTAATGCCAGGAATGGGCTTAGATATCAGGTGGAGATTAATTCTGTAAATTCAAAGATTCCAGGCTTTTCAGTTGTCACTGCTAATCACAATGAGAAGGGTAAACTGAGATTTGGAAACTTTGTAGGCCAGTCATAGCACCAAAAAGCAGCGGCTAATTAACAGTTTTGACAGAAGAGAAGGAATAACTCCAGGTGGAAGGAATAAATAATAGTAACTAAGATATAGCAGAAAGCGTTCTAGGGAACCATTTTTGGTTATTGAAGAATTAGTTATCAACCAAGGTTATTGCTCATTGCCTTTAGCATTCTAAATCTCTTAAGCTAGTTCTTAATCTCTGAGTGATAAATGTATCTCTTTTGCTGTTCTTTCATACCTGATCTCCTTTGTTTTCTAAAAATCTGTCTTTCTCTATATCTCTATGAACATTTCCTGATACTAAATACACCTACACATATGGAAGAGAATGCTAATGTAAGGTTTCCATAGCTCATGAGCCATTAATATAACAAAATGGAAAAGGAGGACATATTTATTGCTATCTCAATTTTTCTGAAAAGCTACAATGTCACATCATTTGATTCAGATTTCCATTCTTTGTCTACTTAGTGTCATTAACTGCAATAAATGCAAATATGAGCGAGGTGTTGGTGGCCCATGCCTGTAATCCTAGCTACTCAATAGGTTGAGACCAGAGGATTGTGGTTCAAAGCCAGCCTGGTCAGGAAAGTCCATGAGACTCTTATCTTCAATTAACCACCGGAAATCAGAAGTGGTGCTGTATCTAAAGTCGTAGAGCACTTAACTTCACCTGAAGAGCTGAGGGACAATGACCAGGATCAGAGTTCCGGCCTCACAACCAACAAAAAAGTGCAAATAAAACTTTGTTTCCCCAAAAGGAATGATGAATTCAAGATTAATCTTCCCAAGCAGAGAAAGTAATTCCTAAATGATTCAGTGCACCTACTTTTGCTGAGTTATTTAAGTCATGGCTTCTTTGCTGGACATATTCTCTTTTAAAAATTGTCAAACATTGGTTTTATAATAAACTTCACCTAATATTTCTTGGTTCAAAAGAGAAGTCTATACAATTGATGTCACTTAGCTTTCTTACTATCTCATCTCAATTCCAACCCATTTAGGAGAGTCTGTCCAACTCTTATCTGTAATTAAACACCAAAAAATCAGAAGTTGATTTTTGGCTCATGCAGTAGAGCACTAGTTTTGGGGGCAGGTGGGCAGGAAAGACAACTGTACAGGGACGAGTTCCAGCTTCTGAGTTCAAGCCCCAGAACCAGCACAAACTATACAAACAACCAAACAAAGGAAATCCTAGGTATTTCTTTGGGTCCCTCTTTAAAGGAGTACTGGTCTGAGAAAAGGTTGCTTTTGCCGATCATACTCATTGGATCCTGCTTTTTTGGAATCCTTATTGCTATAGAAAATTCTGGACCAGACTAAAGGAATTGATAAGTGACTCCTGCCAAAAAAGAATCACCTCAGGAGTGAAACATTCATCCGTAAGACTTTTTAACCTCCGTGGTTTTTTTCTTTGTAGTAGAACACTTTTTAAAAAAAAGTTATTTCCTTTTGTTATATGCTGGCCTTGAAACAGCCATTGTTTCCTTTTGTAATACTCTCAATTAGAAGTTTTATATGAGTAAAGAAGACACTCAAAAAAGTCAATGACAGAGGTTCCTTCAAGCCTTGGATTCTTTTCTCTTACAATAAAGAGGAAAGCAAAAGTTAACTTGAATTTTCTCATTCCGCTATGTTCAATTCCTCTCCTGGAATCAATTTTCACATCCAGTAAAAGTTACTTCCATTTACTTCCAGTAAGAATATATGGCGCTGCTCCAGATAAAATGAATGCTTTTTGGCTTCATTGAAATAGCACAAGGACAGCTTTGGACATGAGGTCACACATGTTTCAGAGACAACTTAGTAAAGAGAAAATATGAAATTTAAATTGCTTATAAATACATTATCCATGAGTAGATTGAGTTCAAACTTCTTAAGTGCTCTATAAAGTAAGGTGAATTTTAAACGGTAAGAAAGATCTCAGATGATTTTCTTGTGAGTGTGTGTGCTGTGCATTAATTTCCCAAGGGCACATGAGGTAAAAATAAGAGAACCAATAGCAATAATAGGAAAAATAGAAGTTTTGTGTTTAAGTATAAGTGTTCAATACAATATAAAAATCTCTACAAATAAGACAACATTAAAACATTGAAGCCAAGTCCAGTATGTAGATTTATGGGATTGATATAGAAAAAGCAGTACTCCTAAGTGGAACATGAAGCGTTATTTGAGTCTTTGGTATAACATGGTATGAATAGAATAATTGCGTGACATCTTCTTTCTTCTACATATATGTAACAAGAAACAATTTCCTTAATTATGTGCGCCTGTACACAATGATAAAAATGCTAGGCTTAGGGTTCAATTTTATTTTTGTTTCTGTTTTATTGGTTTGTCTTAGGGTTTGAACTCTCATCCTGGATATTGTCGCTGAGCTCAAGGCTCATGCCCTACCACTTCAATCTCACTGCCACTTGTGTCTGGCTTTTTCTGAGAAGTTTATTGGAGATAAGAGTCTAAAAATCTTCCTGCCTGGGTGGGCTTTGAACCATAATTTTACATTCTTAGCATCCTGAATATATATAATATAGTTATAAAGTATAAATATAAATAATATTTGCAAGTGTTCTGATCTCAAGAGTAACACTGTGGGAAAAATGATGCAGCTCAGTTTATTGTGGTGTTCTTTCCAGAATAAGGAGGGCATCACATTAGCAGAGGTGTAGTATTTTCACTATAGAGATAAGCTATTCATGATGTGAATTAAGGAATTTTAAGATACACCCTACAAGTTGGAAACTGTTGGGCTAGTATGACTTTATGGCATAAATCTTGGAATTGACGGTCATAGAAATAATGGTTTACACTGATAATCAATTGCTTACTCATGAAAAATTAATTATTACAAATGCTTCATAGTTTTATCCTCTAACAGAATGTTTCTATTTTTCTGTTGACTTCTCAATCTGTAAGACCCCATTGGAAACTGCATCTATTCCAGAATTTCATAACATGCAAACAGGTACTGTTTGAACCTCTCAGGTTTGGAATGTTGAGAATTTAAAAATGAGTAGTTATTACTGATACAAATTTTGAAGAACACATATATTCTGTCCTCTTAACAATTTATTTACTTTTAAAAGTTATGGGTTTCCTTAGAAATAAACTGTTTTCGGTTTTAGTATGAGAATATACTAAATTTATTCTTTTTTCAAAATATTGGCAAGTTCATTGTGAAAATATTGTCTAGTTGGATAACAGTCAAGTTGATGGTCCACTGATAAAGAAGGGGTAATTAATTCAAATTAGATGCCAAATAGTATTGACTTTTAAAAGTTACTACATGAAGAATAATATTTGCCATATCAGTACAGTGAATTTATATTTTATGCAGCTTATTTTTAAAATTTTATTACCAAAGTGATGTACAGTGGGGTTACAGTAGTTGTAAGGTAGTGAACTCCTAACTTTTCAAACTTGTTACTCCTACCTCATTTTTCTCACAGTTTTCTTTTACCCCTTCACCCCTCACAAGTTGTAATGTACATTTCAAACATATTGTCTTGTGCATATTGCTATTGCATTGGTTTTCCCTTTGTCCTTTGCTCACCATTTTGTTTTTCCTCTTCCGTTCCTAATTAAGGTAAATTTATATACAATACAAAATCAAATACAGCAGGGATAAACCATAGGGGAAAAACCCAAAGAAAACAGAAATCACATATTACATCAAAAACAACAACCACAAATGAAAAAAATCTGTTTCCAAATCGTGGAGTTCATTTTGCTCAGCATCAGCTTAAATGGTCAGATGTACGCATAACAAAGCCATTGGAAAATAATAGTTACATGGACACTCTAACATGAAAAAAAAGTGTTAACTTTTTTATGGTAAAGGTGTAATTAGGATTGGTGAATTCGTGATTCTGATAAAGGAATTTCAAAAGAATTTTAAAGTTATGACAGTTAAATTTTAATTGTTCAAACATTTTTAACAACTTAGCCTATTAAGAAATTGCCTGGGAGAATAGGTTTTCATGCAAAGAAATCCATAGAGACTTAGTAGAGAGGGAGCAATGAGGATGAAGATGGCTTCTTTCACATTAAACAAACCTCAGAAACCTTGCTGTAAATTCTGTAGGTTCCCTTGAGAATTGTCCTTACCCGGGAAATATCCTCTCACTGTGTGAAACAAGGTTGTAGGGAATATAAATTCAAAGTTTATAAAAAATAAGACGTCAAAATTTGTGAATTAACCTTTAATTACCAAACAGTAATACTCTGAAAAAGATAATTTGGGTCAAAATATTTAGGGAGAAAGTGCCCTAACAATGAAAGAAAGTATTGGGTTTACACTTTTCTTTTTGTAACACTTTCTACAATATCTTTACACGTGAAGCTTTGAAACACACAAAAAATCTATTGGATATTTCAAACCAATAATTTCACATTTGTAAGTGGCACACAAAATATAATAGTGACGTAGTGAAGACTTCTCTTCTTACATAAGACAAAAAAGTTTTGGGTTCGGAAAAGAATTGAACAAATTGAAAATGTCAGAAAACAGTGTTCTTAGAAGCCTTAGCTAAGTGTATTGGCTTCAGCAGTGGAGGGAGGCCAAAACTTTTTGATATACATTTTGTCAGTATTTTTGCGACCTAAAGTGATTTTACAGAGCCGATTTGGCTCACTACAACGCAGAACAGATTGAATGAAGACATGAAAATAAATTCCACATCCAAAAGAGGCAACTAAAAAGACTTTTAAAAGAGAAATCATGAACATGTAGCAGTGGGGGAGGATTTATAGTCCTTCAGCTTCACTAGACTTGAAGCCAAGAAGCTGTGAATAATTGGAAATCAGGCAAGAGCTAAGAGGAGGACATAGAAGTAGAACATGTAAGCATTGTCCTTTTTACCAGACACTGTCTTCCCAGGTATGAGTGATTTAATACTATTCTCCTCCATACATATTATAGAGCAAATGCAAGATCAAAGAAAAATAATCTATTGAAATAATTTTGCAAAGAATCACTTCACTGTTCCTGATATGGTATCTAACGAGAGTCATATGAGAGAACATAAAAGTGCAGAATTTTTCGGTTTCCTCTAAGCATCATGTTAGCAAAATATATCTTTGAATTGATTGAACCAAAGAGTGATGGAGTTCTTATTTTTCTGGGCTTTAGACACAAGAAGACTTTCAAGGTAAAAGAAAAAGGAAAAAAAATGAAGCCAAATGTTTGTGATCACAGCTTCTTGGACTGGTTTTCTGGAGAAAAGGTTTACATTAGATTTCTCCTCATTAACATAGATGTTGTTTCATGGCAACCAAATGCAAGAGGGAAGTTTACTGGACTCGTTTGGACATGTAAACAGCATGATGGAAAAATGGCCAATAATGTTTAGGGAATTACTTTGACCAATTACTTTGCCAAAACAAAGAAGGAACAATATAATTCAAAATGAATTTACTTAAAAGTATGAAGAAAGAGTAGTGTAGAGAGATGAGAGTAACCATTGAGGATTGTTTTCTGTCCAGTGGCGTAATGGATCCTTGAGCATGTTTCTTCCATTCTATCTTCACAATCTATCAAGGGTGTCTCAGGACTGGAGTATCCAGTTCAGACAAAGAGAACTAGCAGAAGAAAGATAATATTTGCATCAGATGTAGATGATTTATAATCTGAGACAATCTACTTAAATCTGTTCAAAATTCTCCCCTACCCCTAACTGCCCACTTTGAACAGCTTAGTTTGCTTTTCCCAAGACTGCTCTTCATTAACTGCTTAAAATTTTGAGAGGTCATATTCATACTCTCTAGAGATTGCTGTTTGTTTGTGATTTTTGTGTGTTTTTGTTTTTTGTTTTATTTTTAACTGAATTTAAAAGGTTGTGCAAGTGTGTTGCAATTAAATATATCCATCTAATTGTCGAATGCTCCTAGATCAGTCACTCCTATCATTCTCAACCAACCCCCTCTCCAAGATTTATATCTGATTTATCAATTCCTTTATCATAGGTGTACGTTGAGTATTTTAGGTGTACTAGCCCCTTGTTCCATTTTTCATTCATTTCATGTCTTTACTATTATTTCTCTCTGCTTTCAACTTCCTAATAGTCATTCTGTTAAACTGTCTGTTAACAGTTTACAAGCTTTATATACACTCCATGGAATGTCAATGTTGCATATACTTGAATGGATGTCAGCTTACATTTCCATAATTCATTCATCTGCAGTAACTATTTGCAAGACTGGAGACGTGAAGCACCTAGACATGATTTTATTATTATCCATTTGGAAGATTAATCTTCAGTCAACAAGGAAGTTTAAAAATGTCTTAGAAAATATTCCTAACTACCAGCTTTTATAAATGGTTTTGTACAATGGTTTGTGATTATTTTATTTTACATGGGATAATACTTTCTACTACTTATAAGTTTTGGAAAAAGAAGAAAAATAATTTACGACTATAGAGGAATATGATAGAAATAGAAGACAGATTTTATGTTTGTCACATCTCTGAAGAGTACCCAAATTCAAGACTTAAATTCATATTTCTTACTATGTTAGACAGATAGGGAAAACATAAAACAACATATGATAAGGCAATTATTTGTGACTTTTTAAAATGTACCTTCTTAAGTGATTAAATTTACTTTATTAGCTAACTTTTGGGTTTGAAATATGGGAGGCTTATCTATTTAACACATTTCTGGAAGGCACCTACTGAACAACACAAATGGTAGGTGATACTATTTCTACACTTTAATGAATCATTGAACCTTTTTGGCATTAGTGCTGGTTAAATAAATCAACTCTATTGTAACTTGCTCCCTACACTTGAAAAGCTTGTAATGTAAGTATCATCTACTTGTCAAATGTTATTTTGCTGAATGTGATTTTAAAAATTTTATTTGAAAAGGAATACACTTTCAGGAGATTAAATGGAGATTATCATTGGTTTGAGAATAACAACATTTTTATACCACAGACCCAAGTTGTACTGAAATACCAGTGTTTTGAAGCCCTAATGATCTTCTCAATAATTGTTTTTTTGAATTACATTTGACCTCTAAGTCAAGTTTTCTGCTTCTTGGTAGACCAATTAAGGATTCCTTCCAGGACCTATTTTTTGGCCCACTTATTCTGGACCTAAATATTTCATTAGTCACTAGGGGGAGTATTAAAAATAATCTTATGACACTTTGTGATCTTGTTCACTCATATGGGCTGGTCATCTGTAAATTGAAAGTTTGAATTAGAGTACTTTCTATCAGATTTTGTGATTTCATCTTTCGTTTTAAGTTGCCTTGCATTTTACAATTGCTTACTGCTAATTCTTGCATCTCAAGGAATTGGGGCCCTAAAATATGAGAAATGAGGAATTGAGATGTGTTTTCAATTACTTTCTGTTTGCCTGTTGCATGGGCCTAGGTGATCATGTAGGTAACTGGAACCTGGGATCCTAGGACTCAAGGGTCCTGCAGAAGAATAATATTTTTTAGATATCATATCAGCAAAATTTGTGCATAATCAGTAGGAATGCTTCAAAAATATGAAGAAAATCATTTTGGGACAAGCGAGTTAAAACAATAAACAGAGCAGCAGAATAAAATCCATTATAGGTTAGAGGAAAACATTGTTTTTTTTCCATGTGAATTCAGAAGGACAAGAACACTTAGACGGAATCACAAGTTTATACCGAAGATATTGCATTGATACTATTTATATTCTAATGTATATTCTAAACATAATTGTTTATATTCCAATTCTACTTACTGTAATAAAGAAATACCAATTCATTTGTCAAATTATCAACTAATTCTAGTAAGTTTCACCATGTAAAATAAAAAAATCAGCACTTATAAAGATCAAATATATGACTATATATAAGATAATAAAAAAGGCACTTGTTATGCCTTGTTCTTTTGTGGTTAGGTTATCAAAGGCAACTCTGTTTTAAAGTATTATTCCATTATCTCTACCTCAGTGTTGGATAGAGTTAGAACTAAAGGTTTAATATTTTTGTAGATTTACAGCCTGGAGGCAAGAGGAAACATTGTGATTAAAATATTACCAATTTAAAGACTAATAACGAGGAGAAACATATGGACTTCTGCAACTATGAAAATATTTGATGATAGAAAGAGAGTAGTGTAAGTTCCTGCCTACTTGGGTGATAGACAGGCCAGTACATAAGGTAATCATGCATATGAAAATTTTTTTCACCTTCTTGGCTTTAGCTACTTTTGAAATGGTAGGTATAGAAAATAATTATATTCTGATAAAATACCTTCTAGTCTGTACAGTATTGTCTGAACTGTTCGTCTCTCTGTGATCCCTTGTAACCAACATTTTTTTATTCCAGTAAGACAATCTAGGGTGTCAAGGTAAGATATTATTGTTGGCCTGTTCCTACATGGAAGAAGGGTAAAGGGTCAGATAGACATTTGTGTCAGTAAGACCTCATTTGGAAAATTTTCAGCTGCAGAAATTTAGAAGTAGCTCTTAAGCAAGGCTTACTTTGAATCCATTATCTCCACAAGTACGTGAAAAAGCCATCAACTTTGGACCTAACTATAAATATTTGAAAGTACGATCAAATCCCAAATGAAAAAGAGCTTCTGCATGGCAAAAGACATAGCTAGCAAGATTAATAATAATTAAGCCCACGGATTGGGAGAAGATATTCACTAGACATACAACGGACAAGGGTCTCATATCTAAAATATACTTGGAACTCAAAAAATTAAATCCCCCAACAACAAATCCTCAAAGAAACAACTGCCCAATAAATAAGTGGGCTAAAGTCATGAAGAGAAACTTCTCTGAAGAAGAAAGAAGGATGGCCAATAGACACATGAAGAAATGCTCAACCTCCCTAGCCATAAAAGAAACGCAAATCAAAACAACATTGAGATATCACCTCACCCCAGTTAGAATGGCTATAATCAAGAACTCTAACAACAACAGATGCTGGAGGGGATGTGGACAGAAGGGAACCTTACTTCGTTGTTGGTGGGAGTGTAAACTTGTTCAACCAATTTGGAAAGCAGTATGGACGTTCCTGAAAAGACCTCACATAGAGCTCCCCTATGACCCAGCAATCCCATTTTTGGACATTTACCCAAATGTTTACAAACAAAACCACACTAAAGCTACCAGCACAACTATGTTTATTGCAGCATTATTTACCATAGCTAAGATCAGGAACCAACCCAGATGTCCCTCAGTAGATGAATGGATCAAGAAAATGTGGTATATATACACAATGGAATTCTATGCTTCCATCAGAAAGAATGACATTTCCCCATTTGTTAGGAAATGGAAAGGTTTGGAAAAAATTATATTAAGTGAAGTAAGCCAAGCCCAAAGAAACATAGGTCCCATGTTTTCCCATATTTGCAATATCTAGTATATGTATGAGTCAAGCAGAAAAGTCAGATAATGAGATGTTAGGAAAATGTTCCCTTAGATATGTATTTAAATGTGTTTTTCTTTCATGCATTTGATTCTAATGAATTTATAAGATTATTTCTTTGTTGCTTTGTATGTCCCTCCCTCACAGTATAACCCCTGCTTTCACTATATTTGATGTCGGTATAATTTGTGGAGGAGATGGGGAAAACAAGTCGCTTAAGGATACAGGTGGACCCGTTGCAACTATGAAAAGTACAAGTTGTCATGTCGAAAACAAACTTTACAACTTTGGTGCGGGGGTGGGGGGGTGGGGGGGGGTAGGGTGGGGGTGGGATTGGGTGGGGGGGAGGCTGGGAAGGGATGTGAAGGGTAAACAAAGGAGGAGGCTGCAATGCTTGGTAAGAAATGTACTCATGGGCCGGGCGCTGGTGGCTCATGCCTGTAATCCTAGCTACTCAGGAGGCTGAGATCTGAGGATCGAGGTTCAAAGCCAGCCCGGGCAGGAGAGACCGTGAGACTCCTATCTCCAATAAACCACCAGAAAACCGGAAGTGGCGCTGTAGCTCAAGTGGTAGAGCGCTCGCTTTGAGCTGAAGAGCTGAGGGACAGCGCCCAGGCCCAGAGTTCAAGCCCCACGACCGACAAAAAAAAAAAAAGAAATGTACTCATTATTTTGCCCATGTAATTGTAACCCCTCTGTACAGTATGTTCACAAAAAATAATAAAAAAAATAAAAATTAAAAAATAAAAATAAATAGTCATTGACAAAAAATTGCAAATGTAAGCAATCGACAGAAAAATATAATTTTTTCCACTATTCCGAGAATTATAGGGAAATAAGATCAATAGCATTGTTAGGAACAATAAGGTTTTCTTGTTACAAATAGGCACACAAGGATATAAGCCTGTATAAGATTGCATCATTAACTACTTAAATTTAGAGGCTACTACATGTTTCAGCAGTGTATACACTAATTTCAATAAATGTTTAACATGGCACTTGCACAAGGATGATATGTAGATTTATGAAGTATTCCATATTTTTCATTCTTCAGATACAAGAAAAGAAAAGCAGTTATTAAAAAGTTGATTACAAAATTAGAAGTGTAACAATACACGTAATTCATATAATTAAAAGTAAGTTTGACATCAGTGTATTAAATCTTCACCTTAGAAAGGCCTTTACAAAACCTTTTACATAACCTTTACAAAACTTTTGAAATTTGACACCATTGATATTTTATCCCAAAAAAATCATACTATAAGGACCTAGGAAAAAAAGGAATCTTAAACTGTTTCTATATGGAATGCAATCTGAAAGGACACATTAATGAACCTACATATTATAAAACAATGTAAAACTCAAAGTATATCTAGGAAGAAGAAAATAGATTGTGGACATTATACAAACATAGAATATAAAATATTTTAAAATATGCTTTTTTCAGACAATGACCAGAAATACTTTAGTTTCTTTACTACAGATAAGTTTAAATTACTTCTGATTGAAAAAATCACAAAGTCTGTAGATATCATTATAGATGTATACAAAACTTCTTGAATACATTTTGAAATCAAAGGCAAGCAATTTACTTGGAAGAATTCCACGGAATCCGTGAATTTTTACAGTAAGTGCCGGTGGCTCACGCCTGTAATGCTAGCTATTCAGGAGGATGAAACCTGAGGATTGAAATTAAAAGCCAGCCCGGGCAGGAAAGTCCATAAGGCTCTTATCTTCAATAAACCAATAGAAAACTGGAAGTGAAGCTGTAGCTCAAGCTGTAGAACACTCGCCTTGAAATGAAGAGTACGGGGGATAGCGCAAAGACCCAAAGTTCAAACCCCACAACCGTCCAAAAAAGGATATTGCTGTTATTTGGATTGTGAAAATATTTTGTATGTGCACAAAGTATGTACTGACATTTTTGAAATTTAAGAAACTTAACCGAACCATTAGGACTTAGGAGAACATTTTGTACAGCCTTCCACAACTTCAAAGATGTAGTGATACATACTTATCCTTTTGGGAATACCAAATGCAGTTTCTTCCAAGTTGTTTTTCAGGCCTGGTTTGACATAATGCTTCAACAGAAAGAGATCCAGCATATCTTTGCTATCTCAATTCTCAACAGCAAGGTGCAAGGGGGTCAAGAGGCCTTCAGTTTTGGCATTGGTATCTACATTATGATGAAGTAAGTAAGAAGCCACTCTGGCATTATTCCACATATATGCACTGTGAAGGGCTGTCCAGCCATCTACAGTTATTGCATGTGCCGCTTGAGCCACCAACTCACGGACAATGTCTAAGTGTCCACTGTTGGCTTCTCGATGAAGAGGGATATACTCATTGTCATACCTCGTATTCACATGAGTGGCATTTATGAGAAATAGTCTCTGCACTGTAGTAAGTCGATTATTTTTGGCAGCCCAAAGAAGAAATTTGCTTGGATCCTTCTCCATTTTTTTCTTGCAATTGATACCATTCCTCACTTGTTCATCTTGTTCCTCATCATCATGAGTTGCCTAACCAATGACTTTGAGAGCCAGTAGGAATGAGGTGTCCATGTATTTCCCTAGTAGTTCACATAGTTTGAACTGGTCAGAAATATCCAATGAACATTTGCATATGTTTTTTCACCATCATTTATATTCTCTTTTTGTCTTTTTACTATTCTAAATTATTCTAACTGGGGAATAGGGAATTGATGGAGAGAAGAGGAAAGATGTTCCTCGGTATTCAAAGGTACAGACTGAAAATGAGGACCAATGGTCTCTTCAGGTTCAGCTTATTCTAGGAATGAGAAAATATGAAATAATGCCTTCTATTTAAATGATTTAAGAAATGGCAGAGCAGAAAGTGAAATGTTGCAACCAAAAATAAAAAAGCAAATTAAATTAAGATAATTATGAAGCAATCATTTTATCTATGAGAACCATGAAAGAGAGAAAGGAAGAGAGAGACAGATGTGCAATGATTTAGCTAGCCACAAAATCCATACCTCTGATTAATTTATACAACAAACAAAATTTTATTTTTTGAAAAGTTGGAAATAGAATGTATGTATTTACTTGAAATTAGTACATACATTGTTAGTAGCTTACATAAAGAGAAATGGCTTTTACCAAATTACAGACAAGAATCTAAATCCTTAATAATTCTAGTAACAGATCTGACTGAAATCAGTTGAATCACACTTTTCCTGTACAATTAAAGAATATGTCCAGGCTAGGAAAGCAGCTAGAAAAGGCAGGCAGATTGTATCTGTGGCCAAACTTTGTGGAAAATGATATTGCCATTTGCGCTGGAAGTGTGATTCTGAACTATTGCTTGGTGATTCTGAATTATTGCTTTAATCATTATATTCTCCAAGAAGAAAAGGTGAGATTTAATTGATACCAAATACTACAAATCCTCTTCGACTTGTAACTAAGCAACTTTAATCATGAAAATCACATGAAGACAACAAACAGGCCTGCATTTTAGATGAAAACAAGTGTCTTTAAAAAATCAAGGAATTTAAGTAGTCCTACAAAGGACTTCTATTTTACTACTGCATTATACATTTTTTCTAATATTGGATAACAATAATTAATGGATCTATTGGAAAGCTCTTAAAGTTCATATGTTCAATAGTGATTTCTCATATTATATCATGGTATTTTTTGTTTATGGTCTTAAGAAGTTTTAAATTACTATCAAAGTATGTGCTTTAGATAACTATAGAGGAAAAAGTAGAAGCCACACTGTTGGCTCATGTCTTTAATCCTAGCTATTCAGAAAGATGAAATCTGAGGATTGTGATTTGAAGCCAATTCAAGCAAAAAATAATCATTAGATTCTGATTTGAAAGTAATCAGCAAAAGCTAGAAATGGAACTGTGGTACAAGATGTTAAATGCTAGCCTTGAGAAGACTAAAATGAAAAAACAACAAATTTTGGGACAGAGCCAAGCCCTGAGTTCAAGCCTTAATATTAACACCAAACAAATGAATGAATGAATTAATTAAAATAAATTAAGTGGTCACATGTGGCAAAGCAAGCAAAATGTAACACCCGTAGTGACTGGATTGTGTATTATTTTGTAATAAGGAAAATTATCATTTGTCCTAATCACTAATATTTTATTTGAACTTCTTTGTACAATAAACCCTGAATTTACCATGCATGTATATGTTTGTGTACATGTGCGCACATGTATGTGTATATGTGTGCGTGTGATGTGGCAATATTGCTTGCCAATGTGGACAAGTTGAGGCTAAAAAGAGCTAACTTTGTTGCAATATTTTATTTATCAGTGTTCTGTCATGTCATGTCAGTGGAACCACCCTTCTGTACAGTTTAGTTGTCAAATTATAACATCATCATAATCAAAGCATTTACAACATTAATTTAGATAAAAAGAGACCACATTCAGTTCTTACTATATGTTAGGTGAGAAGATACAGACATAATTAGGTAGCAAGTTATTGCCGTAAGATGATTGTCAGTACAAATATGTATTTGACCTCTTAAATTGTTTATACATTTAAGATATACTCATGGAGTGAGTTTGACCGACCAGATCACACAAGTATTACTTTCTGGTTATTTCTGTGCAGCACAAGGTGGATAAACTCTTTCCAGATTTCTTTTGAAAATAACTTCCTTTGTAAGTTCATATCTATTCTCACTAAGATAATCAACCCCATATTTATTAGGTTTGAATATCCCATCATATTGACTGAAAATTAGTATTGTGGAAATGCTTGTTAGATATACATTTCACAAACAAACAAACAAAAAGCATGTGTCACATCAAGAATGTGGATGCGTTTGAAGTTGTTTTGTAAATGCAAAGGGATCTTCACTAATGGCTCTTTTATGGAAGTAACTATCGCAACTTTAACTATCGCATTTTGGATATTTTTTCCAATATAAATAACATCCCAGAGTGAGTCGTAAATTACTGAAAAGCCTTTGAATATTTTAGTACTATTTCAGTTCATTGACTATATAGCTAAAGACATTTTTGAAATAAATATTGTTAAGATCAGAAAATGTAAGTAGGTATATAGGCTTTTTATGCATCATTTTATTAAAACTCAGATGTTATGAAAGTAAATGAAATAGAATAAAAGAATGTAAGTGAATTTGGTAAGCTAATTTTTGTTATAACTTTCTTTTCTATTAACACAGACCTTTGAATGTAGATGATGCATTATTTTCTTTGTGTCTCTCTAATTCAGTTAGTTTTAGAATTTTTATAATTTCAAGAGGGAATTTGCAGTATAAATAAAGGTCTTTTAAAATGATTAGGATTAATCTTGTGTTTTGTGTCCTATTCCCAAGAAAATGACTTATTTGCAAGTGCTAATACTTTATCATTATCATTAACGTTATCATTATCATAGAGAATTTTAAAAATGCAGTAGTATTGATGTCTTTTTAAAACAATTGTATTCACAAATTGGAGAGTCTTTAATTCATGCTTAGGTCTTGGTGTCTATGATTTTTAACCTCTCATTCCTAACATTAATGATAGGTCAGACTGCATTTTGGGATATATGAAAGGTAAGATATTTACCTGGAGCCAAAGGCGATTTTTATGTCAGTCTTAATTTAATAATATTTTAAAGTAGTATATTTCTGTCAAAATGTTGTGTATAAAAAGCAATCAAAATACCTCTAATGGTAGACAATTTAGGTGGGCTACAATGTGGAAATGATTGGTCCATAAGACCTGCAATGTGTTTCCATCAGAAATGACTGCCTGGGCAAGTCATTCTTTCAGTATGACAGTGTTAAACAGACATGGGGTCCCCAGGCAGTGCAGTGATGACTCATGCGATAGAATGTGATTTCTAGTATTTTGAGCTAGAAATCAAGAATGTTATAGTTTAGCAGTACCTTTCACCAGCGAGGTATAAATTGCTTATGAACTTTTAGTTTTCATATTACAATTATCTGTTTAGTTTTTTTTTTTTTTTGATCAGTCGTGGGGCTTGAACTCTGGGCTTGGGTGCTGTCCCTGCGCTCTTGGAATCAAGGTCAGTGCTCTACCGCTTGAGCCACAGTGCCACTTCCGGTTTACTAGAGGTTTATTAAAGATAAGAGTCTCATGGACTTTCCTGCCCGGGCTGGCTTTGAACTGGGATCCTCAGATCTCAGCCACCTGAATACTTAGGAATACAGGTGTGAGCTTCCAGCATCCGGCTTAGTTACCTATTTTCTAACAAAGATAAAGTGAAATATTATCAGAATATACACAAATAATTCTGGGATTTTTGCCTATAATTAGTAGGCAACGTGCTGGAATTTTAGTCATAAAATACAATGAGGTTATTTGATATGGTGGAAATTGGCTGTAGGCTAACACTTACCATGTGTGCAATATTATACTAGTAATTCCAACTGTGAAGACTTCAGTATCATCATCTGAGAATTAAAAATAGAAATAGTTCCACTTTATGGGATTATTGTGAGGATTAAATTAGATACCATAGGTAAAGTACTTGGAAAAACAATCAGCATTTGATACTTTCTATCTGTTATTTTATCATGTGATGAATTCTTACATTTTCAATGTGATTTTTATATTGCATCTATTTAGGATATGCAATGTGATGTACTGATATTCATTGCGTTGTTCACTTTTCTGTCATTATAAGGAAAATACCTGCAAAGAAAATTTTTGAGGAGGAAACTATTATATTGACTCATGGTTTAAGGGAACACAGTTTAAGATTAGATGTCTACATTGTTTTTAATTAAATTTTAATTAAACGGTTGTATGAGAAATTTCCATTCAACAATCAGTTTATGAGTATAAGGGATCTTTACATACCTTTCCACATTCCACTTTCATTTTTTCAAGTTTCATACTATCTGCATTGAATGTTATGCCCTCACACTCTTCCTCCATAACACTCTTTATTTCTTCCCTTTGACTTTCCCTCACGTCTTCTGAGTGATAGTTTCCTGGTATTCATTTTGTGGGATTAAAAGTTCAATTTTATAAGAAATTACACCTTTTAACTCCTCCTCTGTAAATAGTATGCTTTGGTTAATTCTGATGTGTAAACTTGCATAAAGTTCTAGCTTCCAAATACACGACAGAACATGGGTCCTTTATTTGTCTGGCTCTGACTTCGTTTATTTAACATATTTTTGGATCGATCCATTTCTTTGCAAATGATGTAACAATCTTCTCTATGGATAGGAGCAATCCAATTTTGTATATGTGCCACACTTTCTCCAACTAGTCCTCTGCCAAAGGGCATCTGGGCTGTTTCCATAACTTGGCTATGGTGAATAGTGCAACAGTGAACATGGTTGTGAAAGTGATTTTACTGTAACATTTTGGAAGAATTCATCACTATTTTTCCAGGAGCAATCCTCTAGCCAATTTTACAGAATAAGTACATCCCACCCTTCATCTCCATCACAACGTTGTGCAAGTCCTCAAAAACACACTACTTCCTATCAGTCTCAATAAGTTAAAACCACACGGTGCCCATATTCTTTCAATACATTTTTTTCATGATTGGACACATAATTTAGTGAGAACCTTCTATGTACTTTCGTAATGTGGGAATGAGAGACATGACAATAGATTTTATGTAAGAAATTTAATTAGCTATTATCATATTTAAAATAATTATCATTTCTGACTCATAACCTCACTTACTATTATATTAATCTTTATTTGATTACTTCATCTATCCCCTAAATTATATCAGTTGATTTAAATACAAAGACAAAATATGTGGTTTGATTTTGACACTATCTGTGAGGATGCACAATATGGGTAAATAAATGTATTGGAATTAATAGCCATTATCCATTTTGTTAAAGGAAAGATGGTTTTCACAAACTAATTCTCACAATTCATATTCCATTCAACAACAAGAAACATGTGACAATTCCTTTTGTTTTGCTCTTCATTAATGTTTGTTGCCATTTTATTTTATAATGAAGGATGATTTGAATATATTAAAATATTTCTTTCCGTTTGCATTGATATGTACATACACACATATATTATACAGGTTATAATGATAATTTATAATTTCTGTAACTGTACAATTTACTAACTTATTAAAAACATCGATGTCTCATGCCTGGAATCCTGGTAACTCAGGAGGCTAAGATCTGACGATCAGGATTTGAAGCCATGCTGGGCAGGAAAGTCCATGAGCCTCTTATCTCCAAACAACCAACAGAAAATCAGAATTTGGACTGTGGCTCAAAGTGGTAGAGTGGTAGCATTGAGAGAAAAAGCTCAGGGACTTCACCCAGGCTCTTAGTTCAAGAACTAAAATCTACCAAAAAAATATTTAATTTACCTCTATGTAAGTAGAGTATTTCCATCACCCAAATGCACATCTATGCTCATTTGCAAGGTAACTCTGTTATGCCTGGAGTATCACATAAGATTTTCATTTAAGTAGAAAGCATTGCAACATGGGTTCACTCTATCTGTCTCATGGATTTTTCTCCACTCAAATACTCAAATCTTATTATTGTTCCAATTATGTAAAGTAATAGGTTTTTTCTTTAATACACATAATGTTAGAGTTTGAATTGGGTGTCTTGTGTCTCCTACATGGGTGTTCTTACCACTTTGTCATGCCCCAGCCCTAAATTATCCAGATTAATTTTCAGATAGAATCTGGCTTCCTACTTGGGTATGATCGTGGGCTCAGTCCACTTTATGTTATTCTTCCTTGAATTTAGAATAACAGGTGCCTGACATTGTGTACAGATCTTTCTGTTCAGTCTGGGATTTAACCACTATCCTCACAACAGTGCACTCCCATAGAGTCAGAATTTTCATAAGCTTATCATAGCTGATTGTACTGAATTAATTTGTGTTTTCTAGGGTTGTCTTGTTTCATTTGAATGTATGTGTTTAGTTCTTCCTTATTTTTCCTTTTGTTTCTTTCACTCCAGTTCTTACCAAAAGGGCTGAGAAACTAATTTTTCTTTCTCAAGATATTCAAGGTGAACATTATTTAGTCCAAAGAAATTTCAAAAATATTTAAACACCTTCATATCTATGAATGACATATGAATGCTAAGAGCTGAGAAGGGTCTTTTTATTTTCAGAGCAGTCTTTGGCATACACAGACTGATCATGAATTTTATGAAGATGATAAAACTACAGATGCTTGCCAGGAGGAGAAAAACCTATTATTAATTGTTTGACAGAGGCTTCCTTTCTCGTGAAAGAAATATGCTGCTTTATGTACGATTTCAAAAAATCATATTGCTAGGAAGAACCTAAACAATCATCTAACACTACAGAGTTAAAGGAGCTGAACTGACCTCCTGAATAATTTCCTTTTGGATGAAATAAAAGCAGGCTTCCAAAAAGAGAGTAGATTTTAGAGAAACATAATGAGTTGTATGTAAATAGGTGCTTAGCTGATTTTGTTAATTGGTGAACAAATACAGGGAAATAAAGTACAGCAAGCTGGAAAAATTAAGGACTCTGCATTGAAATACTCATTTGGGTGTGTATTTGTGGGTGTGCACACACACACGCATGTTCATGTGCTCATGCCTGTATTCATCATTCCTCAGGCTTGATAGTGCCTGGGCACTAGCTCTAAGCTTCTGTGCCCAAGGATAGTGGTCTACCACTTGAGTCTCTGCTCCACTTCTGGTTTTTTGGAGATAATCGCATGTATTTTCATGAATGGACTGGCTTTGAACAGTGGTCTTCAGATCTCAGCCTCCAGAGTAGCAAGCTATGCTGATTCAGCCTCTGAGTAGGTAATTAAAATTCTGCCTGTCCTCTGTGCTTCACTGCTCTTTAATTCTTTGCCTGAGGTAATCACAAGTCTAAGTGATATATATGTCTAATTGCTTTAAAAATACTGTTACTGCTTGGCACCAGAACCCAGGCCAAATTTTAGTGGACTTCCATCTCTATCTATAGCTGGGTGCATTGGATCATTTCCACCATCCTGCACTACATAGAAACTAAGATTGGAAAGACTGCAGATCCAGGCCAGCCAAGGTAAGAAGCTCGATAAATTGGTATACAACTCTGATACCATTGATGAATGGAAGGCTAACAACAGATCAGGTGAATGTTCTTGTCGAAAGGGAAACCCTATCCTAAAGTTAAACACTGATATGATGCCAGCCTAGCAAGAATAATACCCCAAGTTGAAATCCCCACAATTTCCCACAACCAAAATAAGTATATACATTAACATCCAAAAACATAGTACAATCTGTTCTTTGCTCTAATATCATCTTTAACTGATTATGCTACGCTGTCGCAGAATAGTTTCTTCATTAAACTTGTGATATATTTAAAAAGACCTAGAAAATTCTTTTTCAATTATTAAGTGCAAACGAATGGCAATTTGCCTCATTTCTTACATAATTGACTACCATTAAAAATTCACCTAATGATTATTATAGTAATTTATTATTCTGATTTATTACTTTACTGTGTAACAGTTTTTAAACTTTTTGAGCACTGCTGAAGTATAAG
Organism: Dipodomys spectabilis; assembly: GCF_019054845.1. NCBI lineage: Eukaryota > Metazoa > Chordata > Mammalia > Rodentia > Heteromyidae > Dipodomys > Dipodomys spectabilis. The sequence continues at coordinate 1,204,958 of NW_024871131.1, read as the reverse complement.
TATTTAACTAGTATCATCAAAGTATATTCCTTGGGTACTTGGAGCAGTTTTTTACAAAGTTTTTAACCAATTGCTTCTAAGAATTCTTGATTGGTATATTATTTTGTTTATTATTAAATTCAATTTAATTTTATTGTAAAGGTGATGTACACAAGGGTTAGTCACATAAGTAAGGTAATGAGTTCATTACTTATGGAAGGAATGTTGTTATCCCCGCCGTCGATTTTTTTTCTACACTCAAACAACTGCTGATGCTTTTGCTGTTGCTATTGATCAATGGGTACTTTTGCTTTCATTATTCATGAATTTTATTATAACATTGATAGACAAATGGTTTACAGTTACTTAAGCCAACTAAAGAGTACACTTCATTTTATTTTCTAAATTTCAAGATTTGAACTTAATAACTTATTTTCTTTTGTTTCTTTAGGGTGCTTTTCTCAGAGTTGTAGGATTAGTTAATTTACTTGTGAATGATTTTTACACATGTAAATAATTCAGACACGTATATTTGGCTTTTAAAATATTTAACATGTGAATATTTAAAATTATTTTCTCAATTTTTGTATGGTTGGTGAATTTAAATAAATTTATTTTCTTATATTTCTAAAGATATTTTTCCATGTAACAAATACTTTCTGTATTTTCAAGAAGCACATACTTTATTAAGAAAGGCTTCATTACCTGGTCATTTTTTTGTAAATATTTGTGCTTGAATTTAAAATGTTTGAGCTGGGCATGGTGATTTGTAGCTTTCATTTTCTACCTATGGTAGGAACTGCATATAGGTTTGTAATTCACGAGAACTTGAGAAACTATGAGATCTTATTATAAAAAATATCCAGAGTGAAATGATTAGAGATATAGCAATCCCTAGTGAGATATAGAACACCTGGTTTTCATATTCTAAATTTTAAGTTAAAACACCAATAACATCAATCTTTTGACAAAATAAAAGGATACCTGTTTCAAAATGGTTATTATTTAAAACTGGTTTGCAAAGGTTCTCCAGTCTTCTATTTCTTAATTTTCAATTTACTTAATCTATAAGAATTCAAGTATATTGTGACTATTTTATTTCTACTAAACTTTTAAATAGTATGAGCAATATTATTTCATATATTAACCTACTTTTACTATTAGTGATAAATTCCTCTGTTTAATATGATAATATCAATATTCCAAATGTGTGTATGTGGTGTGTGTGTGTGTCTGTGTGGGTTTATGTGTTTGTATGTGTGTGTGTGCTTTCTGTGTACTTTGTAATCCTTGGCAGATCACACCATTGTTACACATATGCTAGGCTAAGGTTTTACCACTGAACTCTACAGTTTAGTTAAAATGTAAATAGTGTTTTAAATTATGACTTCTAAATTTTCATTCCTAGTATGTTTTATCAAAATTATATATGATAAAATGTGATCCATAGTCTATCCACGTTAGCGATTTGCATTGTTATTGTATTGTTATATAGAATATTTCCACTGCCTTTCCATTTCCAAACTCTTGCCTTTCTTATTGATAAAGGTTTTACTTTCCTTTATTTCTTTCTTCATTCTTTTTGCCTTTAGAGTTTACCCATTCTTTCTCTTATTTCTTTGGAATTTAATTATCATATTCTATTACAGTTTCTTTATATTGTAACATGTCCATACAATGCTTTATTTTTTGCACCTTCTCTGACTCTCAGTCCACACTACTAGGTGGATTAAAAAGAAACTTGATTCAGAACACTTTGATTATTATCCTCCTTCTCTTCTTTAAAGTCTTTCTGTCTTTTGAAACACAATAACAATGACATACAGCTCCTATGTGGTTCATCATTCTACCCCCTCTCACTCTCCTCTGTATTACAATTCAAGTCATTATCATTCAGCTTTATTATGCTATAGTGTTATCTAAATCTTAACTCATTCCTAAATTAATTTTAGATGCTTCAAGCATTCTCTAAAGACATTTTTCTATATATAATATTTGGGTTCTTGTGTTTCACAAGGTACAAAATATGAGTGACTAGCAAACATCTAGATATTTCTGTAGAATATTGGTCCACCTGCTCAATAAACTTGTATGTAAATTGAAGAAGTACAGGTCAGTCAGAACAATCTTGTAAAATGGTGTAGCTTGAGCCCTCATACTAGATTTGAATCTTATTACTATGTTTAGTAGTGAAGACAACATAGCTCTACTATAAGAACAGACACATAGAAGAATGTAAGACATTTATCAAAATAAATTCATAGTTTTATGGTGAATAGATTTTTAAAAGGATGCCATGACTTTATGAAATAAAAATAGAATCTTAAATGGGTGTATTGGCACTGTGACCTCTATAGATTTAAAGAACGATCTTAGACTATTACCTCAAACCATATACAAAAATTAAAAATAAAAAATGATTATCAAACTAAGTGTGAAATATAAAAACCTATAAAACATAAATGTAAAAATTTACAACATTGCATCTGTGAAGGTTTCTAAAAATTTGACATGGAAAACATTACTGGCTAAAGAAAAGCAAGAATAAACTGGTTAATATCAACTGATAACCTTTTATAATTCTATGAAAGAAGTGAAAACATATCCAACAGATAGACGGCACACATTTGTTAATGCTATAATATTAACGCTACAATGATCCTGAGAATTAGGTACTTTTATATCTTCTAATTCTATATAAGTATTTTCCTGAACATGATATTTCTTTAAAGAACGTATGCAAATTAATAGACAATTGGAGGAGCCTATGAATTAAGCTCCTGTTTAGTATCTAAGAAAAATTAAAAAGAAAACTCACTAATATGACCATCATATAAAAAGATGACACAAAATATAGTAATGCATTTGTGGAGAAATTGATATAGTCCACATAGCAGAATGATTTGTATAATACTGCAATTATTTTAGGAAGCAAGTTTTCAAGTCTTCAAAAGGTTAAAGAGAATTGTATAGGATCCAGCCATTACACTTACATGTATATATTAAAGAGAAGTGAAATCTTTTTTGGGCAAGGAATGTAGTTCATTGACAGTGGCCTTGAATATTATGTGTGAGACCCTGGAAATAATCTCTCAAAACAAATTTTGAAAAGACACACTATAGAGGATGTATGCTGGACAAATTCCTGTAATTGAATTTTATATGTATTTTAATGTCTGTTCTAAAATTACAGCATTTCTAGTTGAAGAAATGCAAGTTTGTAAAAATTAGGCTTGGAAAACCTATGATCGTACCATTCATTTCCAAAGCACTAAAATATATACAATAAAAGGAGATAATTTATGCATGAGAATTTCATGTAAGCAAAAAATAACTATTGTTAAAAATACTTCACACAGATTGCAGAATACCTAAAAAGATGTTTTCGGTGTTGGCTAAAAATTGTTTGTAAACTACAGCTTTTGAAACAAAGATGTGATTTCTGTTTATTTTGGGGTTTTTGGTTGTTATTTTGAGTTTAGGCAGAGATAACTCAATCAAAAAGTGTATGTGATAAATGGAATATCTAGGAATTATGCATCACTTATAAGTAATTGATAACCTTTTCTGGAAGAAACTGTTAGCAAATGACAAAAGACCCAAATCTATGCATCTGCATTTTATGAAAATCATATGTCACTTGCTCAATCAAAGTGCTTTTCTCTACTTTGCTAGGAAAAAGTATTCTCAAGATAAGAGCCAATATCAGTGAAAAGAAAAAAAATACACAATTGTCTTGATTTATTTGTGAAAATAACAAATGAAACAAAATAATTCCACTTAAGGGACTCCAATATTAGTATCTATGAAGAAGTTCCTGAATGCCAACATCCACTGAATTTTTGAAATTTTAATTTTTACCAACATATGAAAATTTGAACAAGCAAACAAATATAGTCTTGGAGCAAACCAGTCTTGGAATAATTTTCTTAATTTTTTTGAAATTACAAAAGAATTGATACCATTATGAAAATGATCCTTCCTATGGAAATCATTTAAAAATGTTTAACACTTACTATATTTCCAATACCAAAGAAGAGTAATTTTATATAATCATTACAAATATTTTATTACTATCATAAAATAGAATAAAAGATCAGTCCCAATATATAATCATTATACTTTATTTCTAATCATTACCTAAATATCTTAAACAATCTAAATAGTCACGTCTTTAACATGGATGTAAATATTTTATAATTTTTACTTAACGTTTTCCAGGGGCATGTATTCATGTTTCTAAATAATGTTCATAGCAGTTAAAAGATGCTTTTATGAAATTAATGTGATATATTGTGTTGTTGTTATTGTTGTTTGCAAGGCCTGGGCATTGTCCCTAAGCCTTTTTATGCTCAAAGCCAGCACTCTACAACTTGAGTCACAGAGCTAACTCTTGTTTTTAGTGGTTAATTGGTGATAAGAATCTAACAAGTACTTTTCTGTCTGGGCTAGTTTTGAACACAGTTCTAAGATCTCATTACCCATAATAGCTTGAATTATAGGCGTGAGTCCCTGGCACTTGGTTTGATGTATATTTTAAATTTTAATTATATTTTAAGATTTTTGTTAAACTATAATGTACATCGTTCTGTACATAAATTTAGAGATATGTTTATATTTCTGATGACAAATTATCTCTAAAAATGTCTGTCTTTTTACACATAATATGTATATATATATATATATATATATATATATATATATATTTCTGAAGACAGACTCCCTTTAAAACTTTTATGCTATTCTTTTTGACTTTTTCATTTCAAAGACATACCGTCTATTTTCCCAAAAGTTTCCTAGAATAAAATAACAAATATTTCAATAGAATGTAGTTTATTACTTTCAAGGGAATTTTAGATATACACATGATATTTTAGTAACATTTACAATATATTACTTGAAATAATTCTGTTCAAACTCTTAAATATTTTTGTGTAGTGGTGGGTAGAGAGGAAGTTAGTTCATACTGGTTAGGAATTTGCAATCCTTCAAAAATCTATTCCATAATTTGTTATAAGCACATTTGTTATAAGCACAGTCAATTTTCCTGTTATGGTTTAGTTTTTTTTGATTCTTTATTTGTTCAAAATTCTAATATGGATGCATGCACATTTGTAACATTAAAATTATTAATCAATATACAAATAATTGCAAAATCATACATACATATCAGACTTTCCATAGTTACCACTTATGATGCTAACAATAATTTTGGTGAAGATGATGACCACAGTGTACCCTGCTAATGACAATATTGTGATTGAAAAGGAAAAAGTTTTACGTTTTTGAAGCTAGATTTCCCACATTGAATACATAGTAATATACAGCATTGGATTACATACAATAAGAATAACAAGAGCAGAGTTTCAATATGAAGAAATACAATCACATAAATAAGTAGAGACTGTAAAAACGCTAATGTTATTTCTGCAGTCTCCTTAATGTATACTCACTTTTCTTGGTTTTATTATTTTCTTATAAATAAAATTGTTTATTTCCAGATTTGATGGACTAAGATGTAGTTTTCAAGTTAGTGTGGTTAGTTCAAATAACATTCTCCTATAGATACTATTCAATCACCAATGTTTTCCAATGATATATTAAAAGTATGTTCTTCACTACAGCTGTAAAAGCATGACACAATTTACGTAAAACCACTTACATATCTGTAGTTACCTTAGAAGGACATAGGCTTTAAAGCCAGGAGGTAAAATTTATTTTTATTTCTGCATGAAACAATTTGTGATTTTATACCAACAAACTGAATTTGACTCTTTCCTTATTTGAAAGCTAAGGTCGAAAATGTAAGGACACTTCAATTTTCATTTTTTCTTTCTCTACACGTCAAAAAATATATTCTTCATTATTTCTTGTATATTACATTCATTTACAGATGAGAAATGTAAGGCCAACAGTCAATGTAGAGAGGAAATAATGATACTAGAATTTTTGTCTGAGCTCTTCACTCTGTGTGCTTACAAGGAGAGTAATTTGGTGATGGAGAGGACCAATATGAAAAGACTATGGGGAAAATGCCATTTTGGAAATGGTTGTTTTAGGACTAGGTGACAGTGATGAGTGAATGAAACAGGCTGGTGCCAGGGGCATAAAAAGGAGTACATATAAATAATATTAGTGACAGAAACTGAGAAAAACTTGATCATTCATCTTATCTAATGTGAAGGAGTAGAAGGATAAGAAGAAATCTAAAATGCTTCCATATGTTTGGCTGGGAACTGTGTTAGTGTTATTCTTAGTGATAAGGAACACAGGTGGAAATGATGGATTTATGGGAAAAAATTCTGATAGTTCTAAAGTTTATATTAAACAAATTCAAAAGATAGGTCTGTTTAGACATCATCAAAATATCCATGGCCAGAAATCTGAAAAAGAATAATAAAATTAGGGGCATTATTGAAGGGAAGAGGAAAAGTAAATTTCAGACACAAGTGTGAGCAATGTGAGCAGCAGTGTGGACATGATGGAAGAGATAAATAAGGAAACAAAAAAGTAATAAACACAAATTTATGGAAATAAAGGAAGGAAAGAATTTGCAGGAAGATATTCAAGGAAATATGCTACTTGGATTTGAAAATTAAAAGGACATAGACAAATTCAATTCAGTGTTTTGGTGAAAATTATATTGATAAAATTTTTAGATATGAATGTGAAGCCATAAAATTCTGTATCCATGAATTCAACAGATCCTGTTGATTTTAAATGTTGGGAACAAATGCTTTTATCCTGACCTTAGAAGAGTTATACAAATATAACTGTTCTGAACTTTACTTAGAGGAATTCTGTGAATATTTTTGAAGCCTTTGTTTAGCCAGGAGATTATGGATTGAACTACAGCACAGACAACCCTAATTTGTCCTACATTTCCAATGAGTGGCCCATGTATCCACATCAGTTTAGGATTTTATAGAAATATCTTTGGATATGTTTGGATATCTTATCTTATCAGCCTATTAATAATAAATGTAGGACGAGTAACACCAAGTATTAGTTTAAACATATAGCTTTACTGATGTGACTAAAGACTCCTCGAAGTGATTCTTTAGAATAGAAAATGCCTCAATAGTCATTGAAACATCATAACTGCCATATACTATATTGAAATCTAATTTTTGTTAGGGATATCTCCATGCTGAAATAACCCTGTTAATCAACCTGCCACAAATTTTTATATGTAGCAAGTGCTCTTATAAACGTCAAGCTTTTATTGAATTGAAGAGTTCAGACAGGACATTCACCACTACGATTAAATGCCTAAAAAGACAATTTGCTTTAATGCCTTTCTTTCATTTTCTCATATTCATTTGCTTGTAGGGAAGGATTCTGATGTAACAATAATACAATGCTGACTGTAAGTAGAGGGTTTAATTGACAAATTAAATCACCTTTCATTACCCAAGGAAAACATATTTGAATAATTGTCAGATTGGGGAAGTATACTCAAATGGATACTTAAAAGTCCCAGGTGTAATTGGTATGCACATGATTAGGTAACAAACATCAGAAAGAGGTAAAGATGCTACATTCAAAGATAAAGGAAAAAACAACAACTCAGATTCTGAATTTCTGGAAAACAGAACAGGAATAAATGCCTTTTCCACTAGAATCATTTGAAAAATATGTTAGCGCTGTAGGTGGCTCGATTTTAATCTACTGAGATTTCCTTTAGATTTCTGTCCTTTAGAACTATAAAATGATAAACAGGCATTATTCAAGCCAATTAACTTGTAGAATTTTTTACAGCAGATTTGGATTAGTAAACTAATTCAAAACTACAGCCTTTTCCTGATGCAACTACAGAGACATCACATACCCTAGATTCTGAGAATAAGAAAATTTGGCCACCGGCTTTGTACACATGTATGATGTACATACTACTAAGGGCCTTACATAAAGCAAGTCTTGAAATTCTAAATAATATTTAAATAAGAAGCTCCCTTCCTTTATTTTCACATTTGGGGATCACTAAGGACCAAAGTTATGTAGAAGCCTAGGGTAAGAATATGGAAATGTAGACTGTCTCCTAATATTATAAAGATAATTCCTGTCATTTTGTGTTACAGTTTCTAAAGTAATAAAAAAATAAGGTAAAACAGAAACAGAAAGTCTATTTTCTATCCCTCCTAAATTTCCAACAGAAATTAGAGAATCCAGTAAAGATACAGCCATACCAGGATGGTATAGGATATTATAGGATCACTAGATGGTGAAAAAGAAGATAACAAAAATGGGTCCCCTGGAACAATGGGAAACAAAATCTACACCTACAGTTTGTGATATAGGTAGAAAATAGTTTCCACTATGCTAAGTCTTGGATATTTTAGGTTTGTTTACACAGCAACTTTCCTCTCTTAGGAAATGACCCTTTATTAATACTCAAGGGTTTGCAGCTTATAACCCAGATAGCTGATAAATAAGAATGATTTTGTGGAATAGTCAAACAATCTTGAAGTTTTTATACCTTTCCTCTTCTCCAACACGAGAAGTCCTAGCCAAGATATGATAAAGATTAATAAAGTATTTTCATATTTTTTATTGTTCACACCAAAGCAAATACACTTCCCTCTTTGCAAGCCTGACTTTGAAAGAGTCAGACCCACACAATTATTTTATACACAAAAGTTTACTGGTTTGGCTTAGGTGTTTTCCTGTCTTTGGGTATTGTTCTCTATTATTTTGGCAATTACCTAGAAAAAAAAGATAAATACATTATGCTTATGTTGAATTGTTCAAAGTCAAGCTGTCTTCAAACAAAGTTTTCTGTTCCCTTCGTCACTACTAATTAAAGTTTAATTATTGTTCTTTTAATGCAACAAAAACGTGATACTTTAATGTATATTCTCATTGAACCCGGTGAAAATAGGAGTGTCTGTGATTGCTTTTTTAAATGTTTTCAAGTATTTTCCTTTTCTATTTTCACTATTGCCCTTTTTTGGTTTTCTAATCAGGAACACAAGGTTACACAAAAAGATCTTCCTAAGATATTAGGCAGAAAAAAATAGATGTATAATTAAAGATTTTCATCTCTTAAGAGGCTGAAAAGCTCATAAGACTTTTTGCTATTACTGGAATTACTAGCTTTGTTACGATAACTTGAACGTTTTGGTTCTTTTTATGGGGGGGGGGTTCCGGTTATGGGGCCTGAACTCTGGGCCTGGGCGCTGTCCCTCTGCTCATCAGTCCAAAGCTAGTGCTCTACCAATTGAGCCACAGAGCCTCTTCTGGCTTTTTTCTTTTTGCTTATGTGGTGCTGAGGAATCAAACCCAGTGCCTCAGGCATGCAAGGCAAGCATTCTACCACTGAGCCACCTTCCCAGCACCCTGTTTTTATTCTTAAACTAAAAGTGAAATATATGTAAAATGTTATAGTTGTTCCAAACAAAGATTATGGCTTAAACTTTTCTGCTCCAATGAGATGAAACTTCTGATAAGTTTGGAGGGCATATCGATTTTAAGGTAGAAAGGTTAATGTTAGAAAGCCAAGGGAGATTCCTAAAACAGCACTGTTTATCACTTATCAGTTAATTATATTTAAGGTTTTAAAGTATATAAACATACAAATATGAATTGAGTAAGAAACGTGTGATTTACAAAGTTGATTCAATGACAACTAAATCCAGAAAACACTTCTCTATATTTATATAAACTAGTATATCTAGTAAGTATTTAAAATTTTTTACAATATATATTTTAACATTTATGTCAAAGTATTTGTTAATTTGTAAATGTTTATTTTTAATTTTTGTCAGTCGTGGGGCTTGAAATCTGGGCCAGGACAATGTTCCTCAGCTTTTCAGTTCAAGACTAGTGCACTTGAGCCACTGCCATTTTTCTGGTGGTGCATTGGAGATAATAGTCTCACAGACTTTCCTGCCTAGGCTGGCTTTGAACCATGATTCTCAGCTCTCAGACTCCTTAGTAGCTAGAGTTATAAGCATGAGCCACTGGCACCTAGCTACATAATTATTTTTTACACATTTATGAAGTATGGAGTGGTAATCCCATTCATTTATATGTTGTGTAATGATCAAGCTACACTGTATCCATTAATTACTGCATGTTAAATTTCTTTATAGTGAGGATGCTCGAAAACTTTTCTTCTGACTGTGATGAAATATCTATTCTTAACTATAATCACTTTGTATCTTGTGGTATAAAATTAATAGATTTACTTTTAGTCAAAGAAGTCTGATAATTAAAGTTATATAAAACATGATTTGTTAAGTGAAAGAAATTCATGGTTCCATTGCTTGTTTTAAGAAAACCATTATGCCTTTTGTTTTCAATTATATTTCTGTGGGAATGTGTAATATTCATTGATTTAACTCTTAAAATTGTTAATAGTTACATTATATCAAGTTGATTCAAACTTGTATTTGAAAATTGCACACTAAACACAAATATACTTCCACTTTCTTCTACCACATAATTAACTGTAAAGCAAAGATTGGTGCTAGTTATTCATGTGTACAATCCTAGAACTCAGGAGGATAAACCTGAATAATTTAGTTCAATGTCAGTCTAAACAGACATAAATGTGAAGAAGCAGAAGGTGAGAATGTGGCTGAAGGATAGAGTGTTATCTGCCATGAGCAAAAAATACAAGGGAGAAACATCGAGTTTAAACCCTAAAGATGACATATAAACACAATACAACAACAAAAAAGTATTATAAACCTCAATAATGAAGACAAGATAATGGAAAAAATCACGAGAAATGTGTAAACAACTTGAAGACAGAAATCATTTGACAGAATTTTTATTCAATGGAGGAAAAAATCAGTCTCATTTGTACAATCTCATTGTATTCATTTGTATTGAAACCTGGCTATTGGGTAACATGAAAGAGTAGATTGGATTACCTGACATAGGAGATATTGCCTTTGACTATGCACCATCCCACTCTGCAAAAATATTAAATGGTGCTTGTTATTTTAAATAAAACCTCATAGTAGAGACAGTTGGGTTGACACAGACTGGGGTCCTTATTTTGAGGCTTCAGAGCAGTCCTTTTGTTTTTTAACCATTCCTGTTTTATCCCCCTTCCCTGGTGCAGATATACCTTACTTAGTTTCTACCAAGCCAAGGGTTTGAACTAAACCCTCCTTCCTTAATCCTTCCCTTTCTCCAGCTACAACTTATTTCAAATACTATCTCTGTCTTAGCATTAGTTGTTTTCTGACTAATCCCCACCAGAAAACTATTACATTCATGTAAACCCAGTATAAATAACCTAGTTAGAAAAGGGAGAATGTACAAGTAGTTATGTCAAAAAACAAACTTTACAACTTTTGTGGGGGAGAAGAGGTGAGAGGATGTGAGGGTGTATAGGAATGTAGGGGAAGGGGAAACAAAGAGGATGCAACAATGCTTGATAAGAAATGTACTCGTTATCTTTCCCATGTAATTGTAACTCCTCTGTATTTATTTCCACAATTAAAAAAAATGAAAAAAGAAAAGGAAGAAAGGGTTAAGCATTGGCTGAGACTCTTATCTGTAGGTTTGCTCCCTAATAATTGTGTACTACACTGTCATTTTTTTCATGGCTTTTGAGTCTGACAAATGATTAATTTGTTTTGATGTAATCTCATTTATCCAGACTTACTTTGTAAGTTTTGACCTGTGCCAAGCAGACCTCATGTGTCCCCTAAGTCTTCCTATAACATTCTCAAGGTATCTGGACTTACATTGAGGTTTTCTATCCATTTGGAATCAATTCTGGTGCAGGGGGATATATAAGGATCTAAGTTAAGTTTTCTGTTTACAGCCAATTCTACCAGTACAATTTTTTGAAGAGGCTGTTTTTCTTCCATCCTGTGTTTCTGGCTTTCTTATCAAAGATTATGTGCCTATAGGAGTGTATTCATTTCTGGATCTTCAATTCTGTTTATTGATGGAATTCTGTGCTTCCATTGGAAAGAATGGTATTACCCATTCCTGAAGAAATGGAAAGACTACGAAAAAATGATATTAAGTGAAATAAGCTTGATCCCATTAAATATATGCTACATGGTTATCCTCATTTCTAATAACTAGATATGTCCATAAATCTACAAGTTAATCCAATAGATAATAAAAGACAAATAATTGCACTTGGATATGATTAACTAACAGCACTCTAAACATTCACATGGCAAGAACAAGGGAAGCTATTCTTAGGAGAGGATCACAATGGCTCAATACGTATGTGCATATGACCATATAAATGTTGCTTATTGCAAGCAACTCTAAGAATCAATCATACATATGAAATACATATATATGTTTACAATTTTAAAAGATGTCATAAAATAACCAACCTCTCTGGAAACTCAAAAGTGAAATTCTAAGTTTAGAAGATAAAATTGAGGAAAGTTTTCAACACATAAACTAAAATACATAGGGGAAAAGATGGGAGAGAAAACAGAAGCTGAAAATTAGAATAGCTAACTATTTAAGAATTCATAATCAATTTCCAAAACTATACAAGAGAGCTGGGGTACAGCTCAGTTGTAGAACTAGACTAATATATACAAAGCCATGGGTTCAATCTCCAAGAAGGTCTAATAATAAGTTAATAAATAGTAGTAATACAATAATAATTTGAAATTAATGCTTTCATATTTGAGAGTCCTGAATCCTCAAACAGTAAACCAAATACTTTCATTTTTTGTAGCCAATTACTTAAAACTACAAGAACGAGAGGAAATAGTTCCTTTTCTATCCTTTTGTTTCCTTTTCTATTTTCTTCTTTTCTTTTTTCCTTTGTCACTACTGGTGCTTGAAGTTACTAAGGTTCTAAATACTTTAGATTATTTTTCAAGCCAAGCCTCCCTTGAGCAATCATCTCTGACCTATGTCTTCCACAAATGTGGAAATAACAGGAATATTATATTATATCTAGCTTTCTTTGTTTTTGTAGTTTCTCGCGCTTTTTTTTTTGTCAGAATTGGCCCTGATATCAGTCTTCTAAATCTCTGCCTTTTAATTAGCAAGGTATATTTCATCTCAACCTTGGACCCAGACTAGTTTTCAATGTAAACATTAAATATTCACTTCTGTTTTCTAGATATCATTGAATTCTACTGAGGTTATTATGGATCTTTATGATGCTGGAAGATCACAGATAAATGCCTTGAATACTTTTTCCAATTTATTTAAATATTTCTAGTATACATCACAAATAGGACATTAATATTTCACAAGTACTTTATGCAGACTTCAGTTACTTTATTTTGTGCACATATTAAGTCCAATATAATTTTATCAACTCTATGTGAATATAACATATTTAAAGATATGTTCCTTCAACAAAAAATAAGTCTGTCTCATACTTCCCTTTTATATTAAACCCACTACTTCTCTTTGTGCCATCCCAAGCCTGTTTTGTCCTGGAAACCAACACATTTTTTTTCTCCAACTTCTACATCATGCAATAAATAAGCTTTTTGGATTGCCTTCAAATCTATGGTAGATTTTTCCCAGTTTTTGTATGACTTAATATTGTATTGTGCTCACTCTAATTGCCTTTTGGTTCTGTCATTAGAGAATGTAGCACAATTCCTTTGCCATTCAACTGAAGAAAGCCTGAATTGATTTCCATTTCTTTGAGTAGAGGAAATAATGCTGGTATAATCCTCTGTGTTTTGGCCTTTGGGTGAATGTTACATTTTATTTCTATAACACAAAGCCTGAAGAGCACAATTCTTGTGCTATACTGTGGGTGGCTGCATATTTCATATTCTAGGAAACTGTCAAAATGTTTTCAGAAGTGGCTTTCCCATTTGACATTCCTGCCAGCATCCAGTTTCTCTGTTTCTTGATAGCATTTAGTGTGGTCATGGAGGGAACTTCAACATAAATTCCTCAGGTTCCTGTAAAGGACCTCAAAAAGATAGTACATATCTCCAAAACATGCCAGCCCTTCCTAAAAGTACCCCCATTACAACCACTAGGGTTAAATCCCAGAGGCCTCAAACCCAACATCCTCTGGCAAACTGATGTTACTCATTTCCCAGCCTTTGGTAAGCTTAAATATATTTTTGGTTCTATAGATTCTATATATTCTATATTCAAGAGCATCTTGGGGCACAGCACATACAGAAGATAAAACTAAACATTCACACCGGGCGCTGGTGGCTCACGCCTGTAATCCTAGCTACTCAGGAGGCTGAGATCTGAGGATCATGGTTCAAAGCCAGCCCGGGCAGGAGAGACCATGAGACTCCTATCTCCAATAAACCACCGGAAAACCGGAAGTGGCGCTGTAGCTCAAGTGGTAGAGCGCTCGCCTTGAGCTGAAGAGCTGAGGGACAGCGCCCAGGCCCAGAGTTCAAGCCCCACGACCGACCAAAAAAAAAAAAAAAAACTAAACATTCACAAGCACACTTTCTTTAATGCTTTGTCACCTTGGGTCTACCAGCACAAGTTAAAATCGATACTGGACCCTGTTTTGCTAGTAAAGCTATGTCAGACTTTTTTGACAGATGTCATATTAATCATACTACAGGAATTCCCTATAATCACCAAAGCCATGCAAGTATAGAAAGAAATCACCAATGTCTTAAGGAACATTAATTAAAACAAAAAGGGAGAGTTAACCCCCACATACATTTACAGATAGCTTTATTCACCATTAACATTTCAAATTTTTCAAAAGGGGCATCTGAATCCAGATTTCAGAAGCACTGGGGACAATTAAACCCTAAGCCCCAAGTGAAAGTCAGGTGGAAGGACCTTCTGACACAACATTGGTGAAGACCTGACCCCCTAATTACCATGTGAAGGGGATTTGGATGTGTTTTTCCCATTGGAGAGACAGCCCTGATTTTGATCATGGTCAGGAATTAAATTTTTACCCATTTCCTCTATACAAGAGGATGCCCAAGGATAAACTTACCAAGAAGGATGAAAATGGCTATGGTGGTCACAGCTTGTGTTTTAAAGAGGAAAAGCTAAAAAGATAACTACTAATCATCCCCAAGGACAAAAAGCGCTTGAGAAGCTCTCATGTTCCCTAACAATTGCAGATGTTGATACTCCAACTGTTGACTGTCCTGACCCTCCCAGTCCTGGCAATGGCCCTACGGAATCTACATGAACCTCAATGGGTAACCTGGGGAGTGATCAGTGCTGGCAAAGGAGAAATCATCAATAGCACCAGGAGAGAAGCTGTCCCTTCGACCTGATGGCATGACCTTCATTTTGTCCTCTGTGACCTGGCCAGAGGATACTGGGATGTTGGAGATTGGACTCCCCTTCACCAAGGATGGCCTGAGTGTGGTGGCCCACGAGGATGCACTGTGCCCCATATATGGGACCCCAATACCCAGGCTGCTCCCATGTTTTAAAGAGGTTAACCTTACGAGATACTGACCTTTATATATGCCCCGGAAGTAATCAAACTGCTTCGGACATTTCTAACTGGGAGGGGCGGCTGACGTTTATTACTTTGCTAGATGGGGATGTGAGGTAACTGGGACAGTTTCTTGAATCATGCACAAAGGCCCTAACCTTGTATGGTGAATTTCGCTGTCCAGACTGGCTTCGAACCCCCTGCATAGCCGATGCTCTTCTTACCAATGTAATCCTGTTAAAATAACCTTTATAGAGGAGGGAAAAAGGATAACTAACTAGGAGTTGGGCAGCAAAAATGGCGCTGAGATGAAGTTGAGTGGGCAGAGCCCGAGTTGTTTATGTTAAAATATGACTGGATACCACAATCACGCAAAGTGACATCAGCGAGTAAACAGCTCGTGGACAGCAGGGAAAGTATAGAAACTTAGGCGCATGATAGGGTGACTTCTACAGGGAGTGGTTGGTTCCTTTTCCTCTTCTTTAATGGTGCATGGGGTTTTATTTTGCTATAAAAAGTACTTGCTTTGGGCTAATAAATGAGTTCCTGTTTGACTTGACTCCCCGCTGCATTTGACTGTCTCCAAGGCTAAAGGAGGCTGGGGAATGGGTGAGCAGTGCACTTACCTTTCCTTGCACCTTGTCCGTCTTCCACAGGACAGTCGAAGACCCAACACTTCTGTTTCTCTTGGAGGAGACCAACTTAAATGCTACCTTTGAGATTCTGTTTCCATATGCAGTCACTGTCTAAGACAATGGGATTTTTATCTTTAGTATGATTTCAGTGGGACAGTATCCAACACATAACATAATACTTAATGGATAGAAGAAAATCTCTAATAGGAAATTATTTGTTTTGGGCATGGAAGTTATGGTTATACTTTAAAAATAGCAAAATAGGTAAAGATTCTATTAGAGCTTGTAAAATGAATATGAAGTCTTGACCTTAGACATGCCAATTTTCTTACCGTGGCACATAATTAAATTCCTAGCTATACTGGAGTATTGAACCCAAAACCCTATACTTGTGAAACAGCATCTCTACTACTACCATACCTGCAGATTATAATAAGATTGTTTATTTTTACGTAGTATAACTATGCCTCGGCCTGCTTGGACTGGGGTCCTCCTAACACAAGCACAAAAACATTGCATCCAGCAAATGGTTAGTTTCTGAAACTTCTTTTTGTGTCTGGGCTTGCCTGGAACTGGAATTCTCTAATCTCTGTTTTCTAATTAGATAATATTATAGGTTTGAGTCACTTTATTCAGTAAAAGGAAACAATTCTAAAATATCTTGATATTGTCTATATTTGTGTTTAACATATACAGCTAACCTTAATTTTCTCCCTCTTTTGTTTAGTACTGAGTTGAAAACATTGGCTTTTTTGATATACATGGTTTTGTTTTGGATGGAATCCCATCACAATCAAAAAAATCTACCAAAAGTTTATGTCAAAAATCATGGAAGGAGGGGGGACCAAGATGGCAACAAGGCAGTAGAGAAAAGTCACAGCTCTCCTCAACCAAAAATAGAGTTCAAGTTCCAAGATACTGACAATGACAAAAAGATGAACACCCAGAGAAAAACAGGAGGTGGAAAATAACAAAAAAGAACAGAGAAGAGCAAAGACCCCTCCTCCAACCTTTACTGGCCATGCGGCAGAGCGCCAAGAAGTGGACAGCCAGCCCCATGGGGGCTACTGGAGTCCCAGAGTCATGGGGCTGCCTGAAGATCACCTGCACAGAAGCTGCCTGAGGTACCGTTCTGCTGACCAGCTGATCACCATGAACAGAGAAACCTACCAGCCGGGAGTCTGCACAAAGATCCCTTCCCCACCCCTCACTCTCCATCTGCACAGAGAGGCCCATCCCGCCAAAGCTGCTCGACCCCAGTACGGGAACCCCAGTGCTACACACCCAATCTTTACTGGCCATGTGGTAGCACACCAAGCCCCCACCAGCCGGCCCAGCGGGGGCTGCGAGAATCCCAGAGACACAGGGACCTGTCTGCAGATAACCTGCACAGAAGCCACCTGAGGTACCGGCGTCAGACTCTCCGATTACCACGAATGGAGAAACGACCGAGCCTGGAACTAGGCCCCATGATGGGAACACCAGTGTTACACGGAACGCCCACAGAACACCAGAGCAGAAGACCTTCAAGGAACTGGTGTTGATCCGGAGAGTGCAAACAGAGACAAACCCCAGAGCTCAGAACCTGTATGTAGGCCCACCCCCACCCCTCAGGCAAAGGCAAGAGGCCCATCCCATGGCATGGACCCAACAGCATAGACAAAGGCAGAGACAGAAGAGAATCACAAAGAGCCACCACTGCCCAGCCCAGCCCAGCCCACAACCACCCCATCTGAATTCTGATTGCAACAGCAACTGATGTCCTATATCACACAAATACAACTAGCTCCAGGGTGAGTACCCCACAGGGGACAGTTTATCCCTCAAGGGAGACCAGAGCTGGTGGGAATCCCCAGACTCCGACCCAGACTCCCTACCCCAACACCTGGAGCACAGGACCCACTAAAACTGGGAACTGTGTGAGAGCTTCACCAGCCTGTGGAGCATACTCCACTGGCAAGGCTAGAGCAAGAGAGCCCATAGAGGGGAGATTAAATACCCAAGCTAGGAACAGCGCTCCTGGGTCAAGACACCCAACAGTAGAAGAAATTTGAACTGTGTACCCCAGGCTGCATAACCTAGGTAGTATACACAGCAGCACAGGCCCAACTGGGGTTGCGCCCCCCAGGTGGGGGGCTGGGACCAAACCTGGGGATCTGGTGCCTGAGCAACACAACCAACTCCTCCCAACTGAAATCAAAAACTGAGCATAAACTTCAGCAGGGGGAGAAAAACAGGGAACTGCACCCCCTGGGAAGCATGCCTGTGACAACAAAAGACCTGGAAGCTCAGGACAAGAGAAGCCCAAACCCCACCGGAACCCGACCCATATATTCTAGGATGAGAATTGGACAACAGAGGCCACCAGCACCTGATAATAGGCAGGAGCTCAGGCTGGTTAGGTGGCTCAGCTGTAGAGTGCTAGTCTTGGTTGCATGAGGACCTGGATCTGATTCCTCAGCACCATATAAGCAGAAAGGGCTTTGACTCAAATGGTAGGGTGCCTGCCTTGAGCTGAAGATCTGAGGAACAGCATCTAAACCCAGAGTTCCAGCCCACAACCGGCCAAAAAAAATATTCGGGGCCCATAGCAGACTCCAGCATCTGGGAGCGTGCATCCAGAACATCCGATCTTGCCAAGAGCACCTGTAGGAGCAAACAGGAGCAGTCTAGGCTGCTCAAACCTTCCAAATATGGGAATTGCCAGTGATCTACACAGCAGAGAGCCAAGAATCCTATATAGGACAGACCAGCAGCTGCAGGTAGGGAACAGAACCCAATCAGTTACAGACTCTCTCTACAAATACATAAACAGCAACCAAGCAAAGACAGACACACCAAAAGAACATTTCAGATTAGTCTCCAATAATCCCTGAACCCCCATTCGAAAATCACAGAGAAAAATTACAAGGTTTATCAATACCCAGGATAGCAAGCTATAACCAATAGCCAGCAGCCATGCAGGGGAGAGCCCCAGTCGGAGCAAAGCAGGAATGGAAGACAAAAGCTACATCCAAGGGATGCTGGAGTCAATGACTCAAGAAATAAAGCGAGAAATAGACCAGAAATTGAAAGAGCACAGGGATGAACTATCAAAAGAGATGCAGGATATCAAATAAGAAATGCATGCAAAAATAGAGGCAGGATATACCTCACTAAGAAGTGAGATAAATGCCAAAATAGAGGGAGTACGTACCTCATTAAGAGGTGAGATCAGTACTTTGAGAACCAACATCGAATCCATAAAGGAGTCCATTTCCTCCATGCAAACGACAATGGAAGCCACAGTTAACAGTGTGAACGAACTGTAATATAGAGTGTCAGATACAAAAGACAGAATACACCAACTGAACCAAAAAATGACAGATATGGAAAAATCACTCAAATTAAGCCAAAGGGAAGTTCAAGAGAAAGCACATAGTGCCAAGAAATTTAACCTTCATATAATTGTGGACGAAGGTGAGGAATATCAGAGCAAGAGAATGCGACATCTATTCAACAAGATAATCGGTGAAATTTTTCCCCATCGCAAAAAAGAACGTCTTACCTACATAACAGAAGCATATAGAACACCTAACAAGCAAGATCCCAGGAGAAACACTTCTAGACACATCATAGTAAAAATGATAGCTCTGAATAATAAGGAAACAATCTTGCATGCAGCAAACATGAAGAAGGAGCTATACTACAATGGGAAAAAATTAGAATCACTGCAGATCTCTCCACACAAACACTGAATGCTAGAATGGCCTGGGAAAGTACCATACGAGCACTGAGAGCCAATAACTGCCAACCCAGACTGATATACCCAGCAAAGCTAGCATTCACATTCGATGGAGAGCTGAAAATTTTTAATAGCAAGAAAAACTAAATGAATACATAAACATTAAGCCAGCATTACAAAGAATACTAAGAGGGGGGACACAACCTGAAGAAAGCATCCAGGAACTGGGACCTGCACCCAGACAGGCATTAATTGAAGTCTAACTGAGCAAGCACAGAAGGAAAGGAAAGAAGAAAAAGTGAGGAAAACAGGAAATGACAGGGACTTAATATTAATGGGCTTAATTTGCCAATCAAAAGAAAAAGAACTGCAGATTGGATCGAAAACATGACCCATCCATCTGTTGCCTTCAGGAGACCCACCTCTCAGCCAAGCATACAAACAAATTCAGAGTAAAGGATGGAAAAGGATCTACCAATCAAATGACCCCAGTAAGAAAGCAGGTGTAGCTACCCTGATATCTGACAAAATAAACTTTTCATTAAAATCAATACAGAAAGACAAGGACGGACACTACATATTAATACAGGGAACAATCCAAGAGGAGGATATACCATGAGCAACTTATATTCCCCCAACATTGGTGCACCCAGATATGTTAAGCAAATACTTTCAAACTTACAGAATATCCCAATACAATAATACTAGGAGACTTTAACACCTCACTCTCACCAAAGGACAGGTCTACCAACCAGAGGATTGGCAAAGAAGCTACCGAATTAAGTGAGGCCATACTTCAAGCGGAATTATCTGACATCTACTGAGTATGTCACCCTAAAACAACACAGTACACAGTCTTCTCAGCAGCTCATGGAACTTTCTCCAAAATAGACTATATCATAGTTCATGCAAGGAACTTAAGCAAATACAAAGGGGTCAACATTATCCCCTGTATCCTATCTGACAACAGTGGAATCAAGCTAGTTCTCAATAACAAAGCATATCACAGAAATTTCTCTAATACATGGAAATTGAACAGCACACTTGTTAGCAATGCCTGGGTAATGGAAGAGATCAAAGATGAAATAAAAAAATTTCCAACAACTCAATGAAAATGAAAACACCTCGTAAAGTAATTTGTGAGACACAGCAAAAGCAGTCCTGAGTAGCAATTGTATTGCCCTCAGTGCCCATATCAAGAAAATAGAGACAGACCAAGTAAAGAATTAAAACAGTTGGAAAAACATGACAAAATGGAACCTAAAGTTACTAGATGGAGCCAGATAACCAAATTAAGAGCAGAGTTTAATCAATTAGCAAATCAGAAAACTATAGCCAAAATTAACCAAACCAAAAGCTGGTTCTTTGAAAAACATAAACAAAATTGATGGTCCATTGGCAAGATTAATTAAAAAAAGAAGAGAGGAAACCCATATGAACAGGATTAGGGATGCCACGGGAAACATCATAACATGTACCCAAGATATTCATACATTCTTAATGGACTACTTTCAAAAGTTATACTCTCTAAAAGAAGAAAACTTGGCAGAAATGGATGCATACTTAGAGAAATATAAGTTGCCCAAACTGAGCAACGAAGAAGTAAACCAATTAAATAAGCCAATATCCTACAATCAGATACAGGAAGCTATCAAAAGTCTTCTAACAATAAAAAAGACCAGGACCAGATGGATTCACAGCAGAATTTTATAAGACCTTTAAAGAAGAACTAATACCCATACTCCTCAAGATCTTCAGAGAAACAGAGAAGGAGGGAGCTATCCCAAACTACGAAGCCAATATCACACGTATCGCCAAACAGGCAAAGATCGAACCAATAAAAGAGAATTGCA
Organism: Dipodomys spectabilis; assembly: GCF_019054845.1. Lineage (NCBI taxonomy): Eukaryota > Metazoa > Chordata > Mammalia > Rodentia > Heteromyidae > Dipodomys > Dipodomys spectabilis. The sequence continues at coordinate 1,183,415 of NW_024871131.1, read as the reverse complement.
GGCCAATTTCCTTGATGAACACGGATGCAAAGATCCTTAACAAGATGCTAGCTAATAGAATCCAGAAACACATGAAAAAAATCATACAATATGACCAGGTAGGCTTCATCCCAGTGATGCAGGGATGGTTTAACATACATAAGTAAATAAATGTAATCCAACACATCAACAGAGCCAAGGTCAAGAATCACATGATTATCACCACAGATGCAGAAAAGGCCTTTGATAAAATTCAACATTCATGCATGCTAAAAGCTCTGGAGAAAATAGGAATAGAAGGAACATTTCTTAAAACAATAATCCATTTATGACAGACCAATAGCCAATATTATACTTAATGGGGAAAACTACAACCAATTCTCCTAAAATCAAGAACAAGGCAAGGATGCCCACTGTCTCCACTCCTCTTCAGTATAGTCCTGGAACCCTTAGCCAGGGCAATAAGGCAAGAAAAATACATTAGAGGGATCCGCATAGGGAAAGAAGAAGTTAAACTATCCCTTTTTGCAGATGACATGATACTATACCTTCACGATCCCCAAAACTCCATCCCCAAACTGTTAGAAATCATAAATCACTTCTGCAAAGTAGCAGTATACAAAATCAACCAACAAAAATCAGTTGACTTCCTGTACACTGACAATATACAAGAGAGGGAAATAAAAGGAACAACCCAATTCACAATAACCTCCCAAAAAATAAAATATTAGGAATTAACCTAAACAAAGATGTAAAAGAACTATTTAATGAAAACTATAAAAAGTTATAGAAAGAAATTGCAGAAGACAGTAGGAAGTGGAAAGACCTTCCATGCTCTCGGATAGGCAGACTTAATATAGTGAAAATGGTAATAATGCCAAAATTAATATACAAATTCAATGCAATTCCTATTAAAATCCCAGTGACAAACATCACTGAAATACAGAAAATAGTCCAAAAATTTCATATGGAACAACAAAAGACCTAGAATAGCCAAAACAATTCTAGGGAATAAAGACAACATGGGAGGGATATCCATGCCGAACTTCAAACTCAACTATAGTGCTATAACAAAGACAGCATGGTACTGGCACAAAAACAGACCTGAAGACCACTGGTGCTGGGAAAACTGGGAGGCCACATGCAGAAAACTAAAAGTGGGCCCTAGCCTATCACCACGCACCAACATCATCTCAAAACGGATTAAAGACCTTAACATTAAACCTGAATCTCTGAAACTACTGCAGGACAGAGTAGGAGAGACACTTGAACTTATAGGCACAGGAAGGAACTTCCTGAACAGAGTCCCACGGTTACAACAAATTGGAGAGAGACTCGACAAATGGGACTACTTTAAAATAAAAAAGCATCTGCACAGCTAAATCTATCACAACCAAGCTGGAAAGACAACCAACTAATTGGGAAAAAATATTTACCAGCAATATATCAGACAAGGGGATAACATCCACTATATACAGGGAACTCAAGAAACTAATCCCTCCCAAACCTAACAAACCAATTACTAAATCGGCAAGGGAACGAAAGAGGGACTTCTCAGTTGAAGAAATACAAATGGCAAAGAAACACATGAGGAAATGTTCACCATCCCTGGTTGTGAAGGAAATGCAAATAAAGACAACCCTGAGATACCACCTTACCCCAGTCAGAATGCCCCACATCCACAAGTCAGCCAACGACAAATGCTGGAGGGGATGCGGAGAAAGAGGAAGCCTACTACACTGCTGGTGGGAATGTACACTTATACAACCACTTTGGAAAGCAGTCTGGAGGGTCCTCAGAAAGCTGAAGATTGACCTCCCTTATGACCCAGTCATACCACTTCTTGGCATCTACCCTGAACAACAGGAACCAACATACAAAGACACATGCACCTCCATGTTTATTGCAGCACTGTTCACAATAGCTAGGATATGGAAACAACCCAGATGCCCCACCACAGAGGAATGGATCCAAAAATTGTGGTATCTATACACAATGGAATATTATGCAGTCATTAGAATTGACAAAATAATGGCATTTTCAGGGAAATGGATGGAGCTAGAAGAAATCATGCTGAGTGAGGTAAGCCAAGAGCAAAGAGACAAACGGTACATAGTCTCCCTGATAAGTGGATGTTAAATCCAAAATATTAGGTGATACGACAAAATTAACAGGACTTAAGAAACAAAGAACTTCCACTCATCTGGTCGAAGCACTACTAAATAACCTCATGGTGCTGATCATATGTATGTTGTGTATGTGTACACCGTTATATGTTATAGACCATGATAGACAATTTGCTCCAGGAAAGTTACAATGAGTTTGTGACTTTAAATCAGCATCATTATCCCACAATATTGTGAAATTTGGGAAATTATGTAATCATTTAATCACAATTAAAAAAAACACCAGAAAACTAGAAGTGGCGCTATGGCTCAAGTGGTAGAGCATGAGCCTTGAGCTGAATTGTTCAGGGACAGCTCCCAGGCCTAGAGCTCAAGCCCTACGACTGACAAAAAAAAGAGAGAGAGAGATCTTTAATACGATTGTTTCCAACATATTTATAAGATTATATTGTTGTTGTCTTGGATGTCCCTCACCCAGGGTATAACCCCTGCTTTCACTATATATGATGTTGGTATATGTGGAGGGGAAGGGAAAAAACAAATTGTTAAAACAGGGATACAGGAGGACCCATTGCAACAATAAGATGTACAAGTCATTATGACCAAAAATGAACTTTACAATTTTGGTGTGGGGAACGGGGGACGGGGGTGGGAGGATATGAAGGGATGGGAAGGGGAAACAAAGGAGGAGGCTACAATGCTTGATAAGAAATGTGCTCATTATTTTATCCATGTAATTGTAACTCCTCTGTACAGTATTTTCACAATTAAAAAATCATAGAAAAGAAGGGTTCAGATTGGAAAACAAACACTGATCCTTAAGATATAAATGCAGTATATTTATACAGTTAATCAATGATTTCTTAAGTATAATTAGGAAGGCAGAAATGTGAAAGGTGTCAGGTCTCTGTAGAAATTCTGTAGTTGTCACATGTTATCTTCCTTTCTTAAAGCTTCCTTTATTAAACTCCCCTGGGTGAATATTGGTTTGATTGATTGGTATTCTTCTCCAGGAAATGAAGCTGATTTTAGAAGGCTGATGGTGTGGTAAATAAAGGAATGATGAGAATGAGCACAGATATTGTCACATAATGAACCAACCAGTTTAAAAACAAAACAAAGCAAATTTTCAAGTCTGGTGATCCACATTGGAACATATATAGATAGGTACATATACATATGTATATTAATATACATATACATGAATATACATACATGAAAAATTAAATCTCCAGGAGAATATAGAGAAACTTGGAATGACAAGTATTAAAGTCTATCAAACTGGTTGCAGGAAAGGTACAGTAAAATATCAAGAATTTAGCATAGATTTTGCATATATTTTGTAAAGGATGAAAATTCTTCCTTCATTATATACTTTAAAAATATCCTTATTATGTTTTAAGTTTTTTTGTGAAAATACCATACAGAGGGGTTACAATTACAGGGACAATGTAATGAGTACATTTCTTATCAAGCATTGTTACCTCCTCTGTTCTATCCCTTTATCATCCCTTTCCATCCCCCCTTCCCGATCCTCTCTCTCATCTTGAGCCAAAGTTGTAAATTTCATTTTTCTACATAACATCTTGTACATCTCACTGTTGCACTGGGTCCACTTGTATCCCTATTTAAACAACTTGGTTTTTCCCTTCCCCTCCACAAATTATACCAACATCAAATACAGTGAAAACAAGATTAAGTTTTTTGATATTGCAGTAGGAGAATCTGCACAATGCTGAAAAAGGGAATTACACAAAATATGCAACATTGCTAGGCACTGGTGGTTCAAGGATATAATCTTCTCTAGTTAAAAGGCTGAGATCTGCTTATCACAGTTCAAAGTCAGCCTGAGTAGGAAAGTTCATTAGATTCTTATCTCCAATTAACCAATAGGGCAAATGGAGTTTCAGTTCAGAATGTCTGTGTAGACTGGCCTAGAACACAAAAACACCATCCAGGCCCTGACTTTATACCCTGGCATCAACAGAAAGTAAAACAGAAAATAAAACATGTAGTTAGATATTTTAGAATGTAGCCCAATTTAATATACTTTACATTTTTAGAAAGACTAGACTTCTGTGTTAGCTTTATAACCTACCATAATAAGTGAAACTGTCCATTTATTAAACAGAAAGGCTTCCTCAGATTTACAAGTTTGAAGGTTTCAGTATATGTTCAGTTGGTTTTGTTGCTTTGGGGGCCTGTTAAAAGACAATGTCAAGGTGGGAAGTATGTCAAAGATAAATGGTTTTGACCTAGAATGATTAAAAGAGAAAAGAAGAAATTAGATGAGAGTGTATATTCTCATAAATTTCACACTGAGGTACTTAATCTCCAGAATAACTATTCAGGTATTCTCCACAGTATGGGAGGAAATAGAAAGTCATTTTTCTTTAACACATAGATCTTTCTGGGGCATACAAAATTCAAATGGCAATAACTTCACCAATCATAATGACTTCAGGGGCGGAAGAAACTAGATATTTCTGTAAATTCTAATTAGATCTCAGAAGACTAAATATTTTATGGAACTCCTATCAAAATATTTTCTTGCAGACAGAGTGGGTCTTTATACTACAAATGTGAATATCTGTGTGTTTGTATGTGTGTATGTGTGTGTTTGAATAAACTAATATAACAATGTAGCAGATAAAAGTATTAGTAGCAGATAAAAGTATTAGTATGGCCTTTCTTTTTTTTCATACCGTGAAATTTTGCCACAATTCCCAATCAAATCCTATCCAACATTCAAACATTAATGCTGTCCCAAAAGTTTTGCATGCCAACCCAAGTACATCTATCTGGTTTAAGATGACCATGGTATAGGAAATTTTTACGTCTTCCAACTACGTTGTCACCAAGGAAACAACATACAATATTTCTTTTAAAAGTACCTAGATTGTAGAACACTTTTGCCAGAAAATTGAAGGAATACATTTTATGGGATTTAAAAATTTAGTCATTTAAATGGATATTCTATATCCACAATTCAGAGCCATATTAAACTACATAATTGCAAAACTAATCTATTACCATATTCCGTGAAGACAGGCCTTGCTGAAAACAAACCAGATGTGGTAAAAAAAAAAAAAAATTAACATGTATGCCATTTACAAATGTTTCTCTTCTAAAGCATGGAAGTGACAGAGCAATTAATGCTTATGAGCAGGTGTTTCTATGGAGTATGGAAAGTGATTACTTTTCCCCATAAGTGGGAAAATCCACAAATGTTTCAGGTTGTGCTTCATTGTTGGCACTTGTGAGATATATTTTGGAAAGCACAATGAAAGAAAGCATGCTGTTTTGTAAAACTTTGCTGGCTGACACTCCAGGGAAGGAAAACTTATTGAAATGTTTCAAATGAGAAGACAGACAATAGGGTGGGTACGATGTGGTATGAAGCTTTAAACACAGACTGAATCAAACCAAAGAATGGGAAAAAAAATTTCCTTAACAAATGTTTTCTGGGTATATTGTGCTATACATTATCATGATGAAATGATCATTTCTTTGGAAAAGTAAGGAAAAAACACTGTCACCTGTTGAATTTCTTTTTAAAGTGATTCTTAAATGACAAGAATGAAGAAATTTAAATAGGTTCATATTATCCAGTATTACTTCAATTTTTCATTAAAAGTTAAAACAAACTGACAGACTATTAGTCCATCTAGATTTACAGAGTAAGTTTCTGGCATACATTTTTTTCTTCCTCTTTTTTGGAGGGTGATATTAATATTTTTTCAAAAGGGCAACTTGGTCTTAACTATTACCCACAAAATTTATGCTGTCATAGAATCAGATAGGTTTTGTGATTAATTTAAGACAATAGTAGGCTCATTTTCACGGAACAACCACTCATAAAAATCATGAAATAATAAAGTAAATCTCCATGTCAATTTATTTTTGTTGGTCGTGGTTCTTAAACTCTGGGTCCAGGCACTGTCCCTCAGCTCTTCAGCTCAAGGATACCAATGAACCACTTGAGCCACATTGCTGTTTCTGGTTTATAGGTGGATAAGATAAGATAAGGGTCTTACAGACTTTTCTGCCCAGGCTGGTTTTCAACCAATATCCTCAGATCTCAGACTCCTGATTAGCGAAGATTACAGGCATGAGCCACCAAACCCAGATCCAAGTCAATTTTAAAAATGCAATCTTATTGAAATTTCTGGCTTTTTCCAATATACAATCTTATTTTTTCAGCACTAGTTTATAACTCTGAGTTATTTTTAGATGTAACTGGGATTTTTTAATAGATTCAAATATAATTTTACTATTATTCATTATCTCACTAAAATCCACTATCATTGATTTTGCACAAAGTCAATTATTACACACTATCTTACACACTATTATTATTCCATTCTATATTTCATATAGTGTGAAATGAAAATAGTTTGAGCCATTTAATATAAATTTTTTACTAGATGCTATTTTTGCATTAAAATTCACATCTGTGATTTAAAACTAAGCAAAAAATATTTTAGAGTTAAAATCAAATATAAATATGTAGTATGTCCCAATTAAACCAAAAATTCTGAGTTCATACAGACAAAATTATTTTCTTTTCACTAAAGACTTTGAAGTAATACTATTGGCCATAGTGAGGCAAAAGGAGGCAGAATTCAACTCACACCAAACAATATCTCTGTAATTTTGCTACCCCCTCCAAGAGCTGCCCCTTCCCAGTTGTCATAAAAATTCAAGTGTCTCTCTTAGAATTCTAGTTGTAAAAGTTCTAAATCACTGATTCTTTGTACTTTTTGTTATATGAAACAAAATACAGACACAAAACAATCGAAATAAAATGCACACATATGTTGATGTCACCACAGCTGGAAAAACATCCATCAAAGTGTAACTTCCCCAGGAACAAAAACATGTTGTGCCCAGTTTTTTTTCTGTACAAAAACCTCAAATACAGGTTAATTAGAGTACAGCTATAAGGATAACTGTCTCAGAAACAAGATTGTGTTAATTTGTAATTGAATTTATCCAGATTACCCTAATAGAGCAAATCTCTTGAATGGATCAAATTGTTTAAAACATTTTTACTGTATATGAATTAATATCTGCACATATTTAAAAGAAAAAAATGCTATGAATTAAATCACAAAAATCATGACATACCTAAGAAATTCTGAAATCCAATGAATAAGTACAATAGTATCCATATTGAGAACTAAATACCACTTATTTAACAAGAGCCAAATATGCAAATAATAGAATCTGAGCAGTGTACATGACTGCACATAACTTAAAACTACTCTAAATCACACTGTTTGTAGAAGACTGAATATGGGTTATCGAAAGGAAACCATCAGCACATTATATAAATGAAATTAAAAATCTCATGAAAAGAGAGAATAGTAGTTTCTGGAAAATACTATTTTAATAATTGGTGGTCAAAATCTTTCTAGTACTGACAAAATTGCATAGCAATTTAGCTAGTTCCAAAAAAGACCCATGTTACTCGAGCTGATTTGAAACTTTGGCAAAGTAGTAGGATACATCTCTAACTAATTATTATGGATGTTGACTCTGGCATGGAATTCATTTCCTCTTTGATCTGAAAAAATGAATATATGAAAGAACATAACTTCAACTAAATATCAAGACATAAATAAACATATAAACAGAAAAATCATCATACAATCCCTATTGCAAACTGGCGTAAAAGAAAGCCAATCACACTGATTCTGCATTTATTTAACTGATTTTTTTCATAAATTATTTCCTTTAGCTTGCATTTTAAAAACATTCTGTTAAATGATGTATATCTTGGTAACTAATTTTGGATGCCTCCTTAAATTTTTTCTGAGTATAATGTCTCACTTCAGTTCCTAACTCATGAAATGATGTTGATTATAAAACAAAGCTAATAACCACTGTTTATAATACACAAAATCTCATAAGCATGATTTCAGTACACATAGGTTAACATTTCGATATCATAGTCTCATGACTGATAAGGCCTATCTATAGTTGTAACTAGATTCCTCAGCCTAAATTAAGCCACTGTTAAAAAATGTTTATATCTTTATCTGTCACCCATCAGAGATTAAACTGAGTATAAAGCTTAAGGAAAACGATAAAGTAAGAATTTAGCTTTTCTGGATATAAAGTAAACAAAATGCAGCATAGAGTAACTCATTGGTTTAAAGTCAAGCTATTTCTCCAAAATATTCTAAGCATTTCCTTACACTGTGTATTATTCTCGAGAAGGGAATGGGGATTGTGAGAAGAGGACTAACTAAGCATTGTCTTCAAATATACATAATTTGCATTTATCTCTTCATTTCACTATAAGTATTTTTGATAAAACAAAAAACTGTTTGAATAATTGATTTTCAGATCAGTTATAATATATCCTAGTTTCATATACCAAACTATATTCAGAAAATGGTATATAGCAATTAAGTAAAGAAAACATATTCAATAAATAGCAAAAAGTATATACCTGTAGAGATAATATTTTGATGAAAGCATTGGAAATATTCTAATATAATAATTAAGTTAATTGAGCAATTTCAATTGACCGTAATTAACTAGAATATTTTAATGCTAATTGGACAAGATTGTCCTTCTGAATGAACCAAATCTATTTCTCCTTTTAATTTGTCCGGGAAATAACTGAAAATAAAGGAAATTAATATATGAATCTATAACAACTGGAATGAATTTTTGTCTTTTTAGTAGCAAATATTAATTTCAAAAAGTAATTTTATTGGGTAAAACACATATGTCTACGTAATGCAGCTTGTTATATTTTATTCCTTTATTAATTTCATTATTCTATTTTTTTTTTTTTTTTTTGTCGGTCGTGGGGCTTGAACTCTGGGCCTGGGCGCTGTCCCTCAGCTCTTCAGCTCAAGGCGAGCGCTCTACCACTTGAGCTACAGCGCCACTTCCGGTTTTCTGGTGGTTTATTGGAGATAGGAGTCTCACGGTCTTTCTTGCCCGGGCTGGCTTTGAACCACGATCCTCAGATCTCAGCCTCCTGAGTAGCTAGGATTACAGGCGTGAGCCACCAGCGCCCGGCTCATTATTCTATTTTTATACTTAAATTTTATTATGTGATCATACTAACTTATAAAGTATTTGAACATATTACTCCACACTATTTCTCTGCATCTACTCATTCACTTTTTTCCAAACTTAATCAGTTCCATCTTTTACACTTGGGTCATTCAGAGTCTGCATATGAGAAATCTAGTATTGATTTTTCACAGTATGGCTTATTGGTTTAATATGAAGGTTTCCAGTCCTATCTATTTTCCTGAAGATGAAGTGATTTCATTATTATGTGTGGTTACATAATATATCATTGTGTATATATGCATATACGTATATATTACAATTTCTTTATTCAATCGGCAGTTAAGGAACAGGTACATGAATTCTGTATTCATTTTTTTAATGGGAGAAGGAAGGATGGAAATAATGATGTTTGGATTGAGAAACGTGATCTTTAAGTTTGCACTCTAATATTTGAAACATCCTCCCACCTGCTCTTTCATCAGTATTTCAACAATGAATTATATTTAAAAAAAGAAATTTAATTACATTTGCGAAGGTGTTCTTTTCCAGTATCTATGTTATTTTTATTACAGTGTTACATTTAGTATGTCATGTGAGTATGGGGATGTATGTGAACATGAATATGCATGCATGTTTGTAAGGAAGCTGAATGAGATACAGGATTCAAATAAAAGTTGAGATATGAAAGAGACTTTGAAAGAATCTTTGACCTTGAAAAATGTCCTGGGTATGAATTTTTGGAGAAATATTACCATTCAACTAGGAAGAATACATTTTTTTTATATTGTGCTGGTACTGGGGTTTGAACTCCTCTTCTTGAGCACTATCTGGGCTTTAATTCTCAATATTTGCTCTGTACCACCTGAGCCACACCTGCACTTCTTCCTTTTACCACAACTTGAGAAAAGAATGACTTAAGTTTATTCAGTTAGAATACCTTCGAATTGCAATGGTCAAATTTGAACCTACCTAGTAGATAGGTGTAAGCCACTGGTGCTCTGCTAGAACTAACTTCTTAAAAAAAATCACAAAGAAGAGAAAAAAATATTTGTTCAATTATTTATGTTGTCTGATAAACCAAATCACTTGCTACTGGAACACAGAAAGAGAGAAGTTAGAGATAAATATGAAGGATAGAGACCCAAAGAAAGAAGAAGGAAAGGGAGGGTAAATGAGGGGAGGGGAAGGGAGCATAGAAGAGGAGGGGCAAGCTGAGGAGAATTGTCTATAAAGTATTATTGACCAATCAGTGCCTTTTCATTTATGTAGCCAAAGGTTTATATTTTTGGTAGTAGTAAGTTGAGATAAACAATACTAATTTACAGGTAATAACCTGTTAGTGTGTTTCCTTCTGCACCAAGGGTGCCACAGTGAGGTTACTGTTTCAGAGAAGTCTAGAGTAAGCAGTTTAAGTGATTCTGAGAAACAATAATTGACATGCAAACAATGCTCCCTTGTATGGTGAAGTCAAGCATCACTCTTGTTCCCTGATCTACTCTTCCTCTCAGCAGGAATAGCACAAACAGAAGAGGAAGGAGATACCTGAATAATGATTATCTCTCTGTTTACTCTTATACCTTGGCCTCTCAAACAATAAAGCCAAAGTAGACTTAACCTGAACTAGTGGGGAAAATGGGAGGCAAAAGTTCAGTCTAGCTTAATGTGAAAGTTTTACAATATTTGGGGCAGCGTTTCAAATACTGAAATAAAACGTTGGTGATTATTAATAAAAAAGTAACTCTAAATTTATTGAAAATTTAGAAGACTAAAGGGCTCACTCCATAGTGGAATCTGAATAATTAAACTGGCTCCTGCTTCTATCATCAGAAATTGAAGACCGTTCCTAAACTTCCAATACTAGGTAAATTACTCTCAATATTCACTTAAAGTGTGTGAATATGATGCAGAAAACATTACTCATGTAACTGTAACCCCACTGTATGCGATTTTTACAATAAAAATGGATAAAAATTAAAAAATTAGATTGCTGAAGTGATAAGTGATGGAAATTCATGATGGATAGTGTCATGCTAAGGGCATGAAAATTATTTTCCTTCCATCTTCAGTGTGTAGAGAAGAAAAATGCTTCATTGGATGGCTCTGAAGGTCCAATTCTGAATTTAGGACAGAAGGTGAATAGTAAAGGAGACCTATCTCATCCATTCAGAGATTAGAAATGTGGAGAAATAGCCTCATTTATGTAGGTCAAACATGGTTGAGAGAATGTGGAAAGCCCTAAGCCAAATGTCAAAGGCAGGGAAATTTAACAAAATACCATGAAGTTGAAACGAGTCTTCACAGGGAGAGCTGGGCTTAAGGGGAGTAGGGCAGAAGAATGGAGAGGGAAATGGATGAATACAGTCAAAACACTCAATGTACATATGTGAGAATATTAGTAAGAAAAGTTGGGGTAAGGGAAAGAAGAAAAGTGGAAGATTGACAATGATCCAGATGTAATGTACATTGAAATGTACATACACTCTATTCATCACTGACATGATGAAGTGAAACCACTTAGCACAACTTCCTAAAGATTTAAAATTTTTTGAAGTTTTAATATTAAGAGACCAGAAGCATAAACCTTTAGAGATAAAAAAGAGGATGGCATTGACATATTGTTGAGGCTTGTGCTCCTATCAATATACAAAAATTAATGTGTCAAGTCTGCTGCAAATGTAAATTTTATTTTGCCAATTCTTTTTGCAAATTGCTTAAAATATAGAGAACCAAATTCCACTATCACTTCACTTGCTGTAAAATTTTTTTTATAAACCTTTAGCTTTCTCAGTTGTTTCTAAATATTTTAATATAATGCATTGGAATCAATTTCATTCTATATTTAAGTTTAAATTTTAAATCCCTTAATTCTTTTAAAATCCTCTTAGGCACAGGTATGGAGAGATAGCTGTTGTGGGCAAAATCAGAATTATTCAGAAGGCTGTAAATAGATGCTTACCTAAGTTTCTCTCTTCTGGATCATAGAATACAGACTGTCCTTGTTAGGAAAATGGAGGAGAATGGAAAAGGAATAGGCTGGACTCTATCATCAACAGGCGAGGACTGTTTATTGCCGAACAGTGAGGAGCACAGTCCTGCCAGCAGGTTTGGAGGTTGTGTGAGGGATCTGGGACAGGATCTGGGTTTTTATGGGAGGTCTGAGCAAGGTGGAAGAGGTTAATGAATAGCCCCTAAGTCACAGCTGGGATTAGGTGGATTGTCCTGCCTGCACTTCAAAGGAGTTCACACATACCTGGGATTTTGCTTGGAGTCTGTATGGGCCTGGGAAGTAGGGTGGGGGTGAATCCTTCATATTCTCTCGTTAGATACATAAAATGATAGGGCCAAGAGGGGAGAGGCAAGATCTTCATATAGGATCGTTGGATACAGAAAAAGAATTGGGCTGAGAGAGGAATATCATGGAGTTATGAGAACAAAGAAGATTCCCATCATTTTGAACCCTGGAGTATAAAAGGTGGAGGGGCATCGTAGTCTTTTCTGGCTACTTCCAGCTGGCATGGGGGTGTGGAGGAGTCACTGGGGCTGGGATCTTCAGGTCCAGGTCTGTGCTCGGTCCAGAGCAGTGTAAGGAAAGACTCTGGTTGCCAGCAGTAATAGGATGGCCTTGATTTAGTCCCAAGTCTTGAGTGAGGGCTGTTATCCTGTTAGAGAGAAACTTGAAAATGCTGAGACCAAGGAAAAGGCTGACAAGGTGGCAGGACTAGTTGATATGAGTGACATAGGAAAACACACCCTGAGAAAATGTTAGAAAAGTTCCATTTGGATCATCAGCCCATAACCAGTCAGAAACTACTATTGGAGTATTTAAGGGCCTGATAAAATATCTTGATAATTTCCTATAAATAGCAGTAACAAAGGCAAGAATGTAAATTCCTGTCCAGTTAGAAGTTTTTTAGATATGGACATTAGATGGACAAGCTTCTCATCTTGTTTCTAATGACTTCTTGGCTCTGGTTAATTTTGAAAGGGCAGGCACAAAGTGGCTGATGTGACATCATCTCCTCTTATTCTTTTCCACATTGTCCTGGGATCTAGGTGCTTGTGGCTGGGACATGGTCTTTGAACTCAAAGCCTGAGACTTTCACTGAGCACTTCTGCTCAAGGCGAGCATACTCCCATTTTGAGTCAAAAGGCCACATTTAGCTGGTTAATTTTTGAGGCAGCATCAAGCTTGGCATTTTGCTGATTAGTTGGGAGAGTCTGAAGGGATTTTTCTGCCTGGGATGGCTTTGAACTGCAGTCTTTGCCACACAAAAATCCTTTATTACTTCCAATTAAAGCAAAACAGAGATCAGTGGGAACAAGTAGAACTTATGTGTACCCTGTCAAGAATTGATCAACAAATACTTGCCAGAACTCTGCAATGACAAAACTCAGTAGATGGGATGAGAGTTTGAGCATAGTTTGGCTGCCTGGAAAACCAGATAACCAAATTGTATAAGAGGCTCTCCTGGCCTGTACATGTTTCAATAGCATAACAACATAGCTAGCTTTTTCAGGTCAGGCTGGGTAAGGTTTAAAGAGAGTGTCCCACAAGAGCTTTAGATCTTGTAAATCTAAACCAGTCTTTTACCAAGATTCAGCTGTGTGTGATGTAGTCAAGCAGGAGTGCAGTATACTATGGTGGAGGTAGGATGGTTCAGGCAGGATCTGGGCTAGACTGCGTCCCTCAGATGAAGTGTCAAATCTCCTGGTTAGTTGCTTACAAAATTATACATAGACTGGTTAAAGACACTTGACTTTAGATGGACATACAGAATGACATGCTAGTTTTAATGTTAAATCACAGCCAACAATTACATACCAACTTTACTCATAAGCTGTATTTTAAGGCATACTCATACCTTCTCCTACATACTCGAACTTTCTGAGGACGGGAACAGATATGTGGAAAAAAATATTTCAAAACAATTCTTACCTCATTACTGGTGTTTTTAATCACAGCTGGCTAGGAGCTGAGCTGGGACTCATTCCTTTTACTACTACCCTTGATAAAATTGTTTTCTTTTAACAAACAGCACATTTGATAAGAAATATAACGGTTTTTATGTATTATGATGAGATTATATTGAGCATGTTCACAAACTTACACTTAAACCAAAGTTTTAAGATGCACTTAGCTTTTTATTTATTTATATATCTATTTTATTGTGAAAATACCATACAGAGGGGTTACAATTACATGAGCAAGATAATAAGTATATTTCTTATCAAGCATTGTTGGCTCCTCATTTGTTTCCCCTTCCCATCCCTTCCCATCTACCCCCCGTCACTCTGACCCCCCTCCTTCGGCAAAAGTTACAAAGTTCGTTTTTTGAAATAATGACTTTTATATCTCATTGTTACAATGGGTCAACCTTTATCCCTTCTTAAACAAATTCATTTTTCCTTCCCTCCAAAAATTCTACCAACATCAAATACAGTGAAAGCAGGGGTTATACAGTAGGGGAGAGACAAACAAAGCAACACAGAAATAATATAAATACGTTAGAAACAATCGCATGAAAGCAAAAACATTTGAATACTTATCTTGGGGTTCATTTCACATAACATCAACTTATCTGAACTTTTCTGCTTGTCTCAGACATATACAAGTGGCAAATAAGGGAAAACATGGGACCTCTATTTATTTGGGCCTGGCTTTCAACATTTAACTTAATTTTTTCCAATTCTTTCCATTTCCTAACAAATGGGGCAATGCCATTCTTTCTGATGGAGACATAGAATTCCATTGTGTATATATATATATATATATATATATATATATATATATATATATATATATATATATATATATATATATTCTTGATCCATTCATCCACTGAGGGGCATCTGGGTTGGTTCCACATCTTAGGTATGGTAAATGGTGCTACAATAAACATAGCTGTGTTGGTAGCTTTAGGATGGTCATGTTTGTGATCATTTGGGTAATTGCCCAAAAAAGGGATGGCTGGGTCATAGTGGAGCTCTATGTGGAGTCTTTTGAGGAACCTTCATAATGCTTTCCAAAGTGGTTGAACAAGTTCACACCCCCTTCAAAAATGCAGTAAGTTTCCCTTCTGTCCACATCCCCTCCAGCATCTGTTGTTATTAGAGTTCTTGATTATAGCCATTCTTACTGGGGTGAGGTTGTATCTCAAAGTTGTTTGATTTCCATTTCTTTTATGGCTTTAGAGGTTAAACATTTCTTAATGAGTGTATTGGCCATCCTTCTTTGCTCTTCAGAGGAGTTTCTCTGTAAGTCTAGCAAACTTATTTATACGGCAGTTGTTTCTTTAAGTATTTGATGTTGGGGGATTTAATTTTTTGAGTTCCAGGTATATTTTAGATATGAGACCCGTGTCTTGTGAAGACTTCTCCCAATCCGTGGGCTTTCTATTGAGCTTGTTAGCAATGTCTTTTGTCATGCAGAAGCTCTGCAACTTCATGCAATCCCATTTGTCCAGCCTTTCTTTGATGTGTTATATTTCTGGTTCTCTAGTAAGTAAATTTCAGCCTGTGCCAGGGAGACTTAGGGTTTATCCTATTCCATCCTGTGATGTTTTCAGAGTGTGTGCTTTGTCTCCCAGGTTTTGATTCATTTGGAGTTGATTCTGGTGCAAGGTGATATACAAGGATCTAAACTTAGTTTTCTACAAGTAGTTAACCAATTTTGCCAACACAATTTACCGAAGAGGCTGTCTTTCTTCCATTCTATTTTTTATCTCTTTTATTGATTATTAGATGGCTATAGGTCTGTAGGTTCATTTCTGGGTTTTCAATTCTATTTGATTGGTCCTGAGGTCTGTTCTTATGCCAGTACCAAGCTGTTTTGATTACTAAGGCTTTGTAGTAGAGTTTGAAATTTAGTATTGATATTCCTACAGCACTGTTCATTCTATTAAGCTTCACATTTGCTATTCGGGGACTTCTCTTGTTCCATATGAAATTTTGGATTGCCTCTTCTATTTCCTTGATGAATGAGGTTGGAATATTGATAGGTATCCCATAGACTTTGTAGATAGCCTTGGGAAGAATTGCTATTTTCAGGATGTTGATCCTTCCAATCCAGGAGCATGGGAGGTTTTTCCACTATCTAAGTTCTGTTTTGATTTCCTTTTTCAGGTTTTAAAGTTTTCGTCATAGAGGTCCTTCACTTATTTGGTTTATTTAATTCCTAGGTATTTTTTAAATGTTAATTTTTATTTTTTGTGAACATACTGTACAGAGGGGTTACAATTACATGGTCAAAATAATGAGTACATTTCTTATCAAGCATTGCAGCTTCCTCTTTGTTTACCCTTCACATCCCTTCCCAGACAGGTATTTTATTTTTTGTGCAACTATTACGAATGGAGTTGCTTTCCTAATTTCAGCCATGCATTTCTCATTGTTGGCATACAGAAAAGCCATTGAATTTTGAGGGTGAATTTTATATCCAGCTACTTTGCCAAAGCTTTTATTCATGTTGAGTAATTTGGGAGTGGAGTCCGAGGGATTCTTTTTATACAAGATCATGTCATCTGCAAAGAGGGAGAGTTTTACTTCATCTTTCCCTATTTGGATTGCCTTTACGTTTGCAATTTGTCTTATTGCTGTAGCTAGGCTTTCTAATACTAGATTGAAGAGAAGTGGAGAGAGTGGACATCCTTGTCTCGTTCCTGAGTTAAGAGGAAATGGCTTTACTTTTTCACCATTAAATATAATACTGGCTGTAATTTTGTCATATACAGCCTTTATTGTATTGATGAATGTCCGGATTCCTAATTTTTCCAGAGCCTTCATCATATATGGGTGTTGGATCTTGTCAAATGATTTATCTGTATCTGTTGAGATAACCATGTGATTCACGTCCTTACTCTTGTTGATATGATGAATTATATGAATTGATTTGCTTATATTGAACCTTTTTTGAATCCCTGAAATGAATCCTGTTTGACCGTGGTATATGATTTTTTGGATGAATTGTTGAAGCCGATTGGCCAAAATTTTGTTTAGAAGCTTTGCATCAATATTCTTCACAGCAATGGGTTTATCTATAGTTCTCTTTCTTTGATGAGTCCCTGCCTGGTTTGGGAAGAGGGTTATCATGACTTCCTAGATTGAGTTCGGTAGTGAACTTTCTCTTTCAATTTCATTGAAGAGTTGAAAGAGTATTGGTGGGTGCTGTGCTTTGAAAGCCTTGTAGAATTTGTCTGTAAATCCATCTGGTCCTGGGCTTTTCTTAGATGGAACTTTTCTTATTGCTGTTTCTATTTCAATGCTTGATATGGGCCTGTTAAGATTGTTTAACTCATCTTGGTTTAGTTTCGGCGTGTCGATATTTGCTAGGAAAAGGTCCATTTCTGCCAAGTTCTCAAACTGATTAGCATAAAGGTTTGAGAAGTGTTCCCTTATAATATTCTGAATCTTGGTTTGTTTGTTTTTTTCCCCCCTCTCTGTGGTGGTTTCCATTCTCATCTCTGAGTTTATTTATTTTGGTCTGTTATCTTCTTTCTTGATAAATTTGCTAAGGGTCTGTCAATTTTGTTAATTTTTTTTTGGGTCCTGTCATCGGGCCTGAACTCTGGGCCTGGGCGCTGTCCCTCAGCTCAAGGCTAGTGCTCTACCACTTGAGCCACAGCGCCACTTCTGGCTTTTTTCTTTTTGCTTATTTGGTGCTGAGGAATCGAACCCAGGGCCTCAGGCATGCAAGCAAGCACTCTACCACTGAACCACCTACCTAGCCCAATTTTGTTAATTTTTTTTGAAGAACGAACTCTTTTTTTTTGTTGATTCTTTCTACTTTTTTTTTTATCGGTTCGATTTCAGTTAATTCTGATGTCATTTTTATGATTTCTTTCCGTATATTGGATTGGGGCTTATCTTGCTGCTCTTTTTCAAGGTGGTTCAGGTGTCTCATTAAATTGTTGGTTGCAAATCTCTCCAAATTTGTTGATGTAAGAACTCAGAGCTATAAACTTGCCTTTGAGTATTGCCTTTGCTGTGTCCCAAAGGAGCTGATGGTTTTTGTGTTCATTTTTGCTGTATATCATGAACATTTGAATTTCCTTTCTAATCTCTTCCATGACCCACTGGTCATTCAATTCTGTGTTGTTCAGCCTCCATGTGTTACAGGACTTTCTTTGGTGGCTTTTGGTATTGAGTTCTAATTTTATTCCCTGTGGTCTGAGAGAATGCAAGGTATAACTTCAATGCTTCTAAATTTGGACAAGTTTGCTTTGTGACCTAAAATGTAGTCTATTTTGGAAAATGTTTTATGTGCTGCTGAGAAAAACTTGTATTCTGATGCTGCTAGGTGAAATATTCAGTAGATATATTTTATGTCTAGTTGATATCTGCAGTTGTTTAGATCTGCAGTTTGTCTTTTGAGTCTTTGTTCACTTGATATATCTAGTGGGGATAGTGGCATGTTAAAGTCCACAACAATTAGTGTCATTGGATCAATGTGAGATTTGAATTAGTGTAGTGTTTCTTGGATGAATTTGTGTGCTCCGTTGTTTGGTGAATAGATCTTTGGAATTATGATATCCTCCTGAAGGAGAGATCCCTTAATTAGTATGTAGCAACTTTCTTTAGTTCTTCTCACTATTTTTAATTTGAAGTCCAATTTATCTGATATTTAGATTGAAACTCCTGCCTGTTTATTGGGGCTGTTTGCTTGGTAGATTTTGTTTCAGTCTTTCACTTTCAAAATTTTTATTTTATGGTGAAGGTGTGACTCCTGAAGGCAGCAGATAGAAGGATCTTCCTTTTTAATCCAACTAGAGAGTCTATGTTGCTTAATTAGAGAATAAAGTCTGTTAATGTTGAGAGTTAGGACTAGGAGGTGTTTGGGAGTTCCTGCCTTGCTATCCACCTTCTTGGGGGTTGCGGCAACTGGTTTCTTCCTATGGTTCTTGGATTAGCAGTTTAGGTTCGTTTTCTTCGCCTTTATTGGTGTCTTTTTGGTTTTCTATGTGTAGGACATCCTTAACTTTCTTTTAGGGCTGGTTTGGTGGAGATAAATTGTTTCAGTTTTTCTTTGCTATGAAAGGCTTTTATTTGACCTTTGTTTATGAAGGAGAGTTTAGCTGAGTACAGTATTCTTGATTAATAGTTGTTTGTCTTTAGGTCATGGCCTACATCATTCCAAGCTCTTCTTGCTTTAAGTGTCTCTACTAAGAAATCTGAGGTGACTCTAATTCGTTTCCCTTTATAATTGATTGATCTTTTCTCCTTGAAAACTTTAAGGATCTTTTCCTTTGTCTGAATTGATCCTGTTAAGATTATAAAGTGACACAGGGATGTCCTATTCTCCTTTGGTCTATTTGGGATTCTAAAAGCTTCTTGTATCTGAATAGGCCTATCTTATTGCATGTTAGGATCCTGTTAAATAAATTTCCTAGACCATTAACTTCTGTCTCTATGTGCTCCTCTACACCCATTATCCTCAGATTAAGCCTTCTGATAATGTCTTCCAAATGTTGGATAGATCTATCATATTCTTGGATTTGTCTTGGATAGTTGTAAGTTCTTTTTCTGTAAAATTTAGGCTGTCTTCAATCCCAGAGAATTGAGCTTCTGCTGGTCTAACCTACTGTCAAGACTTTCTAATTTGTTTTTATTTCTTTTCCTTCTAATTCGTCAGCTTTGATGGCTTCAAATTCTTTGATGGACCTTTGTTTTAGATCTTGTATGAAGTTATTTAGTTCCTTAATTTGGTGTTCAGTGTTTATTCTCAAATCACTTAGTTGAATGGTTATGGTTTCCTTGGACTCCCATTCCTTCTGTCCGGTTCTATTCAGCATTCCATTGGTAGTCTCCCTGAATTCTTTCTGCTGTCTGTTTATGGATTCCATGTATTCCTCATCCTGCTCTTGCAGTTTCTTTATTACTTTTATTAGCTTCTTCATGTTCATGCAATTCCAGTAGTTCTCTTTGACTGTTCTCAGCTTGCTCACTTAGTACCTGTCTTTCCCTCTGACTGTTCTCAGCCTGCTCACGCAAGTCTTGTATCAATTTTTGAGTAGCTTCCTCATGCTCAGAGGATATCTGTACTAACCTTTGGTTTGCCACCATTCTCTACCTATCTCGCAAACACGAGTCCTTTGCAAGTGTTCAATCATTTCTTTTTTTTTTTTTTTTATCATGTTTACCAGTAGTATTTGTAGAGCTTTTTGGGAACTCTTCTCTGTATCATTCATTAATTGTTCTATTACTGGATTGTTGTGTCTGGGAGTTTAGAGACCTGGACTTGCTATTTTTCTTGTGTTTTTCCAGCTTTTTCTGTGCATTTGGTATGAAAGAAACACCAATTTTGTGCTAGAACACAATTTTAAGGCAAGCATCGACCAAATTTCTGTAGTTACACAGTCAAAAGGCTATAGATACAATGTAGTTCAATAGATATAATCTATTCTGCACCAAACAACTATGGATTAATGGGCTAAAAACAGCAAAGAAGAATTTGGAAAACCAGAAATTATTCATTTTAGGTAGAAATATGGGGAAAATAGGCTTAGAGGGATGTGAAGAAGTAAAAGGAAAGTGAATTTAACCAAGTCCTAATCTCCGAGAGTGAAAATGATTGGACAGAATGATAGGAGAGAGATTAAAACAAACCAACAACAAAAAAAGAAAAAAAATGGAAAAACTAAAATTTAAATTTAAAACGTGAAACACTTAAAAACCATGTAAGCTTAAATAAGTGATATTTATAGGAGAAAACGATAGGATGAGATGAGGGAAGGGATAGAAAGGAGACATGAAAAACTAAAAAATAAAAATACTTAAAATTAGTTACTTGAAAATTACATAGGGATAAAGATTTAATACTGCTCTTAAAGAAGTTAAGCCTAAGTGGTTGTGATTTGAATAATAAATTTCTGGATTAAGTATGTACATAATGGGGGATAAGATCTAATAATCAATGACAGGTATTTCTCTGGAGATGAGTAGAAAAGCAATTAAGTCATGCAAAAAAGAAAAAAAAACACAAAAGCTTGAAAAGAATTTTTAAAAAGGACCAAAAGGCTAAAAAAGATTTTAAAAAATCACACACACACACACACACACACACACACACACACACACACAATAAAAATTATGAGAGAAAAAAAGATTAATAGAAAAAATTAAAATTAAAATTAAAAAAGGTACACAAAAAGAGGTCTTTGAATTTTTTTTTGGGGGGGGGTGCAAAAATGGGAAGATCCTGTATCTCCCCTGTGTCTGTAACCAGTTTCTTGGTGGAGTCTTTAGTCTATTTGTGGTGTTTGGTTTTCCAAATATTTACAAACAAGGCCACACTAAAGCTACCAGCACAACTATGTTTATTGCAGCATTATTTACCAACCCAGATGCCCCTCAGTAGATGAATGGATCAAGAAAATGTGGTATATATACACAATGGAATTCTATGCCTCCATCAGAAAGAATGACATTGCCCCATTTGTTAGGAAATGGAAAGGCTTGGAAAAAATTACATTAAGTGAAATTAGCCAAGCCCAAAGAAACATAGGTCCCCTGGTTTCCCTTATTTGCAATATCTAGTATATGTATGAGTCAAGCAGGAAAGTTCAGATAATGTGATGTTAGGAAAATGAACCCTAAGATATGTATTTAAATATTTTTTTCTTTCATGCATTTGTTTCTAACTCATTTATAAGATTATTTCTTTGTAGCTTTGTATGTCGCTCCCCCACAGTATAATCCCTGCTTTCACTATATTTGATGTTGGTATAATTTGTGGAGGAGATGAGGAATAACAAGTCGTTTAAGGATACAGGTGGACCCGATGCAACTATGAGAAATAGAAGTTGTCATGTCAAAAACGAACTTTACAACTTTGGTGTGGGGGGGGGGGGTTGGGGGGGAGCGGGGGAGGCTGGGAAGGGATGTGAAGGGTAAACAAAGGAGGAGGCTGCAATGCTTGATAAGAAATGTACTCATTATCTTGACCATGTAATTGTAACCCCTCTGTACAGTATGTTCACAAAAAATTAAAATTAAAAAATTATGAGAGAAAAAAAGATTAATAGAAAAAAATTAAAATTAAAAAAGGTACAAAAAAAGAGGTCTTTGAATTTTTTTTGGGGGGGTGCAAAAATGGGAAGATCCTGTATCTCTCCTGTGTCTGTAACCAGTTTCGTGGTTTGTGGTGTTTGGTTTTCCTGTGGGTTGATTGGTTTCTTAAGTCAGTTTGTTTGAGCAGGCAGAAAAATGCTCTGCATTACTCAGGATTTTGTGATCCTTCTCCCAGTCTAGTTCAGTGGGAGGGACATCTGCTTTGAGTATCACAAAATAGGAGATGGCTGTTTTCTCTAGCTTGGAGATGCTGTGATGAGGCTAGGTTTTGGGTATGGTTGAGGCCTTTCAGCAAACAGTAGCTTTTCCCTGAGGGGCTAGCTGGTGAGAGACTCACAGAGTCCAGCCTAGAGCCATTTTCAGGGTTTATGTTAACTGAATTTCAATTGTTTGTCTAGGCTGCTATAGGGAGAGGCAGCTTCTGGCTCTGTTTACCCAGTGAAGGAAGTCACTCCTCCAGGGGCAGAGGAACCCCTGCCTGAGCTGGATGACTTTCCCCTGGGTGGAGCTGAACTTGGCAGGTCAGATCAGGTACTTCTAACCTGCTAAATGACTCTTTTTTTTTTCTTCCAAGGCCTGAGTTGGAGCTAGTTGCTCAGCCGGGACTTTGTCAGAATCAAAGATGGAGATCTCTGGTGATGGTGGGGCCGTGGGGGGGGAAGGGGGCGACCTTTCCTCCTATGTTCCCGGAGAAGGAGTGAAGATGTCACGGTTCTACTCACGCCAGAGTCTTGGTTCCTGCTTGCCAGAATCTTGGTTTCTGCATAGTCTCAGGTGTGCGATCTGTAGATCTGTAGGATGAACATATCTAATCCTTGTCAGTTCTTGCTGGTGTTGAGTAGAATCCACCCACCCACTGCATCTGGTGCCTTTGTCCCAGATTCTCTCTGGTATCGTGGCTAAGGCAGCTGCTGCTGCCACCGCCCCTGGCCAGAGCTGCAACTAAGGTCAGGTGCTCAGATCTGTCTCCTTCCTGGATTTTCCCTCTCTTGCCAAACTCTCTGTACTGTGATGGCACACTTGTGATTCTCTAGTCTAGGATTATTCACTGGAACACAAAAGCTGCTTTCTATGACAGAGCTTGTTTAGCCTGCAGCTTCTCCTCCGCCATCTTCCTCTGACTGTTCTTTCAGAATATTTGTCTGCATTTTGTGGGTGGAATTGGGAGAGCAATTTTGGAAAGCACAAATTTCATCACCAACACCGGTCTGCAAAATATAACAAGGAGCTAATACAGCATCATTGAGTAGTATGGAACTCCAAGGAGAAGTACTTGAATTGAGACTTTATTAGAAAGAGTAACCATGCAAGGACTTTTTAGAAATGAGGTTGCTAGATTTCTCATGGAGCGATTTCATAACACTTTATGAAGCACAATTCACAACCTCACTGAAGTGTAGAGGGTTTTCCCTAACCTTTCTGTAATGTTCAGTCATTATCAATAACATATAGCTAATCTTGAATAATCCTCTAACAACAAAATGTTGATAGAGTGTTTATATGAAGAAAACCTAGGAAGGCTAACTTTTTCCAATTAGGGCAGTCTGTATTCTATGATCTAGCAGAGAGAAAACTAGGTGAGGATCCATTTACAGCCTTCTGAATAATTCTGATTCTGCCCACGTCAGTTATCTATCCATACCTGTGCCCGAGTAAGAGGATTTTAAAAGAATTTAGTGATTTCAAATTTAGAATTAAATGAGAATGAAATTATTTCCAATGCATTGCATTAAGATATTTAGAAACAACTGAGAAAACTAAAGGTCTATAAGATTTTTTTTTATTGGAAGTGAAGTAATATGGGAATTTGGTTCTCTATATTTTAAGCAATTTGAAAAAGGAATTGGTAAAATAAAATGTACATTTGCCCAGACAACACTTATTAAATTTTGCATATTGAAAGGAGCACAAGCCTCAACAATATGTCAATGCTATCATCTTGTTTATCTCTAAGGGTTTAGGCTTCTGGTCGCTCAATATTAAAACTTCAAAAACTTTTTAATATTTAGCTAGTTGTGCAAATGGATTTCGTTTCATCATGTCAGTGTTGAATAGAGTGTATATGCATTTCAATGTGCAATACATCTGGATCTTTGTCAAACTTTCCATTTTTCTTCCTTCCCTTACCCCAACCCCCCCTATCCCTTCAAGTTTACTACTTATATCCTCACACATGTACATCGAATACTATGAATGTATTAGTCCACCATTTCCCTCTCCACTCTTCTACCCTACTCTCTTTAAACCCAGATTCTCTATTGAGACTGGTTTTAACTTCATGCCTTTGGCATTTGGCTTTGGACTTGCCACATCTTCTCTTCCATGTTTGACCTACAAAAATGAGGAAATTCCTCCACATTTCTAATCTCTGAATGGCTGAAATAGGTCTCCTTTACTATTCACCTTCTGTCCTAAATTTAGAATTGGAACTTCAGGGCCATCCAAGAGACCTTTTTTCTTCTCTACACACAGAAAACGAAAGAAAAATAATTTCCATGCTCTCAGCATTATGCTATTCATAATGAATTTCCATTACCTATCACTTCACCGGTTTAAATTTAAAGTCATGTTTTCTGCATTATATTCACAAAGTTTAAGTGAATATCAAGGGTAATTTGCCTAGTATTGGAATATTAGGGAAGATCTTCAATTTCTGATGATAGAAGCAAGAGTCAGTATTAATAATGCAGATTCCACTATGTAGTGAGCCCTGTATTCTTCTAAATGTTCAATAAATTTCAAGTTACTTTTTATTAATAATTATAAAAGGTTTATTTCAGTATTTGAAATGCCACCCCTATTACTTGACAACTTTCTCTTTGTTAGAATGAACTTTCCCCCCTATTTCTCCCACAAGCTCAGGTTAAGTCTCCTTTGGCTTTATTGTTTGAGTGGTCAAGAGATGAGGGAAAATAAAGAGATGATCATTACTCAGATATTTCCTTCCTCTTCTGTTTTTGCTGTTCTTTTTGAGAGGAAGTCTGGAGCAGGGAACAAGAGTGATGCTTGATTTCACCATACAAGGGAGCATTCCTTGCATGTCAATTATTGTTTCTCAGAATCACTTAAACTGATTACTCTTGCCTTCTCTCTAACAGTAACCTTACTATGGCTTCCTTGGTGCAGGAGGAAGCACACTAACAGGTTATTACCTGTAAATTGGTATTTTATGTCTCAGTTTACAACTACCAAAAATAGAAAGCTTTGGCTACATAAATGCAAAAGCACTGATTGTCCAACAATACCTTAGTGATGAGTAGAAAATTCTACTCAGCTCCCCCTCCTCGCGTATCTTCCCTTCCCTTCTCCTCCCCTCATTTATCATCCCTTCCCTTCTTTCTTGGGGTCTTGCTCCTCCATATTCATCTCTATCATCTCTATTTTTCTCTTTCAGTAGCAAATGATTTGGTTTTTTAGACAACACATAAATAATTGAACAAATATTTTTCTCTGATTTTTGTGATTATTTATTCTTTAGAAGTGAGTTGTAGCAGAACACCAGTGGCTTACATCTAGCTACTTGGTAGGTTCAAATTTGACAATTGCAATTCGAAGTTATTCCAAGTAGATAAACCTAAGAGATTCGTTTCTCCAGTTGTGGTGAAAGGAAGAAGTACAAGTGTGGCTTAAGTGGTATAGAGCAAACATTGAGAATTAAAGCCTCGATAGAGCTCAAGGCCAGCAGTTCAAACCCCAGTACCAGCACAATATAAAAAATAATTGAGGGGCTGGGAAGATGGCTCAGTGGTAGAGTGCTTGCCTTGCATGCCTGAGGTCCTGGGTCCGATTCCTCAGCACCACATAAGCAAAAAGAAAAAATCCGGAAGTGGCGCTGTTGCTAAAGTGGTAGAGCGCTAGCCTTGAGCTGAAAAGCTGAGGGACAGCACCCAGGCCCAGAGTTCAGGCCGCACGACCGGACCCCCCCAAAAAAAACAAACAAAAATAAGAATAATAATAAATGAGTCCTCTATTTTGAAAAGAGATATTTCTCCAAAAATTATACTCAGGATAATTTTCAAGTTCTAAGACTCTTTGAAATGACCTTTCCTATCATAAACTGATTCCTCTGCTTGATTCACATTATGGAACATAGGAGTCACACTTCACAATAAAAAGTATGTACATTGCTAAACAGTTCTTACCATTTTTAATGAAAGGAAGCATGGGAGATGAATTAACCTCACTTGGGTGAGTTAGGTTTGACTCACTGACAGACTTTTGCAAGTAAGTGAGGATCTGTTTTACATGTAAAGACGTCTATATAGATGGTTTTAAGGGAAGGAGAACAAGCTAGCTGATGTCCAAGTTTGAATCAGAGTAAGTTCATTTCAGTGGTAAAGAGAAGTTCATCTCATAGAACTCTGTGCAGACAGTAATTTCAAAAGGATTTAAAACGCATGTCTATGTTGTGAACAGCCAAGTTTTCACGAATAAAAACAATTTCCTGAGCCAAAAAAATATAAGTTAGAGCAAAGGAACTATGTTAAATACAGTTACTGTCTGAGTGACAGATGTAAAACAGTTCTGTAATCACAACTAACATATAAATTTTTCATCATGTCCCTAACAAGAATCTCCATGATAGTCCTTGCTAAATCTGTCATAGAGGAGTGGGTATTTGTCAGTGGGCAATTGTCAGTGTTGTTTAGGGTCCAATACCTTCTATAGTCGCTTCGGTTGAAAACCAAGTACACAACATGAAGTGTCTCAAAAAAAGAGTTGTCGAACTAGGCACCTAAGGGATTTTTGTGCCACTGTGAATATTTATCGTTTTTCTTCTTGTAACTACACCTGTCAATGTGAAGTCCTTTCATGTTAAGAATAATAGTTTCTGTACCTTTTGTTCCACTGACAAATTTCAGATATAAATATAGCCGGACACTGGTGGCTCATAACTGTAATCCTAGCTACTCAGGAGGCTGAGATCTGAGGATCATGGTTCAGTGCCAGCCCAGGCAGGAAATTCCATGAGATTCTTATCTCTAATAAACCTCCAGAAAACAGGAAGTGGCGCTATGTCTCAAGCAGTAGAGCTCTCGCCTTGAGCTGAAGAGCATAGGGACAGCACCAACGCCAAGAGTTCAAGCCCCACGACTGACCAAAAAAATATATGTGTATATATATATATATATATATATATATATATATATGTACATATGATAATATGAATTACATTTAAATATAAATAAATATTTATGATACATTTAAAATATAACAAATATATGATATATTTATATTATATGCACATATTTACATAAATAGAATCATATTATATGTGTATGTTTATAAATATATTTATAAATATATAAAATTGTAACTTCTATTCACAGAGTGCATCTGAAGATTTTGGGGAAAATTCAGTGTTTCTAAAGGCTCACTACTGACCCATCTTACTTTCAATCATTTTTTCCACTAATTACAATGTCTGGAGTACTAAGACTAAATGATTATGAAAGAGAGTAGTTGTTTTATTCCTTATGATTTTGGATGAGAAACATCTACTTAATTGGTATGAAACCTACAAAATATGATCTTGAAATCACACTCCACAAACTGGACATATTCAGTTTAGCATCTTAGCAGGTCTGAAACTTTTATTTGAATCCTGTATCTCACATACATTCAGTTTCCTTAGAGTCAGCTATATATACAAACATGCATGCATTTTCACTCACATGACATACACTGTATGTCATATAACACTGTAATAAAAAGTTATATGGATACTGAAAGAGAACACCTTTGCAAATGTAATTAAATTTTATTTTTAAAATATAATGCAGTATTGAAATACTGATGAAAGAGCAGCTGATGTTTCAAATACTAGAGTGCCATACTAAAGAGCATGTTTCTCAGTCTAAACATCATTATTTCCATCCTTACTTCTCCCACATAAAAAGCATAAATAACTACAGAATTAACCTATATGTTCCTTAATCACTCATTGACTAAACAAGTTATAATAAATATACACAATGATATATTATTTAGCCACACATAATAATGAAATCATATCATCTTCAAAAAATGGATAGAACTGGAAACCTTCTTATTAATGCAATCTGCCATACTGTGAAAAACACAAACTAGATTTCTTATATGCAGACTCTAGAACCAGAAAATACAATGAATGACCCAGGTTTAAAATATGGAACTGATTAAATTTGGAAAAAATTAAGAGAGGACATGAAGAGAAATATTGTGGATAAATATATTCAAATATTTTATAAGTAAGTATGATGGTATAATAAAACTAATAAAAGGAATAAAATGTAGATGGCTACATTATATGGACATATGTGTATAACACAATAAAACACTTTTTGAAATTAATATTTGCTAATAAAAAGACAAAAATTAATTCCAGTTGTTATATATTCATATGTTAATTTCCATTTTTTCCTCTGTTGTTTCCTTGATAAAGAAAGGGAGAAATTGGTTTTGCTCATTTAGAAAGACAATCTTGTCCAATTAACGTTAAAGTATTCCAGTTAATTACTGTTAATGTGAAATTTTCCCATCAAATAAATAATTATATTAGAATATTTAAAATGCACTCTTAAAAATATTATTCCTATAGGTATATACTTTATGACATTTATTGAATATGTTTACTTAATCACTATATACCATTTTCTGAATGAAGTTTGGTATATGAAACTAGGATATATTATACCCGACCAGGAAATCAATTATTCAAACAGTTTTCTCAAAAATGCCTATAACGAAAAAAGAGGTAAATCCAAATTATGTATATTTGAAGACAATACTTGGTTAGTCCAATTCTCATATTCTCCATTCCCTTCTTGAGAATAATACACATTGTAAGGAAATGCTTAGAATGTTTTGGAGAAATAGGTTGACTTTAAACCAATGAGTTACTCTATGCTGCATTTTGTTTACTTAAATCCAGAAAAGTTAAATTCTTACCTTATCATTTTCCTTAGGTTTCATACTCAGGTTTAATCTCTGATGGGTGTCAGATAAAGATGTACACATTTTTTTAACTGTGGCTAAATTTAGGCTGAGGGCACGGTCCTTGTGCCTGTTTTTGGTCAAGACTACTATCTACTACTTGAACCTCAGTGCCACTTTTGTCTGGCTTTTCCTGAGCAGTTCATTGGAGATAAGAATCTAAGAAACCTTCCTGCCTGGGTGTGCTTTGAACCATAATATTCAGATCTTAGCCTCCTGAATATCTATTATAGGAAAAAAGATAAGTAAAAAGAATATTTGCAAATTTTCTGATCTCAAGAATATCACTTGGGGAAAAATGATGCAGCAAAGTTTAGTGCAGTGTTCTTAGAACAATAGAAAGGGCATTACATTAGTAGAAGTGTATATTTTTTTCACAATAGTGTTAAGCTAGTCATGCTGTGAAATTTAGGGAATTTTAAGGTGCACCTTACAAGTTGGAAATTGTTCGGCTAGAATGACTTCACTGCATAAAATGTTGGGATTGATTTTCATAGAAATAATAGCTTACTCTGATGAACAAATGTTTACTCCAGAGGAATTAATTATTATAGATACTTCATAGTTTTATCTTCAACCAGAATGTGGCTGCATCTATTGCAGAATTAAATAAAATGCAAACAGGCACTGTTTTGAATGTCTCTGGTATGGCATGTTCAGAATTTGAAAATGAGTAGTTAGTAGTCATAGGAATTTTGAAGAACACATATATTCTCTCCTCTTAACAAAAATTCAGTTTTAAATGTTAGGAGTTTCCAGAGAATTGAACTATTTTCTATTTAGTATGAGACAATACTAAAATAATGGGTTTTTTTTTTCAAAATAATGGCAAGTATATTCTGAAAATTTTGTATAGTTTGATAACATTCCAGTTGCTGACCCTCTGATAAAGAAAGGGGCAATTAATTCAAATTAGAAGCCAAATATTGTTCATTTTATAAAGGTAATACACATAGAATAATATTTACTATAATAATACAGTGAAATTCTATTTTATGTAGCTTATTTTTAAATTTTATTTTATTGTCAATTTAATATATAGAAGGGGTTTCAGTAATTGTAATGTAGTGAATACATAATATGTCGAACTTTTTACCCGCTCCCTCATTTTTCTCACACTTTTCCTTTTCCCCAATACCCCTCACAAGATGTAGTGAAAATTTCCAACATGTTGTCTTGTGAGTATTGCTATGGCATTGGTTTGCTCTTTGTCCTCTCTGTCACCATTTTGTTGTTCCTCTTCCCTTGCCAAATTAAGATAAGTATGTATACAATACACAGGATACTGAAATCATATGCAGCAGGAGATAAACCACAGGAGAAAACACAAAAGAATAAAGAAATCACATAGTACATTAAAAAAAAAAACAACCACAAAGGAAAACCTTTGTTTCAATGTCTAGGAGTTCATTTTGCTCAGCATCCACTTATATGGTCATATATACATAGTTCTTGAGCCGTTCTGCTCATCTGCTACGACCATCCTAGACATTTCCTACTTATTACACATGAGGGAAACCATGGAATCTGTTTCTTTGTGTCTTGCTTAATTTACTTAGTAGGATTTTTCCAAGTCTTTCCATTTCCTTATGAATTGGAAGCATAGAATTCCACCGTGTGTGTGTGTGTGTGTGTGTGTGTGTGTGTGTGCGTGTGTGTGTGTGTATTAATGATTTCATCGATTTTATCGATTCGTTCATCTTCTCAGTGGCATATTGGTTTAAAACATGATTTCATGTAAGTATCACTTAAGGTCATTCAAAAATGACAGATGCCACCTCCCCAGATATACTGAAATCATGGTTTCTAAGTAAGATAATATTTTATGTTGGTACAAGTGTTGAGATATCTGGATGATGTATATTTTGCACTGTATTAGGCAGGAAGATATCATATAGGATAAAAATGGTAGTGACAAAATATTCCCTTGAGAAAGATTTAGGAGGCTGCCAGAAGTATGAAGAAATTCAGATAATTTTGAAGAATTTAGAAATGCAAGCTCAAGTATGTCTCTTTAAATAAAGATTATGTAAGCGGATGGTCAAAAGAAGGGGAAGAGTAGAAATAACTGAGAGCAGATCAGTGTCCCAAATCAGAGTATAAAAAGATATAATCTATAACTTCCAAGTTAAAATAGAGAACAATATAATACATCCAGCTTAATTTAGGAACATGCAATATATTTACTTGGCTTTTCCCTACTTTAATGCTCCAGCAATAAATGAAGATTTATCAGAAAAATTAAGTGATTTCCATTACTTTAACCTGAACACTAACTGCGATGAGCCCTTTTTTTTCTCACTTTGCACTTGGAAAATAGTCCCTAATTTGATGATGTTGTGGCTGATTACAGTCAGAGTTAGGGGCTTCTACTTGTACAATTATCACAGAATAATTTAAAGCAGTTTTTTTCCCCAAGATATTCAACTATATTCTCTGAAGCAGTACTTTGAACACATCCTCACTCCTGAGCACATAATTTGAAATTTTACTCCACATTTCCTTGGCACATTCTACTTTGTGCTTTTGTCTTCTTTGCACATTCCTTTTGAGATTATGGTTGCTCTATTTCCATTTCATCTTTACAAACTGCTAAGAACATTGTTCCACTACCAGTTTTTGTTTGCATACGCCCCGTCTATTTATCACGGTACTTTGACCATGTTAAACAATAGGGTAGTACTCACTCTCTGAGGAGAAAAGTTCCACAGTATAACCCTATACCTACATTCGAGGGTATAGAATTTAAAGCATTATGAGACATTATCTCATTAACAGTGATATTGGAATTGAAAGGCTCCTTAGGGGCATTTTCTTGGAACTCATTTGTTTTCCCAGGAGAAATATAAATATCCACAAAATTTGGAACTAATTAGTAAGTATATGAATTAACACTAGATCCTAGATGTTTTGTTAGTACAAGTCAAAATTGTGTTATTGTTACATCAGAATCCTTTCCCACTTGCCAATGTGTATGAAAAAATAAAAGAAAAGCATTAACACAAAATGTCTAATCTTTCTGGGCATTTAATCTTAGTGGTGAGGGTAATGTCTGAACTCTTCCATTCAGTAAAAACTTGAAGGTTATAAGAGCACTTTCTACATATAAGAATTTGTAGCAGGTTGATTGACAGGGTTATTACAGCATGGAGATATTCCTAACAAAAATTAGATTTAAATGGAGTATATGGCAGTTATGACGTGTCAATGGCTACTCAGGCATTTTTTATTCTACAGAAGAATCAATTCGAGGAGGCTTCAGTCACATCAGTAAAGCTGTATGTTCAACCTAATACTTGGTGCTACTTGTCCTACATTTATAATGATTAGGCTGATAAGATATACGAACATATCTAAAGACATTTCAATAAAATCCCAAAATGGTGTGGATACATGGGTCACTCCTTGGAACTGTAGCACAAATTAGGTTTGCCTGTGCTGTAGTTCAATCTTTATTCACCTGGCTGAACAAAGTCTTCAAAAATATTCACAGAATACCTCTAAGTAGTTAATGAGAGTTATATCTGTATAATTCTTCTAAGGTCAGGATAAAAGCATTTGTTCCTTGAATTTAAAATCAACAGGATCTGTTGAATACATGGATTCAGAATTTCATGACTTCACATTCATATCTCAAAATTTTATCAATATGACTTTCACCAAAACACTGTTCTTTTTGAACTTGTCTATGTCCTTTACTTTCCAAATCCAAATAGCATATTTCCTTCAATATATTCCTGCAAATTCGTTCTTTCCTTTACTTCTGTAAATCTGTGTTTATTACGTTTTTGTTTCCTTATTTATCTCTTTCTTCTAATCTTGTCCACACTGTTGCTTGCATTGCTCACACATGTGTCAGAATTTTCCTTTTCTTCTTCCCTTTAATAATACCACTGATTTTTATCATTTTTTCATATTCATGGTCGTGGATATTTTGATGATATCTAAACAGGCCTATCTTTGCATCTGTTTAACATAAACTTTAGAATTTTCTGAGAGTTTTTTCCTCTAAATCCATCATTTCCACCTGTAGTCTTTATCACGAATAATATAACTAACACAAATGCTAGCCAGAGATGTGAAGGCACTTTAGATTTCTTCTTTCCCTTCTACTCCCTGCCATTAGATAAGATGAATGATGAAGATTTTCTCAGTTTCTTTCACTAATACAATTTCTATGTACTCCCTTTTATGCGCCTGACACCAGCCTGTTTCAATTATTCATCACTGATCCCCTATTCCTAAAACAACCGTTTACAAAGTATGATTTTTCCACATAGTCTTTTCATATTGGTCCTCTCCATCACCAAGTTACTCTCCTTGTAAGCACACAGAGTGAAGAGCTCAGATACAAATTCCAGTATCATTATTTACTCACTACATTGACTGTTGGTCTTACATTTCTCATCTGTAAATGGAGGTAATCTACCAGAAATATTGAAGAATATATTTGTTGACTTCTGGAGCAAGAAAAAAGATAGCTGAAGCGTCCTTATATTTTCCACCTTAGCTTATAAATAAAGAGTCAAATTCAATTTGTTGGTATGAATTCACAAATAGTTTCATGCAGAAATAAAAATAAATTTTAAGTACTGGCTCTACAGTCTGTGTCCTTTTATGGTAACTACAGATATGTAAGTGGTATTATGTAAATTGGGTCATGTGTTTACAGCTTTACTGAAGAACATACTCTTAATATATCATTGGAAACATTAATTTGAATACTATCTATATGAGAATGTTATTTGAACTAATAACACTTAGTTGAAAACTATAGCTTAGTCCATCAAAATGTTTGAAATAAACGATTTTATTTATTAGAAAAAAATACCACCAAGAAAATGAGTACACATTAGAGAAACAGCAGGAATAAGGTTAGGGTTTTTTAGTGTCTGAACCTGTTTATGTGATTTTATTTATTGATATTGAAACTCTCCTCTCGTTATTCTTATTGTATGTAATCCAACACTGTTTATAACTATGTATTCAATGTGGGAAATCTACCTTCAATGATGTCTAAAGTTCTTTTTTACCTTTTCAATCACAACATTGTCATTATCAGGCTACACTGTGGTCATCATCATCATCTTAATCAAAATTATTATTAGCATCATAGTGTGATATGTGTGTATGATTTTGCTATTATTTTTCTTTTGATTAATAATTTTAATGTTACCACTGTGCATACATCCATATTAAAATTTTGAACAAATAAAGAAACACGAAAACTAAACCACATCAGGTAGGTTGATATGTGCTCATAACAAATTATGGAATAGATTTTTGAAGCATTGCAAATTCCTAACCAGTATAAATTAACTTCCTCTTTCCCCCTCACTACACAAAAATATTTAAGGGTTTAGACAGAACTTTTTCAAGTGATATACTGTAAATGTTACTACAATATCAAGTGTATATCTAAAATTCCCTTGAAAGTAATAAACTCCACTTTCTATTGAAATATTAATTATTTTATGCTAGGAAACATTTTGAAAATAGACTGCATATCTTTGAAATGAAAAAAGTCAAAAACAGTAGAAAAATTTTAGAGGGAGTCTGTCTTCAGATATATATATATATATATATATACATATATATATATTTAAATGTTACGTTTCGAATGACATACATTTTTAGAGATTATTTGTCATCAGAAATATATACATATGTCTAAATTTATTTGTAGAGAGATATACACTATGGTGAAACAAAAATCTTAAAACATAATTAAAATTAACAAATACGTCTAAAGAAGTGGCAGTGACTCACTCTTATAATTCAACCTATTCTGTGTAATGAGATCTTAAAATTCTGTTTGAAACTAGCCCAGACAGAAAACTACTTCTTAGATTCTGAAAAATATAAATTAGCTCTGGGCCTCAAGTTCTAGAGTGCTGTCCTTGAGAATAAAAAGGCTTAGGGACAATGCTTATGCCTTGCATACAACAACAACAACTCAACTCCAACAAAATTTATCACATTAATTTCACAAAAGCATCTTTTAACTGCTGTGAACATTTCTTAGAAACATGAATACAGGCCCCTGGAAAATGTTAAGTAAAAAGTAAAGAATATTTACATCTATGTTAAAGACATGAATATTTAGTTTGTTTAAGATATTTAGGTAATGATTAGGAATTAAGTATAATGATACATAGGTACTATATTGGGATTGGACTTTTATTGTATTTTGCCATAGTTATAAGATGATATTTGTAATGATTATATAAAATTACTCTTGCTTCGTATTTGAATTATAATAAATGATAAACTTATTTAAATGTTTCCAAAGCAAAGGAGTGTCAATTCTTATGTAATTTCAAAACAATTAAGAAAGTTATTCCAAGGCTGGTTTGCTCTAAGACTATATTTGTTTTCTTATTCTAATTGTCACAGGTTTGTAGAAATTAAAATTCCAAAAATTCAATGGATGTTGTCATTCAGGAACATCTTCTTAGTTACTAATATTGGAGTCCTTTAAGTAGAATTGTTTTATTTCATTTGTTATTTTCACAAATAAATCAAGATGATTGTGTATTTTGTTTCTTTTCACTGCTATTGTCTCTTATCTTGAGAATATTTTTTCCCTAGCAAAGTAGAGAAAAACAATTGGATTGAGTAAGTAACATATGGCTTTCATAAAATGCAGATGCATAGATTCTGTGTTCTGTGATTTACCAAATTTTCTTCCAGAAAAGGTTATCAATTATTTATAAGTGATGCATAATTCCTAGATATTCCAGTTATCATACACTTTTTGATTGAGTTATCTCTGTATAAACTCAAAATAAACAGACAAAAACCTCAACATAGACAGACATTATATCTTTGTTTAAAAAGCTGTAGTTTACAAAGTTTTTAAGCCAACACCAAAAACATCTTTTTAGGTATTCTGCATTTTGTGTGCAGTAATTTTAAAAATAGTTTCTCTTTTTTTGTTGACATGTAATTCACTCGCAATATATTATCTCCATGTATTGTATACATTTTAGTGCTTTGGAAGTGAATTGTACAGTCATACGTTTTCCAAGCCTAATTTTCACAAACTTGCATTTCTTCAAATAGAAATACTGTAAATTTTAGAACAGACATTAAAATAGATATGAAATTCAGTTACAGGAATTTGTCCAGCATACCTCCTCTATAGTGTGTCTTTTCAAAACTTGTTTTTGGGGATCATTTCCAGGGTCTCACACATACTACTCAAGTGCAATGTCAGTAAACTACATTCCCTGTCCAAACAAGTTTTTTACTTCTCTTTAATACATACATAGAAGTGTAATAAATAGATCCTATAAATTCTCTTTGAACTTTTGAAAACTTGCTTGATATAATGATTGTAGTATTGTTACAAATTGATTTGCTATGTGGAGTATATCAATTTCTCCACAATTGCACTACTATATTTTGTATAATCTTTTTATATTATGGTCATACTAGTGAGTTTTCTTTTGATTTATTCTTAGATATTAAAAAGGAACTTATTTCATTTGCTCCTCCTATTGACTATCAATTTACATATGTTCTTTAAAGAAATACCCAATTTGGGAAAAATTTATATAGATTTAGAAGATATAAAAATACTTAGACTCAAAATGATTGTAGCGTTAACATTGTAGTATTAACAAATATGTCTCCTATATCTGTTGGATATGTTTTCATTTCTGTTATATAGTCCTGTGAATTATGAAAAGTTATCAGTTGATATTATCCAGTTTATTCTTGCTTTTCTTTAACCGCTAATGCTTTCCTTGTCATTTTTTGAAACCTTTACTGATCCAATGTCATGAATTTTTACATTTATATTTTGTAGGTTTTTACATCTCACATTTAGTTTTGTAATCGTTTTTTATTTTTGCATAAGAATTGAGGTAGTAGTCTAAGAATTTTTTTTTAAATCTGGGTGGCAATAGTGACAATACACCCATTAAAGATTCTATTTTTATTTCATAAAGTCATGGCATTCTTTTCAAAATATACCGACCATAAAACTGAAAATTTTTGTATTGTGAAAATACTGGACAGAGGGGTTACAATTACATAATAGTATTAACCAAAGCATGCTATTTGCAGAGGAGTATTTAAACGGTGTAATTTCTTATAAAATTGAACTTTAAATTCAAGGAAATGAATACCAGGAAACTGTCACTTGGAAGATGTGAGAGAAAGTCAAAGGGAAGGAATAAAGAGCTATGGAGGAAGAGAGGGAAGGTATAATATTCAATGCTGATAGTACGAAACTAGAAAAAATGAAAGTGGGGTGAGGTTTGGAAGGGTAATTTATGTGAAGATCCATTGTATTTATAAACTGATTTGTGGAATAGAAATTCTTTTGACCAGCTATTTAATAAAAATATAATTAAAATCAATGGAGACATCTGATCTTAAACTGCGTTCTCTTAAACCATGAGTTAATAAAATAGTCTCCTACTCAGAAATATTATTTGCAGGTATTTTCCTCATAATGAAAGAAAAGTGACCAATGCAATGAATATCAATACATCACATTGTGTATTCTAAATAGACACAATATAAAAATCACAGTAAAATGTTAGAATTCATTTCATGATAAAATAATAGGTAGAAAGTATCAAATGCTGATTGTTTTTCCAAGTACTTTACCTATGGTATCTAATTTAATCCTCACAATATTCCCATAAAGTGGATCTGCTTCTATTTTTAATTCTCAGATGATGATACTGAAGTCTTCAGAGTTGGAATTACTAGTACAACATGTACGCATGGTAAGAGTTAGCCTGTGGCCCCTCTCCCACTGTATCAAATAACCTCATTTTATTTTATGACTAAAATACCAGAACTTAGTCTACTAATTCTAGGAAAATTTCCCAAAATTATTGTGAACACTCTAATAATATTTCACTTTATCTTTGTTAGAAAATAGGTAGCTTTAATATGAAAGCTCCAAGTTCATAGTCAATTTACACCTCCTTGGTGAAAGGAACTGCTAAAGTGTAACATTCTTGATTTCTAGATATGCTTGGCGACCCCATCTCTGTTTAACACAGTCTTACAGATAGAATGACCTGCCCAATTCTGAATGGAAACAGACTGCAGGTATGATGGACCAATCATTTCCACATTGTAGCTCACCTAAGTTGTTTACCATGAGAAGTATTTGATAGCTTTTGATGTGCAACATTTTGAGAGAAATGTACTTCTTTAAAATGTTATTAAAGCAAGACTGATATAAAAATCACCTTTGACCCCACATAAATATTTTACCTCTCATATACCCAAAAACGCACTCTGACCTATCATTAATGCTAGGAACGAGAAGTTAAAAATCATAGACACCAAGACCTAAGCATGAATTAAAGAGTCTCCAACTTGTGAATACAATTGGTTTAAAAAGTCATCAATAC
The DNA here is from genome assembly GCF_019054845.1 of Dipodomys spectabilis. Lineage (NCBI taxonomy): Eukaryota > Metazoa > Chordata > Mammalia > Rodentia > Heteromyidae > Dipodomys > Dipodomys spectabilis. The sequence continues at coordinate 1,144,846 of NW_024871131.1, read as the reverse complement.
TAAATTTTTAAAAATTTCTTATGATACTGAAGATTCAATTATAAATATTAACACTTGAAAATAACTCATTTTCTTGGGAGTAGTACACAAAACACAAGATTAATCCTAATCATTTTAAAAGACCTTTATTTATACCAAAAATCCACTCCTTTAAATACAAAGATCCTAAAAATAACTAAAGTACAGACACACATCATCTACACACATCATCTACATTCAGAGGACTGTGTTAATAGAAAACAAAGTTATACTAATAATAAATTAGCTTACAAAATTCACTTACATTCTTCTATTCTATTCCATTTAGTTTCATAAAAACTAGATTTTCATAAAATGATGCATAAAAGCCTTTATATGCACTTACATTTTCAGATCTTAACAATATTTATTTCAGAAATGTCTTTAGCTTTTTAGTCAATGAACTGAAATAATTCTAAAATATTTAAAGGCTTTTCAGAAGTTGCAAGATTCACTCTGGGATGTTATTTATATTTCGTTATATATATACGAAAAGCCTTATTTGTTAAGTTGCGATAGTTACTCCCACAAAAGAGCCATTAGTGAAGATCCCTTTGCATGTACAACTTCAAATACATCCATTATCTGGAGATGACACATGCTTTTTGTTTGTTTGTTTTTGAAAGGAATATCTAGCAAGCTTATCAACAATACCGATTTTCAGTCAATATCATGGGATATTCAAACGTAAAAATTTGGAGTTGATTATCTCTTAGTGAGAATAGATATGATCTTATAAAGAAAGTTATTTTCAACAGAAAGCCAGAATTTATCCACCTTGTGTTTCACGGGAATAACCAGAGAGTAATACCGGTTTGGTCAAGTCGGTCAAACTCACTCCATGAGCATATTTTAAAATTATAACCAATTTAAGAGGTCAAATACATATTTTGAACTGACAGTCATCTTACAGCAATAACTTACTACCTAATTATGTCTGTATCTTCTTTCCTAGCATATAATAAGAGCTAAAGCTGTCTCTTTTATCTAACTTAATGTAAATGATTTGATTCTGATGATGTTATTATTTGACAAATAAAGTGTACAGAAGGGGGGTCGAACTGAAATAACATGACAAAACAATGATAAATAAAAATATTGCAACACAGTTAGCTCTTTTCAGTCCCACCTTGTCCATATTGGCAAGCAACATTGCAACAGCACATGCACACATTTACACACACATATACATACATGCTAAATTCAGGGTTTACTGCACAAAAAAGTTCAAATAAAATATTAATGATTAGTATAAATGATAATTTGTCTTACTAAAAAGTAATACACTATCCAGTCACCACGGGTTTTATGTTTTACTTGTCTATCCACATGTGACCACTTAATTTATTTTTAATTAATTAACTAATTCATTCATTCATTTGTTTGGTGCTAATAATAGGGCTTGAACTTAGGGCCTGGCTCTGTCCCAGAAATTGATATTTTTTTTGTTTTAGTTTTCTCAAGGCTATCATTTCACTGCTTGTACCACAGCCCCATTTCTAGCTTTTGTTGGTTTCTTTCAAATCAGAATCTAATGGCCTTTTTTTTTGGTTTGGTCTGGTTTCAAACCACAAACCTCAGACTTCATCTTTCTGATTAGCTAGGATTAATGACATGAGCTACCAGTGTGGCTTCTACTTTTTCCTCTATACTTATCTATTTCACATACTTAGATCGTAATCTAAAATTGAGTATAGAAGCAAGATGTACAGTGATGAAATTGTCCTGTCAAAACATCAAGTTAGTAATTTAAATTTCTTCTTCAGACCATACACAAAAAATACCATGTTTTAGTATAAGAGAACTCATTATTGGACATATGAGCTTGAAGAGCTTTCTAATAGATTCATTATTTATTGTTATCCAACATTAGAAAAAATGTATAATGCAGTAATAAAATAGAAATCCTTTGCATGACTATTAAAGACACTTGTTTTCATCTATAAAAGTAGGCCTGTCTATTGTCTTTAAGTGGTTTCTATGATTGAAGGTGTTTAATAAGAAGTCAAAATGTATTAGTAGTCCTTTGCTATCAATTAAATCTCACTTTTTCTTCTTGGAGAATATAATGATCAAAGCAATAGTTGAGAATCTGCAAGGAATATTTCAGAATCATGCTTCCAGTGCAAGTGGATCACCAGTAAGTAATCCTCGATACCATTTTCCACAAAGATTTGTCACAGATATAATTGGCTTGCCTTCTCTTGCTGAATGGGCCTATTCCTTCATTCTACAGGAAAAGTGTGATTCAACTGATTTCATTCAGATCTCTTCCTACAATTATCAAGGATTTAGATTCTTGTCTACAATTTGGTCAAAGCTACGTCTCTTTATGTAGACTGCTATAAATGTATTTACTAATTTCAAATAAATACATAAATTCTATTTCCATCTTTTTTCAAAACATAAAATTCTGTGTGCACTATAAATTGATAAGAGGCATGCATTTTTCTCATTCCTAGAATAAACTGCACATGAACACACCACTGGTCCATATTTTCAGTCTGAATCTTTGAATACGGAGGGCCATCTTTCCTCTGCTCTCCATCAATTCCCTAATCTACAGTTAGAATAATTTCGAATAGTAAAAATGGAAAAAGAGAAAATAAATCATAGTGAAAAAACAGATGCAGAAAATTCACCGGATTTTGCTGAACAGTTCAACTAACATGAACTATTAGGGAAATACATGTACACATCATTCCCAATGGCACTCAAAGTCTCTGGTTAGGCAATTGTCATGAAGATGAGGAACACGATGAAAAAGTGAGGAATGGTATCAATTGCAAGAAAAAAATGGAGAAGGATCCAAGCAAATTTCTTCTTTGGGCTGCTGAAAATAATGTTTACTACTACAGTAGTGCAGGGACTACTTTCCAAAAAGGCCACTCATGTGAATACTAGGTATGAAGATGAGTATAACCATCTTCATCAGGAAACCTGTAGGGTATACTTAGACATTTGACATGAGTTGGTGGCTCAATCGGCAGATATTCTTGCAATAACTGTAGATGGCTGGACACCCCTGCACAGTGCTTTTATGTGGAATAATACCAGAGTGGCTGTTTAATTACTTCATCATGATCCAAATACCAATTCCCAAAATAAAGGCCTCTTGACCCCCTTGCATATTGCTGCTGGGAACAGAGATAGCAAAAACACGTTGGATCTTCATCTGTTGAGCCATTATGTCAAATCAGGTCTGAAGAATAAGTTGGAAGAAACTGCATTTGATATTGCCAAACGGATAAGTATATATCACTATCTCTTTGAAGTTTTGGAAGGCTGTACAAATTGCTCTTCTAAGTCACCATGGTTTGGTTAAGTTTTTTAAATTTCATAAATTCCATTCCATTGTTTGTGTCCATGCAAAATATTTTCACAATCCAAATAACAACAATACCTTACTGTAACAATTCATGGATTCCATGGAATTCTTCCAAGTGAATTGCCTGACTTTGATGTCAAAATGTATTCAAAAGAGATTTGTATACATCTATAATGGTTTCTGGAGAGTTTGTGCTTTTTTTAATCAGAAAGAATTTTAACTTATCTGTTGAAATGAGTAGTATAGAAACTGAACATATTTCTGGTGTTTGTCTGAAAAATTATATTTTAAAGTATGCTATATTCTATGTTTGTATAATATCCATAATCTATTTTATTCTGTCCTAGATATAATACTTTGAATTCTACATTGTTTTATAATATATAGGCTCATTAATAAATGTGTCCTTTCAGATTGCATTCCATATAGAAACAGTGTAAGATTCCTTTTTTCCTAGGTCCTTATAGTATATTTCTTTGGGATAAAATGACAATGTTGTCTAATTTCAAAAGTTTTTTTAAAGATTATGCTATGTAAAGACTTCACTAATTTGAAGATTTAATACAGTGATGTGAAAATAACTTTTAATTATATGAATTACATGTATTATTACACTTGTAATTTTGTAATCAACTTTTTAAAAACTTTTTCATTTCTTGCATCTGAAGAATGAAAAATATGGAATATTTCACAAATTTTCATATCATCCTGTGCAATTGCCATGTTAATCTCTGTATTGTTGCAATTGGGGTATACGTGCTGCTGAAGCATATAGTGTCCCCTAAATTGAAGTATGCAATTTAATGATGCAATCTTTATACAGGCTTATATCCTTGGGTGCCTATTTGTAACAAGGAAACCTTAATGTTCCTAACAATGATACTGATCTTATTTCCCTAAAATTCTGTGCATAATGGAAAAAATTATATTGTTCAGACGATTGCTCACATTTTCAATTATTTTGTCAATGACTATTTTAAGTCTTTTTCATTTTGAAGCATTCATAGCTAGGTCCAAAGGGAATGGCTTTTTGAAGTACTTATTTATCCAACTGAGTTAGCTTTGTAGAACTAATGGATTCAAAGTAGGCCTTGCTTAAGAGCTACTTCTAAACTTCTGCAGTTGAAATTTTCCCAAATGAGGTCTACCTTAACCTTTATCCTTCTTCCATGTAGGAACAGAACAACCAGAATATCTTATCCTAACAGCATGGATTGTCTTACTGGAACAAAACTAATCTTAGTTACAAGGGATCATATACAGATGAGCATTTCAGACAAAAGTGTTCAGTCTAGAAGGTATTTTATCAAAATATAATTGTTTATTATACCTATCATTTCAAAAGGAGCTAAAGCCAAGAAGGTGAAAAATTGTTCATATGCATGATTACCTAATTTCCTGGCCTATCTACCTTCCAACCAGGCAGGAACTTAAACCAAATATTTCTATAGATCCAGAAGTCCATATGTTTCTCTTTGTTATTAGGCCTTAAATTGGTAATGTCTCATCTTGCCTCCAGGTTGTAAATCTACAAATGGTAAAGCTTTAGGTCTAACTCTACCAAACACTGAGGTAGAGATAATGGAATAATACTTTAGAACAGAGCTGCCTTTTATGCCCAATCCACAACAGAGCAATGCAAAATATGTGCCATTTTATTATATTATATATAGTTATATATTTTATATTTATGTGCTGATTTCATGTTTCACGCAATGAAACTTACTATAATTAATTGATAATTTGACAAATAAATTGATATTTATTCCAATAAGTAGAATTGGAATATAAATAATTAAGTTTAGAATATATATTAGAATATAAAAAGTGTCAATGCAAATGTCTTCGGTATAAACTTGTGATACCTTCTAAGTGTTCGTGGTCTTCTAAATTCACATGGTAAAGAAACAATGTTGTTTTCCTCTAATCTATAGGAGGTGTTACTCTGCTGCTCTGTTTATTGTTTTAACTCGCTCACCCCAAACGGTTTTACTCCATATTTCTGAAGCATTCCTAAAGATTATATCCAAATTTAGATGATATAGTGTCTAAAAAATATTATTCTTCTTCAGGACCCATGGGTCCTAGGATCCAATGTCCCAGTTACATGTTATCATCAGATAACAGGGGCAAGACTTCTCAGCTAGGCCTATGCAACATGCCAGCAGAAAGTAATTGAAGATCCATCTCAATTTCTCTTTTCTTATATTTCAGGGCCCCAATTCCTTGAGATTCAAGAATTAGCAGCAAGTAATTGTGAAATGCAAGGTAACTTAAAATGAAGGATGAGTTCACAAAATCTGAGAGAAATTATTGTAATTCAAACTCAATTTACAAATGACGAGCCCATATGAGTGAACAAGATCACAAAGTGTCAGAAGATTATTTTTAATACCCCTCCCCTAATGATGAATCTAAGATTTCAGTCCAGCATAAATGGGCCCAAAATAGTTCCTGGAAGGATAGATCCATAAATGGTCTACTAAGGCCAGGAAAACTTGACTTAGAGGTCAAATGTAATGCAGAAAAACATTAATTGAGAAGATCCTTAGTGCTTCAAAGCACTGGTACTTTAGTACAACTTGATTCTGTGGTATAAAAATGTTATCATTCTCAAACCAATCATAACCTACATTTAATCTCCTGAAAGTGTATTCCTTTTCAAATAAACTTTTTAAAATCACATTTGCCAAAATAACATTTGATAAGTAGATAATATTTAATGACATTACAAGTTTTTCAAGTGTAGGGAGCAAGTTACAATAGAGTTGATTTATTTACCCAGCATTAATGCCAAACAGGTTCAATCATTCATTAAAGTGTAGAAATAGTAGCCCCCACCATTTGTGTTGTTCAGTAGGTGCATTCCAGAAATGTGTTAAATAGATCAGCCTGCCATGTTTCAAACCCCAAACCTCAGCTTATAAAGTAAATTTCATCACTTAATAAGAAACATTTTAAAAAGTCATGAATAGTTGCCTTATCATACATTGTTTTATGTTTTCCCTGTCTAACATAGAAAGAAATATGACTTTAATCTTGAATATGAGTGCTCAGCAGAGATGTGACAAACAAAATCTGTCTTCTATTTCTATCATATTCTTCTATAGTAGTAAATCTTAGTTTTTTTCTTTTTCCAAAACTTATAGGTAGTAGAAAGTATTATCCCATGTAAAATAAAATAATAATATACCATTGTACAAAGTCAATTATAAAAATTGGTAATTAGGAATATATTCCAAGCCATTTTTAAACTTTTTTGTTGAATAAAGATTAATCTTCCAAATGGATGAGAATATAATCATGTCTAGGTGCTTCAAGTCTGCAGTCTTGCAAATTGTTATTTCAAATGAATGAATTATGGAAATGTAAGCTGACATCAGTTCAAGTATATGCAGGATTGAAACTCCATGGAATGTATATAAATCTTTCAAAGTATTAACAGACAGATTAACAGAATGACTATCAGTAAGTTGAAACCAGAGGGGAATAATAGTAAAGACATAGAAAGAATAAAATATGGAACAAGGGGCAAGTACAATATACACATGTGATAAAGGAAGTGGTAAATCGGAAGTAAATCTTGGAGAAGTGGTTGGTTGAGAATGACATGAGTCACTGTGATCCAGGAGCATTGGATAATTAGAGTGATATATTTAATTGTACCACAACCTTTTGAAATTCAGTTAAAAAACACAACAACAAATAAAAACACAAAAATCACAACCAAATAGGCATCTCTAGAGAGTATGAATATGACCTGTCTAAATTTTTAAGCAGATAATGAAAGGCCGTCTTGGGAAAAACAAACAAAGCTGTTCAAAGAGAGCAGTTTGGGGTAGGGGAGGATTCTGAACAGATTTAAATAGATGGTCTAAGGTTATAACTCACCGACATCTGCTGCAAATATTATCTGTCTTCTGCGAGTTCTCTTTGTTGGAACTGGATACTTCAGTCCTGAGCCACAATTGATAGCTTGTGAAGATAGAATGGAAGAAAAAAGATCAAGAACTCATTACTCCATTGGAGAGAAAACAATCCTCTATCTTTGCTTTCATCTCTCTTTGCTACTTTTTCTTCATACTTTTAAGTAAATTCACTTTGAATTATATTTTCCTTCTTTGTTCTGGCAACATAATTGGTCAAAGTAATTCACTACATATTATTTCCCATTTTTCCTATCATACTATTATTGGCCAAGTGAATCCATTAAACTTTCCTCTTGCATTTGGTGGCCATGAAACAACATCTATTTTAATTAGGACAAATCTAATGTATATTGTCTCCAGAAAACCAGTCCAAGAAGCTGTGATCACAAATATATGGCTATACTTTTTTCTTTTTTCTTTTATGTTGAAAGCCTACTTGTGTCTAAAGTGAGGAGAAAAATAAGTACTCCATTACTTTTTGGTTCATCCAATTCTATCCTCAAAGATAGATTTTGATAAAAAGTTGCTAAGAGGAAACCAAAAATACACCGCTATTATCTTCTCTCTTAAGACTCTCCTTAGATGCCATATCAGGAACTGTGAAGTTATTCTTTGCAGAATTATTTCAATAGATTATTTTTTTCTTGGTGTTGCATTTGCTCAGCAAGATGTATGGAGAAGAATAGATTTAAATCAGCCATGCCTTGGAAGACAGTGTCTGTTTCAAAAGGACCATGCTTCTGTGTCTTACTTCTATGTCTTCCTCTTAGCTCTTGCCTTATTTCCAATTAATCACAGCTTCTTGGCTTCAAGTCTGGTGAAGCTGAAGGACTATACAGCCCAGCCACTGCAACATCTTCATAGTTTCTCTTTTAAAAATCTTTTAAGTTGCATAATTTAGATGTGGAATTTATTTTCATGTTTCATTCAATAAGTTCTGCATTGTAGTGAGGTAAATCAGCTCTGAAAAATCACTTTAGGGAGCAAAAACATAAACACAATCTATATAAAAAGTTTTGGCCTCCCTCCACTGCTGAAGCCAATACGCTTAGCTAGGGCTTCTAAGAACACTATTTTCTAACTTTTTCCATTTGCTCAATTCTTTTCTGAACCCATAACTTTTTGGGTTATGTAATAACAGAAGTCTTCACTCTCTCATGTTAATAAGGATATTATGTTTTGTGAGCCACTTAGAAATGTGAAATCATTGGTTTGAAGTACCGAATCAGATTTCTATGTTTCACTGCTTCACGTGCAAAGACATTGTGGAAAGTATTACAAACAGAAAAGTGTGAAGCCAATACCTTCTTTCATTGTGGAGGGCACTTTCTTCCGAAATATTTTGACCCAAATTATCTTTTTTAGATAATTACTGTTTGATAGTTTGATAATTAAAGGTTAGTTCAAAAATTTTGATGTCTTTTTTTTTAAAGAACTTTGAATTTAAATTCCACTACAACCTTGTTTCACACAGTGAGAGTATATTTCCTGGGTAAGGACAATTGTCAAGGAACCTACAGGATTTACAGCAAGTTTTCTGAGGTTTGTTTGTTTAGTGTTAAAAAGAGCCATCTTCATCCACATTGCTTCCTCTCTACTAAGTCTCCATAGATTTCGTTGCATGAAAGCCTACTTTCCTAGGCCATTTAAATTTTCTTAATGAGTTAAGTTTTTAAAAAGTTTGAACAATTAAAATTTACCTGTCATAACTTTAAAACTCTTTGAAATTCCTATATCAGAATCGCGAATTCGCCAATACTAATTCCACTTTTACCATCAAAAATTTAACATGTTTTCATGAAATAGTGTCCATGCAACTATTATTTTCCATTGGCTCTGTTATGTTATATATGACCATATACGCTGATGCTGAGCAAAATGAACTCGAAGATACGGAAATATATTTTTTTATTTGTGGTGGTACTTTTAGATGAACTATGTGATTTCTATTTTCTTTGGGTTTTCCCCCTATGGTTTATATCTGCTGTATTTGATTTTTGTACCCTGTGTATTGTGTATACTTTTACCTTAATTAGGGAAGGGAAGAGGAACAACAAAATGGTGAGACAAAGGACAAAGGGCAAAACCAATGTAATAGCAATACTCACAATACAACATATTGGAAATGTACATTACAACTTCTGAGGGGTGAAGGGATGAAGGTAAACTATAAGAACAAGGAGGGAGAGGTAACAAGTTTGGAAAGTTATATATTCACTACCTTACAATTACTGTAACCACACTGTACATCAATTTGATAATAAAATTTTAAAAATAAGCTGCATAAAATATAATTTAACTGTATTGGTATAGTAAATATTATTCTTTATGTAGTAACTTTTTAAAAATTACACTATTTGGCATGTAATTTGAATTAATTATCCCTTCTTTATCAGAGGCTCAGCAACTTGAATGTTATCCAACTAGATAATATTTTCACAATACACTTGCCAATATTTTGAAAAAAGAATAAATTTAGTACTTTTTCTCATACTAAAATCGAAAACAGTTTAATTCTATGGAAATCCATAAATTTTAAAAGTAAATAAGTTGTTAAGAGGACAGAATATAGGTTATTCAAAATTCCTATGACTAATAACTACTGATTTTTAAATTCTCAACATTCCATACCTGAGATATTCAAAACAGTACCTGTTTGTATGTTATGAAATTCTGCAATAAATAAAGTGTCCAATGGGGTGTTACAGATTGAGAATTCAACAGAAAAATAGCCACATTCTATAGAGAATAATACTATGAAACATCTGTAATAATTAATTCTTAAAGAGTAAGCAATTATTTATCAGAGTAAGCTATTATTTCTATGACCATCAATCCCAAGATTTATGTCATAAAGTTATCCTGGACCAATAGTATCCAACTTGAAAAGTGCACCTTAAAATTCCTTAATTCACATCATGAATATCTTACCTCTATTGTGAAAAAAATACTACACCTCTCCTAATGTGATGCCCTCCTTGTTCTGGAAAGAACACCACAATAAACTGAGCTGCATCATTGTTCCCCCAGTGATATTCTTGTGTTCTCAACACATGCAAATATTATTTATATTTATACTTTTTAACTATCATAGATATGCAGGTTGCTAAGATCGGAAAATTTTGGTTCAAAACCCACCTAGGCAGGAAGGTTCCTTAGATTCTTATCTCCAATAAACTTTTCAGAAAAAGCCAGACAAAAGGGACACTGAGGTTGAAGTGGTAGTGTACAAGCCTTGAGCATAAACAGGTTCAGAGACAGTGTCCAGGCCCAGAGTTCAAGCTCTAAGACAAGCCAATAAAACAAAAACAAAAATGAAAACCAAACCCAAACCTAGCATTTTTCTCAATGTGTAAGGAGGAACGTAATTACTTACTTTTTCAAATTTTAGATGGAAATCGTGAGTCATTTTGGATCTAGGAATGTTCTGTAATGGAGAGAGCATTTAAAACACAACTGAGGATATATATGAGTTGCATTTCCATAGAAAACTTGACTTCTCTAAACATAGTGACAAAATTATCCCAAACTTAAACTGTGTATTCCTTTCTTGTTGTTTGGTTTGTTTTATTGAGACAAAAGTATACTACCTTGTCCAGGGAAGGTATCGCTATGTAATTCCACTCTCTAATCTCCTGTTTTAGTCTGAGTGCTAGAATTCCAAGCTTGTATCACATTGCCCTGCCATAGTTTGTTGGTTTATTTAATCTAGAAACAGACTAGCAATTCTAAACTTCTCTTATGATCTTATCCACTAGACTGACTGCACAGACTCTTTATGTACTACTTTCAGAGATGTTCTTACATTTGACAAAGGATATGAACATTTTCAGATGTACCTGCCTGGGTCTCTGATTCATTCCTCCATGGATCTGATCCCATTAATAATGATTACTTGACTCTCTTACTATCTCTGGTCCCAACCTATGTAATATTCTCAACTTTTTTGAAGATAGTGCATTTGAGGGCTTTCTAATATTAAAAGTTATCACTTAATTCTAGTCTTACTCAGTACTTATTTTCTATTGTTTTCTAACTTTTCTACATATTGTGAGAATTGTTTCATTTTGTATTTTTGTGTGCACATATAAGTGCCTATGTGTGTCTGTGTATGTTTGTATGTATGTATGCAAAAGTCTCAAGCTCTTATTCAGCAATCTTGATCATGACTGATATGCCAGCTTTTGGCTGGTTAATTATAGGTAGTGTCTCAAAGCCTGTTCTGCCCAGGCTGGATGCAAACTGAACATCCCAGAATCCTTTACATCCTTAGGTTTTATTTTTCCAGGAGTATTAACTTTTAAACTACAAACATTTTTGTGAGTATAAAGTGTAAGCTGTAGCCAAGATTTCTAACTCAAGAATTCATATAAAGATAGATGAACATACACATTACATATGCTGAGTGTACACTGCTAGAAATGTGATCATAAGCCAAGTGGTGGTGAGATCTGAGGACAGGGGTTCAAAGCCATCCCGGGTAGGAAATTACTGGAGACACTTTTTTTTTTACAATAATTACCATAAAAGTGGAAGTGGCACTGTGGCTCAAGTGGTAGAGCACTAGCCTTGAGCTGAATAGCAGAGGGACAGCGCCCAGTGCTAGAGTTCAAGTGCCATGTCCAAAAACAGCAAAAAAATATATATGAGAAAAAGAAAGAAAAATTAATGTGATCTTAGCCACCAGGTTCATTGCTAATATGATCCCTGTTCTCTCAAGATGGACTCTTTCTTTCCAGTTAAGTCCATGATCGTATATCTGACTTGCATTGGAAACAGAATCATTCTTCCATTCTTTTTACAAAATTTTGGGATTAGCAAGCATAACTTAGAAAGGGAGTGGCCTCATTCTTCATGTTCCAGTTAGGAGTAATGCTTTCCCTATATCACTCCCATCACTCTACATGCTAGACTTGGCTTTAGTGTTTCAATGTTGTCATATTTGTAGTCTTCTATATTGTATTGAATCCTTACAGTTAAACACAGAAACTCTCTTTCTCCTATTATTGCTATTGTTTCTCTTATTCCTAACTCAGGTACACTTGGTAAATTAATGAACAGCACATATACTCACAATTAAAGATCTGAGAACCTTCTTCCCATTTAAAATTCACCATAATTTACAGAGTAATTAAGAAGTTTGAACAAAATATACTCAGGGATAACATATTTATTAGCCATTTAAATTTCACATTTTCTGTTTACTAAGTTGTCTCTGAAACATGTGTTACCAAGTGTCCAAAGGTGTCTTTTGCTATTTCAATGAAGCCAGAAAATATTCATTTTATCTGGAGCAGTACCATAGATTGTTTCTGGAAGTAAGTGGAAGTAACTGTTACTGGATGTGGAAACTGATCCCAGGAGAGGAATTGAACATAGAGGAATGACAAAGTTCAAGTTAACTTTTGCTTTCCTTTTTACTGTACATGAAAAGAATCCAAGGCTTGAAGGAAACTCTGTCCCTGACTTTTTTGAGTGTGTTCTTTACTCATATAGAACTTGTTTGTAAACTTCTGGTTGAGAGTATTAAAAAAGGAAACAGTATGCCATTTGAAGGCAAGCATAGAAATAACTTTATTTTAAATGTGTTATACTGGAGTTCCTGAAAGATGGCGGAGGAGAAGCTGGAGGCTAAACAAGCTCTCGCATTGAAAGCAGTTTTAGAGTTCCAGTGAACAGTGCTAAGCCAGAGAATCACACCAAGTGTGCCTTCACAGGACAGAGAGTTAGGCCAGAGAGAGAAAATACAGGTAAGGAGACAGCCCAGAGCACTTGCCAGCAGCCGCCGCCACGGCGGCAGGGCAAGACCGCAGGCGCCATACCTGAATCACAGAGAGTCTGTGATGAAGGAGCCAGACAAGGCGGGAGAGCAGATTCCACTCAACACCAGCAAGAACCGACAAGGAGCAGGCATCTTCATCCCGCAGTTCACAGACCAGAGACAACCCAGGAACCAAGACTTGGTGTGAGTAGAAGCCTGACATCCTCACTCCTTCTCAGGGAGCAGAGGAGGGAAGGCCACCCCTCCCCCCAAGTAGCGAAGATCTCCATCTTGGATACCAACAAAGCCCTGCAGAGCTGCTAGCTCCAACTCAGGCCCTGGAATAAATCCTGAGTCATCTAGCAAGTCACAAGAGCCTTACCTGACCTGCCAGACTCAGTCAGCTCCACCCAGGGAAAAGCACCCAGCTGGGGCACCAGCTCCAGTAGTGGCTTTCTTCACCAGGTAATCAGAGCCAGAGGCTGCCCCTCCCTTTAGCAGCCTCAACAATCAACTGAAATTCAGTAAACAGAAACCCTGGGAGTGGCTCCGGGCTGGGCTCTGTGAGTTTCTCCCAAACCAGCCCCCGAGAAAAGCTACTGTTTGCTGAAAGGCCTCAACTCTACGCAGATCCTAGCCTCATCACAGCATCTCCAAACTCAAGGAAAAAACCATCTCTTCCCATTGAACTAACCTGGGAGGAGGATCGCAGAGCATTTTTCTGCCTGTTCAAAGAAGCTGAGTTAAATAACCAACCAAGCCACAGGAAAACAAGCAGACCAGAGACTCCAATAAGAGGCTGGTTATGCACACAAGGGAGACACAAGATTTTTGCCAACCCTTCCAAAAAAAAATCAAAGAAATTTTTTTGTTGTTGTTCCTCAGTAGATGAATGGATCAAGAAGATGTGGTATATATACAAAATGGAATTCTATGCCTACATCAGAAAGAATGACATTGCCCCATTTGTTAGGAAATGGAAAGGCTTGGAAAAAATTATATTAAGTGAAGTAAGCCAGGCCCAAAGAAACATAGGTCCCATGGTTTCCCTTATTTGCAATATCTAGTATAGGTATGAGTCAAGCGGAAAAAGTCAGAGAATGTGATGTTAGGAAAACGAACCCTCAAATATGTATTTTAATGTTTTTGTTTCTTTCATGCATGTGTTTCTAACACATTTATAAGATTATTTCTTTGTTGCTTTGTATGTCCCTCCCCCACAGTGTAACCCCCGCTTTCACTATATTTGATGTCAGTATAACATGTGGAGGAGACGGGGACAAACAAGTCGTTTAAGGATTCAGGTGGACCTGTTGCAACAATGAGAAGTACAAAATGTCATGTCAAAACCAGCTTTACAATGTCGTTGGGGGGGGGGGAGGGGGGTATGATTGGGTGGGGAGGAGGGGGGAGGCTGGGAAGGGAGGTGAAGGGTAAACAAAGGAGGAGGCTGCAATGCTTGGTAAGAAATGTATGCATTTTCCTGCCCATGTAATTATAACCCCTCTGTACAGTATATTCTCAATTAAAATAAAAGAAAAAAAGAAAAAAAGAAAATTAATCTAAAAAAAAAAAGAAAAAAAATTTTTTTTCTAAAATTTTTTTTAAATCTTTAATTAATACCTTTCTTGAAAAAAAATTGTGTTCTAGTAATTTTTTTCCTCTTAGAATTTTAATTTAGAGGTATAAGTGTGTGTGCATTTTTCTCCCTTTTTTTGTTTTTGTTTTTTTTGGTTTTGTTTTGTTTTTTGGATAGCTCTACTGAACTTCTGATCTTTTTTCTTTCTTTCTTATCCTTTTCACCATTTCTTCTCTTTCGTTCTTTATGTGACTTAATTACTGTTCTGCACATCCTCAGATAAACCCATAGTGGATTATTAGACCTTATCCTCTATTGTGTACATAATTAATCCACAAATTTATTACTCAATTCAAAACCTCTTAGACTTAAATTCCTTAATAGCAGTACAACCTCTTCATACCTATATAATATTTTAAGTATTTTTATTTTTAAGTTTTTCACATATCCTTTATATCCCTCCCCTTCTCTCATCTCTTCCTAAACCTAATAATTTCTGGTTTACCAAATTCTTCTTTGCTGTTCGTAGCCCATTAATATACAGTTGTTTGATGTTGAATAGATGTATCTGTTGAACTAGATTGTATCTGCAGACTACTGACTGTGCAAATACAGACTTTGGTTGATGCTGCCTTAAGATAGTTTTCTAGCACAAAACTGTTGTTAATTTCATCCTAAATGGGCAGAGTAAGCCGGAAAATACAAGAAAAATTACATGTCCAGGTATCTCAAGCCCCACTCATGATAACCAGGGGACAGAACAGAAAATAAATGATCAATAGGAGAGTTCCCAAATAGCACTACAAACACTGCTGGCAAACATGATAAATGAAAAGATTGAAAACATACAAAGGACTCTATGAGCGTGATAGGGAGAGAGAGGAGGCAATCCAAAAGTTTATACAGGAATACCATAAGTGTGAAGAAGATACTCAAAAACTGTTACAGGATTTGCGTGAGCAGCTTGAGAATACTCAAAGAGAAAGGCAGGAATGGCGTGAGCAGGCAGAGAACACTCAAAGAGAACTACAGAAATCGCACGAAAGGGAGGAAGCTAATCAAAGAGTAGTACAAGAATTGAGAGAGCAGGATGAGGATACACAGAGACTACTAAAGGCATTCATGGAATCCATTAAAAAAGAGCTGAAGGAAATCAGGGAGACGACAAAGGGAATGCTGAATGGAACCCAACAGAAGGAATGGGAGTCCAAGGATACCATAACTAATCAACTAAGTGATTTGAGAATAAACACTGAACACCAAATTAAGGAAGTAAAGAAGTTCATTCAAGACTTCAACAAAGAATTTGAAGCCATCAAAGCTGACCAACTGGAAGGAAAAGAAATAAAAAACAAAGTAGAAAATCTCGACAGCAGATTAGACCATGCAGAAGATCGAATCTCGGAGAATGAAGACAGCCTAGACCTTATAGAGAAAGAACATACAACCATCCAAGACAAATCCAAGAAATATGATAGATCTATCCAACACTTGGAAGACACCATCAGAAGGACTAATCTAAGGATAATGGGTGTAGAGGAGCACCTAGAAACAGAAGTTAATGGTCTAGGAAATTTGGTTAACAGGATCCTAGCAGAGAACTTCCCAAACATGCAAAAATATAGGCCTATTCAAATACAAGAAGCTTTTAGAACTCCAAATAGACCAGACCAGTACAGGACATAGCACTGTCACATTATAATCCACACAGGATCAACTGAGACCAAAGAAAACATCCTTAAAGCTGTCCAGGAGAAAAGATCAATCACCTATAAAGGGAAAAAAATTAGAATCACCTCAGATTTCTCAGCAGAGACAATCAAAGCAAGAAGAGCCTGGAATGATGTATGCCATGCCTTAAAATCAAACAACTATCAACCAAGAATACTGTACCCAGCTAAACTCTCCTTCATAACTGAAGGACAAATAAAAACCTTCCATAGCAAAGAAAAATCGAAACAATATAACTCCACCAAACTAGCCCTACAAAAGATTCTTAAAGACGTCCTACACATAGAAAACCAACAAGATCACAATAAAGGCCAAGAAACTGCACCCAAACTGAGAATCCAAGAACCATAGGAAGAACCCAGTTTTCGCAGGCCCCACGAAGGTGGATAACATGGCAGGAACTCCCAAATACCTCTCAGTCCTATCTCTTAACATTAATGGACTTAACTGTCCAGTTAAGCGACATAGACTGTCTACTTGGATTAAAAAACAAGATCCTTCTCTCTGCTGCCTTCAGGAGTTACATCTTGCCCGTAAAAACAAACACATTTTCAATGTTAAAGGCTGGAAAAATATCTACCAAGCAAACGGCCCCCCAAAACAGGCGGGAGTTGCAATGCTAATATCATAAAATAGACTTCAAATTAAAATTTGTGAGAAGACATAAAGAAGGTCGCTACATACTAATAAAGGGATCTCTCCTCCAGGAGGATATCACAATTCTAAATATCTATTGGCCAAACAACAGAGCACCCAAATTTATCCAAGAAACATTACTTTCCCTCAAATCCCACATAGATACAAAGACATTAATTGTTGGGGATTTTAATACACCACTCTCCCCACTAGAAAGATCAACTCGGCAAAAACTCAACAGAGAAACCGCAGATCTAAACAACTGCATAGATCAACTAGATTTCACAGACATCTACAGAATATTTCACCCAAAGAATCAGAATACAGGTTTTTCTCAGCAGCACATGAAACATTTTCTAAAATACACCACATTTTAGGGCACAAAGCAAACTTGTCTAAATTCAGAAACATTGAAGTTATACCTTGCATTCTCTCTGATTACAAGGGAATAAATTAGAATTCAACACCATAAGTCACCGAAGAAAGTCCCTTAACACATGGTGGTTGAACAACACACTGCTGAAACACAAGTGGGTCATGGAAGAGATTAGAAAGGAAATTCAAATGTTCATGCTATTCAACAAAAATGAGCACACAAATTACCAGCTCCTCTGAGACACAGGAAAGGCAGTACTCAGAGGCAAGTTTATAGCTCAGAGTTCCTACGTCAACAAATTGGAGAGATCTGAAACCAACAATTTAAGGAGACATCTGAACCTCCTTGAAAAAGAGCAGCAAGATAAACCCCAATCCAGTAGACGGAAAGAAATAATTAAAATTAAATCAGAATTAAATGAATTAGAATCCAAAAACTATAGAAAGAATCAACAAAACAAAGAGTTGTTTCTTCGAAAAAATCAACAAAATTGACAGACCCTTAGCAAATCTTATCAGAAAAAGAAGAGAACACACCCAAATAAATAAACTCAGAGAGGAGAATGGAAACATCACCACGGAAACAACCAAGATTCAGAATATTTTAAGGGAATTCTTCTCAAAACTTTATGCTAATAAGTTTGAGAACATGGCAGAAACGGACCTTTTCTTAGCAAATATTGACATGCCAAACTAAATCAAGAGGAGTTAAACCATCTTTAACATGCGTATATCAAGCATTGAATTAGAAACAGCAATAAGAGTCCTCCCAGCTAAGAAAATTCGAGGACCAGATGGTTTTACAGCGGAATTCTACAAGGCCTTCATAGTAGAGCTCACACCAATACTCCTTCAACTCTTCAATGAAATTGAAATTGAAAGTGCACTACCGAACACATTCTATGAAGCCATTATAACCCTCATCCCAAAACCAGGCAGGGACTCATCAAAGAAAGAGAACTATAGACCCATTTCTTTGATGAACATTGATGCAAAACTTCTCAACAAAATTTTGGCCAATCGACTTCAACAATTCATCCAAAAAATCATACACCATGATCAAACATGATTCATTTCAGGGATGCAAATCTGGTTCAATATACACAAATCAATTACTATTATTCATCACACCAACAGGAGAAAAGATAAGAACCACATGGTTATCTCAATAGATGCAGAAAAAGCATTTGACAATATCCAACACCCTTTTATGATGAAGGTTTTGGAAAAATTAGGAATCCATGGAACATTCCTCAATGCAATAAAGGCTGTATATGACAAACTTACAGCCAGCATTATACTTAATGGTGAAAAATTAAGGCCATTTCCTCTTAACTCAGGAACAAGACAAGGATGTCCATTCTCTCCACTTCTCTTCAACCTGGTATTAGAATGCCTACTACAGCAATAAGACAAGATGCAGACATAAAGAGGATCCATATAGGGAAAGAAGAAATAAAACTCACTCTTTGCAGATGACATGATCTTGTATTTACAGAATCCCATAGAATCCACTCCCAAATTACTCAAGCTGATTCAAAACTTTGGCAAAGTAGCAGGGTAGAAAATTAAGCCTCAAAAATCAAAGTCTTTTCTGTATGCCAACTATGAGAAAAATGGGGCTGAAATTGGGATAACAACTCCATTTGTAATAGCCCCACCAAAAATCAAATACCTAGGAATTAACTTAACCAAAGAAGTGAAGGATCTCTATGATGAAAACTTTAAAAACTTGAAAAATGAAATCAAAACAGAACTTAGAAAATGGCAAAACCTCCCATGCTCCTGGATTGGAAAGATTAGCATCGTGAAAATGGCAATACTTCCCAAGGCTATCTACAAATTCAATGCGATACCTATCAAAATTCCATCCTCATTCTTCAAGGAAATAGAAGAGGCAACCCAAAAATTCATATGGAACAATAAAAGACCCCGAATAGCAAAAACGCTCCTCAACGGAAAGAACGCTGCTGGAGGAATAACAATACCAAATTTCAAACTCTACTATAAAGCCATAGTAATCAAAAGAGCTTGGTACTAGCATAAGAACAGACCTCAGGACCAATGGAATAGAATTGACAACCCAGAAACGAACCTACAGACCTATAGCCATCTAATCTTTGATAAGGGAGCTAAAACAATAGAATGGAAGAAAGACAGCCTCTTCAGTAAATGGTGCTGGCAAAATTGGTTAACTACTTGTAGAAAACTAAAGCTAGACCCTTATATATCACCCTGCACCAGAATCAACTCCAAATGGATCAAAGACCTCGGAGTCACAGCAGACACTCTGAAAACATTACAGGATGGAATAGGAGAAACCCAAGGTCTCCTTGGCACAGGCCAAAATTTTCTTAATAGAGACCCAGAAACACAAAAATCAAAGAAAGTTTGGACAAATGGAATTGCATGAAGTTGCAGAGCTTCTGCATGGCAAAGGACATAGCTAGCAAGATCAATAGAAAGCCCACTGATTGGGAGAAGATCTTCACTAACCATACAACGGACAAGGGTCTCATAGCTAAAATATACTTGGAACTCAAAAAATTAAATCTCCCAACAACAAATACTCAAGAAACAACTGCCCAATAAATAAGTGGGCTGAAGACATGAAGAGAAACTTCTCTGAAGAAGAAAGAAGAATGGCCAATAGACACATGAAGAAATGCTCAAACTCCCTAGCCATAAAAGAAATGCAAATCAAAACAACATTGAGATACCACCTCACCCCAGTTAGAATGGCAAAAATCAAGAACTCTAATAACAACAGATGCTGGAGGGGATGTGGACAGAAGGGAAACTTACTTCATTGTTGGTGGGAGTGTAAACTTGTTCAACCACTCGGAAAGTAGTATGGAGGTTCCTGAAAAGACTCCACATAGAGCTCCCCTATGACCCAGCAATCCCACTTTTGGGCATTTACCCAAATGTTTACAAACAAGACCACACTAAAGCTACCAGCACAACTATGTTTATTGCAGCATTATTTACCATAGCTAAGATATGGAACCAACCCAGATGCCCCTCAGTAGATGAATGGATCAAGAAAATGTGGTATATATACACAATGGAATTCTATGCCTCCATCAGAGAGAATGACATTGCCCCATTTTTTAGGAAATGGAAAGACTTTGAAAAAATTATATAAAGTGAAGTAAGCCAAGCCCAAAGAAACATAGGTCCCATGATTTCCCTTATTTGCAATATCTAATATATGTATGCGTCAAGCAGAAAAGGTCAGATATTGTGATGTTAGGAAAATGAACCCTAAGTTATATATTTTAAATGTTTCTTTTTCTTTCATGCATTTATTTCTTACGCAGTTATAAGATTATTACTTTGTTGCTTTGTATGTCACTCCCCCACAGTATAACCCCTGTTTCACTGTATTTGATGTCGGTATATTTTGTGGAAGGGAAGGGGAAAAACAAGTCGTTTAAATAAGGATACAGGTGAACCTGTTGCAACAATGAGGAGTACAAGTTGTCATGTCAAAAACGAACATTACAACTTGGGGGGGGATATTTGGGTGGGGAGGAAGGAAGGATGGGAAGGGATAGGAAGGTAAAAAAAGGATGAGGCTACAATGCTTGATAAGGAATGTACTCATTATCTTGCCCATGTAATTGTAACCACTCTGTACAGTATTTTCACAATAAAAAATAAATAAAAATTAAGAAAACTATTTATTAAATCAATCAATTTCCTGAAATTATTGCATTCCTGTAATAGTTTTATTTTAATGCTTCATAAATGTTCAATAAAATCAGTCTCCTGAAATGATGGGTCTAATTTTATAGGAGCATCATTCACGATCAACTAATTCAACTGTGACATTGATAACATTACCTTGTTATTCCCATGGTTGAGAATGAGTCTCTTCGTAGATCCTTCCATTGATTTGTGTCAGGACCGGGATTCCAAATCAGGGCCTACATTGCCACTTGGGCCTATGGCTTCCCCAATAGTCTGCCAACTTTCAGCAATGCAAGGTAAAGTACCCTTTGCAACAGTGTCATTCAGACCCATGTGGGTCACCATGCAAAGGAACAAAACATAAAAAGGCCATCTCACCGCATTTTTCTGTATATTTTTGCCACACAAGGCCTGGGGGTCTAGGATCCCAGGATATGCTGCGCGTCCAGTGGCTGCACCCCAGCATAGTATTGTCGAAGCTGAGGCGGAGTTGCCACAACCTGAGTTCAAGCTCCTTGCTGAGCAAAAAAAAAATTAAAAGAAATTAGCTCCTTGGCTTGCAATTCACCCCATTTATCTGCCAGGCTTTGGATTTGAACTCTGGGTCTGGGTAAATCTGCAGCACTGTGGAAGAAGGGGAAGCTGACTGTACTTGAAGATAAGAAAATCAGGCCTGTACTCTAAGCCAAAATTCAAGCTCCAGCCCTGGAAAACATACTATTTATATACATTGTAAAGACAGGATTTGTACTTACCTATGGATGCTCAGTCCAGACACGTTTGGTGTGGTTGTTCCTTGTACTTTTAGTTTTATTCATTTATTTACCATTGATTTTACAGTGATGACACCCATTGCCTTTATTACATTGATGACATCCTATTACATGGCATCTAAATTTGTAGATGTGTTCTTCATCATTCCTGAGACCCAGGACTCTCGGAGAAAAGGAAAAAAGTTTTCATACTTGGCTTCTTACTCCATGATCCAATTGCCTGATAGTGCTAGGATCTGAACTCATGGCCTAGCAGGACCAATTGGCAAATAGTTCACGGTGAACACACCGGCCTGTGAGCAACAAAGGAGTTAGGCCATTCCCAGGATTTGACAGTGATTCCCAGGGTGGCCACGATAGTCATAAATTAATAATTTAAACATAGGATCTATATTTACATATAGGTGTGGACAGCAACTTGCATTTGGTGTACTTCTCCTTATTGTCTGTCTTATGGAAGTATTGTGTATTTTACTGAATATGGTGACAGATATAACAGTGCTTACATGAATGATAACTTATTGTCATGGCTATAGGGTTTCCTATGCATTCTCCATCCTAGCTGAGACCCAGGACTTTCACAGGACAGGAAAACAGGTGAATCCATGGGCTTCTCACATAAGGATTCATCTTTTGGCAGTGTTGGGATTTGAACTCAGAGCCTACAGGCCCAATTGGGGAAAGGGTCAAGGGTCACCAGCCTGTGAGCAACCAAGGGGATAGGCTGTTCCCACGACCTGACATCGAGTACCAGGGAGGGCCAAATAGTAATAAATTTATAATTTAAACATAGGATTTGAACTGAAGTCTGAGTAGCTCTGTTGCACTTTGGGGGAAGGGGAAGCTCACCATTCTTGAAGACTAGAATGTTAGGCCTGGTCCAGGGCCTGATTTGAAGCCCCAGCACTGGACAAAATAACAAGCCCACCTTTTTTAAACATAGGATCTCTCTTTACCTACAGGAGTGGCATGAATCTTGCATTCAGTGTAGTTATTCTTTTTATTTTGTTCTTATTCATGGATGTATTGTGTATTTTATTGAGTATGGTGATAGACATAACTGTGTTGACATGGATTACAACCTATTCCCATGGCTATAGAGTTGTCTATATAGAATTCTCCATCCTCACTGAGACCCATGACTTTCATGGGACAGGAAAACAGGTGGATCAATTGGCTTATCACATCAAGGTGAATCTTTTGGCAATGCTGGGATTTGAACTCAAGGCCTAGCAGGCCCAATTGGTGAATGGGTCATGGTGAACACACCAGCCTGTGAGGAACTAAGGAGCTAGGCCGTTCCCAAAACCTGACATGAAGCCCTGGTGGGAGCCAAAATAGTCATAAAGTCATCATTTAAACAGAGGATCTATATTTCCATACGTGGGTGGGCAGCATCTTGCATTTGGTGTAGTCATTCTCTTTATTTTGTGTCTTATTCATTGATATATTGTGTATTTTCTTGAGTATAGGTTGACAGATATAACTGTTGTGACCTAGATGACAACCTACGCCCATGAGTATAGAGTTGCCTATGCATTCTCTATCCTAGCTGAGACCCAGGACTTGCACAGCACAGGAAAATAGGTACAACGACTGGCTTCTCACATCAAGGTGAATCTTTTGGCAGTGCTGGGAATTGAACTCAAAGCCTAGCAAGCCCAATTGGTGAATGGGTCATGGTGAACACACCAGCCTGTGAGCCACCATGGAACAGGGCCTTTCCCAGGAACAGAGATCGAGCCCCAGGGAGGCCACAATGGTCCTGAATAGATCATTTAAACATGGGATATATATACATATCTGTATGTGGACTGCATTGTGCATTTAGTGTAATTATTCTATTTTGTATGCTATTCATGGATGCATTGTGTATATTCTTGAGTATATGATGACAAGTATAACTGAGCTGACATGAATAACAACCTATTCACATGGCCACAGGGTGGCCCATGCATTCTCCATCCTAGCTGAGACCCAGGGCTTGCACAGGAAAGGAAAACAGGTGCATCCATTGGCTTCTGACATCAGGGTGAATTTTGGCACTGCTGGGATCTGAACTCGGGGCCTAGCAGACCCAAGTGAAAAATGGGTCCATGTGAGCATACTAGCCTGTGAGGCACTAATGAGCAAGGCCTTTCACAGGACCTGAGATGGAGCCCTTAGGTAGAAGTGGTGGGGGGAAGGCACACAGCAATCATCCCTTCATAAGTTGAAGGTAGTTCTTATACCCAGGACACTCAGAGAAAAGGAAAAGAGGTGTCACACTAGGCTTCTTATTCCACAATCCAATTGTTGGCAGTGCTGGGACCTGAACTCAGGGTCTAGCACACCCAATTAATGAATGGGTGTGTCAGCACGGCAACTTCTAGCCCAGGAAGCTGCCAGGAGGTCCCAGACCCTGAGATTTAGCCACAAGGGTGGACAAAATAGTCATACATGGATAGGCAGGTGGTAGTATGCCAATAAATATATATATTTATATAGAGTTCCAGAGACATCTATCTATCAAGTACGTTCCTACCAACTCTTAGGTAGGTAGTTACCTTCAATGGAATTGAAGGAGTAGGATTCTTTTCATGTTTAATAAACTATTCATTAAGATCAATCAGCATCCTAGGATCATTGCGTCTAATTTTAGACTAGACTGATGCATGCAGAAACTTCTCATTCAATCATGAGTTTGCTCACATTCCATCGGTATTTTGATGCACAGGAACGAGTCTCTTGGGAATTCCCCCCATTAGTAGGTGTCAGGAGCAGGACACGAACTCAGGGCCTACATTGCTGCATGGGCCTATGGCTTTCCCGATATCCCGCTAGCCTTCACCAATGCAAGGTGAAGAACCCTTTGTAGGCATGTCATTAAGACCCAGGATGGTCACCGTGGAAAGGAACAAAATGTAAAAAATCCACCCCACGGCTATTTTTCTGTGTGTGTGTGTGTGTGTGTGTGTGTGTGTGTGTGTGTTTTCCTGCAAGGCTTCAGGGCCTAGGTTCCCAGGATCGGCTATGGGCCAATGGCAGCCCTCCAACCTAAGATGATTGAAGCTGAAGCAGAGTTACCACAAACTTAGTTCAAATCCTTTCCTTGGTAATAATAATAATAATAATAATAATAATAATAATAATAAAGCACCCTGGCTCTGAACTTGCACCATTTTTCTGCCACAGCTGGGATTCTAACTCAAGTCTGGGTAAATCTATAGCACTGTGGGGGAAAGGGAAGCTCACCATCCTTGAAGACTACAATATCAGGCCAGGTTGCAGGGTCTGATGTGAAGCCCCAGCACTGGCAAAAATAATATACCCACTTAGTTTACACATAGGATCGCTATTTACATACATGTGTGGAATGCATCATGTGTTCAGTGTAATTATTCTTTTTATTGTGTGTCTTAGTCATGGATGCATTTTATTTATGTGTTTTATTGAGTATGATGCCAGACATAACTGTGTCGACACAGATGACAACCTATTCCTATGGCTATAGAGTTGCCTATATAGAATTCTCCATCCTCTCGAGACCCAGTAATAACACAGGACAGGAAAACAGGTGGATCGATGGACTTCTCACATCAGATTTCATCTTTTGCCAGTATTGGGTTTTGAACTCAGTGCTTAGCAGGCCCAATTGGCCAAAGGATCTAGGTGAGGATACTGGCCTGTGAGCAACGAAGGAGTTAGGTCGTACCCAGGACCTGAGATCGAGCCCAGGTGGCCCAATATTCATCCATTCATAAGCTGAAGTTAGTATGCTAATAAATACCTATTTGTATAGAGTAAGAGATGTGGCGGGCTGTGTTGGAATCCTATCTAACATGTGAGTACTGATTCTTGGATCTTTCACATTGTCTCCAGTTCCTGAATGTCATTCTTATTGTCAGACTTCATGAACTCTTAATTAAAAATAATCGTTGTGCCATACGTCTTGCCTATCAATTCCTACGAGAATCATGCATTAATTAAACTCTACCCTAGGCCTGAATTCAAAACCTCATAAAATTTATAGACATATTAAATATATAATTTATACTTACATCTATATATTCAGTCTATATTGTGTTTGTTTGAGTGATTCACTATGTTTTATTATTGATGTATTTATTTAGCATTTATTTTATGAACTGTAAGTGCACCTAAAACATTTATTACATTTATTCAAATCTATTCCATAGCATGTAACTTTGCAGACATATTATGTACTTGCACAGAAAAGGAAAACAGGTGTCACACTTGAAATCTTACACCAGGAAGAAATTTTTGGCAATGATGGGACCTGATCTGAAGGCCTGAGAGGTCCAATTCATGAATGGGTGAGTGTCAGCACCACAGCCTCTAGCCCATTCAGCTGCCAAGTGGATCCCAGAACCTGGGATCAATCCCCACGTTTCGACAAAATAGCTGTAACTTTCTATGACGATGTTGGTATATAAATAAATATATATTTAGGTATTTAGGTACTGCCAGAGGTGTCTATTTAGTATTCAATGACATATACTACATTCCTACCGATTCTCATGTATTTAGTGAGGATTCCACTTAATCAATAGTATTCTGGTTTTGGTTTTTTTTGTTTGTTTGTTTTTCCCTTTGGGTCTGCTCGTGGGGCCTGAACTCTGAGCCTGGGCGCTGTCCCTCAGCTCTTCAGCACAAGGCTAGCACTCTACCACTTGAGCACCACTTCTGACTTTTTCTTTTTGCTTATGTCATGCTGAGGAATCAAACCCAAGGCCTCAGGCATGCAAGGCAAGCACTCTACCACTGAGCCACCTTCCCAGCCCCCAATAGCATTCTTTTAATGCATAATAAACTATGAATTAAAATCAATCCGTGTCCTGGATTATTTGGTCTAATTTTATGCTAGACTCTTTGATGGACTACTCATCCAACCATGGCATTGATCACATTCCTCTGGTGTTCCTATGGACAGGCAACAGTTTCTTAGGCTCTCCAGCCCCTTTTAAGTGATATGATCAGGATTCGAACTCAGGGCCTAGTGTCCAGGTTGGCCTATGGCTTCGCTGACAGCCCGCCAGCCTTCAGCAATGCCAGGTGACCTACAGTTTGCAGCCATGTCATTCAGACCCAGGATGGCCACCGTGCAAGGAAGAAAAACAGAAACTTCTGACCTTCTGTGGTTTGCGGCATTTTTGGGTGGTGTTTTCATTTTGTTTTCCTGTCAGACCCTGAGGCTTGGACCCAGAATGGCTGTGGGTCCAGAGGCTGCACCATCCCAGCCTAGGGTGATGGAAACTGAGGCAGAGTTGCCACCATCTGAGTTCAAGCCCCGTGCTTAGCAATAAATAAATTAATTAAGTATTTATCAGTACTACTGAAGCTCCCTGTCTTGGATTTCATGCTATTTTGTTGTCTGCCAAGCCAGGGATGTCACCTTGGGATCTGGGGAACTCTGATGCATTGCGTGGGGTGGGGGGGGGGGGAGAAAGGGAAGCTCTCTTCCCTTGAAGACAAGCAATTCAAACCTGTTAACTAGGCCTGAATTCAAGCCCCAGCCCTGGAGAACATAACATATATAGGCATGTTTATTATATGATTTATACTTCCATCCATATATTCAGTTTATATCGTGTTTGTTGGAATGATTCATGATATTTTATTATTTATTTATTTATTTACCATTTATTTACGGACCAACTGTGAGTGGTTTTATAACATTTATTACATTCATTAAAATCTATTCCATAGCATGTAGTTTTGCATACATATTATATACATCATACCTGACACCCAGCACTTGACTTGCACAGAAAAAGAAAACAGGTATCACACTTGGAATCTTACTCCAAGAAGACATTTTTGGCAATGCTGGGGCCTGAACTGAGGGCCTAGAAGGCCCAATTCATGAATGGGTGAGAGTCAGCATGACAGCCTCTAGCACATTCAGATGCCAGGTGGATCCCAGGACCTGGGATCGAGACACAAGTATGGCCAAAATAGCAAAACCTTTCTATGCAGATGGTGGTATACAAATAAATTTATCTTTAGAAATTTAGATACTGCCAGTGATATCTATCTAGTATTCAATGACATATTCTACCTTCCTAGTGATTCACAGGTATGTAGTGAGAACTTTATTTAATCAATAGTAGTATTTTAGGGGCTGGGAAGGTGGCTCACTGGGAGAGTGCTTGTCTTGCATGCATGAGCCCAGGGTTCGATTCCCCAGCACAACATGATCAGAAAAAGCCGGGAATGGTTCTGTATCTCAAATGTTACAGCAGTAGCCCTGAGCTGAAAAGCTGAGAGAGTGTCCAGCCCAGAGTTCAGGCCCTACTACTGACAAAACACACACACACACACACACACACACACACACACACACACACACACGTATTCTTTTAATGCATAATAAACTATAAATTGAAATCAATCCACATCTTGTGAATACTGGGTTTAATTTTATGTTAGACTGATTGACAAAATACTCATCCAACCATGACATTGATCACATTCCTCTGGTGATCCTATGGACAGGAAATAGTTTCTTAGGCTCTCCAAACCTTTGTAAGTGGCATGACCAGGATTCAAACTCAGGGCCTAGGTGTCCAGATTAGCCTATGGCTTCGCTGCCAGCCTGCCAACCTTCAGCAATGCCCGGTGACCTATAGGTTGCAGCCGTGTCATTTGGACCCGAGATCATCACCATGCAAGGAAGGAAAACCGAGAAACCGTCGACCGTCTTCAATTCGCAGAAATTTTTTGGTGCCGTTTTCAATTTG
This sequence comes from Dipodomys spectabilis, assembly GCF_019054845.1. NCBI lineage: Eukaryota > Metazoa > Chordata > Mammalia > Rodentia > Heteromyidae > Dipodomys > Dipodomys spectabilis. The sequence goes on along the minus strand of NW_024871131.1, from coordinate 1,116,277 downwards.
TTTTACTGTCAGCCCCTGAGGCCTAGGATCCGAGGAATGGCTGTGGGCCCAGAAGCTGCACCATCCCAGCTTAGGATGATGGAGGCTGAGGCAGAGTTGTTACAATCTGAGTTCAAGCCCTGTGCTTGACAAAGTAAATGAATAAATAAATAAAATAAAATTGTAATAAAATATATAAAAATAAAATAAATTTTAAAATTATAAAAATATTAAAAATACTAATAGAGCTCCCTGGCTTGGAATTAGTGCTCATTTTTTTTTCTTCCAGGCATGGGATTTGAACTTGGAGTCTGGGAAACTTTAATGCACTGTGGAGGATGGAGAAACTCACCCTCTTTGAATACAAGTAATTCAGGCCTGTTCCCTAGGCCTGAATTCAATCCCCAGCCCTGTTAAGTAATATTCATCCACATTTGAATAAATGATGAATATCTACATATTTATGTTTACTGCATATTTCTTTTAGTGTATTTATTTTTCTATTATTCATTCATTATATTTATTGACTATTACTACACTTATAACACGTATTAAATTCATTACATCTTATGAGAACTATACAGATTTGCATATGTATTATATATCTTACTTCAGACCCAGGACATTCACAGAAGTTCTATAGTAGATGATCCCATGCTTAGAAAAACAGAAAGAAAACACCAACCAAAGTCTAATTTATCCCTAGGCACCCCAATGGCTCACATCTCTAATCCTAGCTACACAGGAGGCTGAGAACTGGAAGATGAAATTTCATAGCCAATGAAGGCAGAAAAGCCTGAGAGAAATCACCTCCAATTAACTGGAAAGCCCGGCTGCAGGTATGATTGAAGTGGTAGAAAATCAGCTATGAACAACCAAGCCAAGAAAGAGCAAGCTGAGTTCAAGTGTAGGGAGGGGGGCGCAGAGGGATAAAAGGGAGAGAAATCTTCCCAAAACAGAGAACAAAACAGCAATATAAAAATCCCACCTAATTTATGGTACCAACCAAACTGGAAAAAAAATAATGAAGCTTGTGCAGTTGTATAACTTTACATGAACACATATGTTCTTAGGTACAATTCAAATATATGTTTTAAATAATATATATGTATATATATTAATAATGCATACATATATAATATAACTTTAAACTAAGAAACCAAACAATGAATTAATACTTCTGAATTAGTGCCTTAAACATGGCATTATAAGTTATTTATACTAAAATTGTATTCCAAGTTTCTTTTCTCAGAATAAATCTTTAAGAAGTTTGTTCACGTGCCTGCCACAGGTGCCTCATGCCTATAATCATAGCTACTCAGGAGGCTGAGATCTGAGGATGGCAGTTCAAAGCCAGCCTGGACAGGAAAGTTCGTGAGACCCTTATCTCCAATAAACGACTAGAAAACTGGAAGTAGCACTGTGACTCAAGCAGTAGATCGCTCGCATTGAGCTGAAGAGTACAGGGATAACCCCTGAGTTCAGGCCCATGACCAAAAAAATTTTTGTTCATACAGATTATAAAATTCTAACATTCTAAGCTTTAGAAAACTTATTGATTTTGTATTTATTTTTTATTTGATTCAGTCATTTATTGCTTATTTTATTTAGTACTATTATACACGTAATATTTATTACATTTTGCACATCTGTTATAAAATTATACACAATAATTTGGGACATTGACTCATTTTTCATTAAAACTTTTTCTGTTGAAACATGATACATAATTAAATGGAGGCATTTGTCATAGTCTTCACATGTTTAGAGTATCTCTCAAGGATGAGCGTTGTCTTTTTATCTTTGAACACCTTCCTATAGGGATTTCTTTAATGATTTATACTCAGTAGCCTTTTCTTGAGGACAGGCAAGTTGTGGGATAAGATTGTAAGGGCAAGCCTAGAAATGTGGCTTAGTGGAAAGAGCTCGCTCAACATGCATGAATACCAGGTTTTGAATCTTCAGTGCCACATACTCAGAAAAAGCCAGAAGCAATGGAGTGTCTCAAATGCTAGAGTGCTAGCCTTGAAAAAAAGAAGCCCCAGGACTCTCAAAAACAATAGGCCAGATAGCAGTGGCTCACACCTGAAATCCCAGCTTCTCTGGATGCTGAGATTTGAAGACCATAGTTCAAAGACAGCCTAGGCAAGGAAAGCCTGTTAGATTCTTATGTCCAAGATACCACCAAAAAAACCCATTTGGTGCTGTGACTCAAGTGGTAGAGTTTTAGCTTTGAGCTGAATTGTTCAGGGACAGGGCCCAGGCTTGATATAAGACACACAACTGGAAAAAAGTAAGGGTTAATCAAAGTACTTTTCCTATTTGCTAATTAGGAGAACATTCTCTGGAAAATGAATGCTGATGTACACCAGAATTGGAGTCAGAGGTTAAGGCTCAAGTATAGCACATCCATATGCCCAGCCTCTCATTCTCTAGGATTATAACCTTGTGTGCTAAAGGGATTTGAAAGGTTCAATGTTGAAAGGCTTAATATGTTTCCCAAGCCCTTTGAGATAAGCAGTTGACTTGTATTATCAATGTCATTACAGTTCTGAACCTAGCAGAGAACCTGTAGCTCACACCCATCACTCTAGCTCAGGAGCCTGAGGTCTGAGGATCACAGGGTGAAGCCAACAAGGGCAGGAAAGTCTATGACACTCTTACTTCCACTTCTGAAAGTTCAGATGTTCAACAGCTTTGTGTGTTTCCCTTGGTGATGAGTAGTTACTTTCACTCTAAATGTTCTTAGAGTTCTCAAGCTATAGAAGGAAAGAAACATCAGAGACCCATCCAAGGTTCAAATGAAGTTCTCAGGATTCAAGCCCTAGCGCGGCTAGCTGACAGAACTCCAGTGTTACACTGTATTTGAAGGACAGTTTCAAAAGCCAGGCTAGGTGCAGAAACCTAGGCCTGTAGGATTAGGAGGCAGAATGTACATACTCAACCGGGAAGTGAGCTGCAAAACCACTTCATTCATTCATTCCAGGCACAACCAGCAATGGGGGGAAACCTGAAACATTTGTTAGAGTTACACCAGGGTCAGGCTTTTCTCAGCCTCTTCAAACAATGACTAACCTTCCTCCCTCAGGTGAAGGGAGCCTCAGGCTATCTTTAGGTTACCAATAGTGAGTCAGTTTAGTGGCAGAAAGGGAAGGAAGAGACTAGAAAAACACTGCCCTCTGGTCTTAGGGAGTGTGTTTTTGACTCTACATCTGTCAGGTTTGAAGGCCCTTCTTCTACCTCTGCCAGCCCTTTCTCCTTCATTCTCCACATCGTTAATGCAAATCCCCAGTCCAAAGAGAGGCAGGGCCGTTTCTCTTCTGTTTCCAAGCACCTGAGTTAGAACCTGGCTTTGCCTTCTTGTCTCTGAGGCACTTTGCTGCCTGAGAAGTGGAAAAGAGACAGTCTTCCTACTTTGTGGTTGTATGAAGGCAATGCTGGTGGCCTGGCACACTGTAGAAGGCCTCATGACTGGGAATTGTTCCCTTCTTTCCTCCTGATATCCAAGACCAGATTCATGTATCAATTTTCTTTCTTTCTTTCTATCTATCTATCTATCTATCTATCTATCTATCTATCTATCTATCTATCTATCTATCTATCTATCTATCTATCTATCTATCTATCTATCTGTCTGTCTGTCTGTCTGTCTGTCTGTCTGTCTGTCTGTCTGTCTGTCTGTCTGTCTGTCTGTCTGTCTGTCTGTCTGTCTGTCTATCTATCTATCTATCTATCTATCTATCTACCTACCTACCTACCTAACTACCTACCTACCTTTGACATTTCTTGGGTTGAACTCAAAACTTGGGCACTTTCCCTAGCACTCTACTACTTGAGCCACAGCACCAATAATGGCTTTTTCTGTGTATGTGCTACTGAAGAACCCAGGACTTCTTGCATGCTAGGCAAGCACTCTCTCACTAATCCACATTCCCAGCCCCTTCATCTTTATTTCTTAATCGTAGTTTTTACATAAGTATGATACAGTTTGTGTCCTCAAGTGTAATTTTCTGAATACCGGTTATTTCTATACACTCTGATCTTTTTTCCCCATTATTTGTGACTGTTCCTGCATTGACCACATAATAAAATGTAAATAAAGGCTGCTGAGGGCTTCAATGTGCATCATATAAGGACACAGGTCTGTAACATAAGCAACTCCCAGGCTTTTCTGCCTGGTCTGGCCTATATCTCCTGCTCAACTTTCTCTCTCAAAACTAGAGCTCTACCCTCTAGGCCACTGCTCCACTTCTGGATTTCTGGTGGTTTATTGGAGACAAGAATGTCACAGAAATTCCTTCTAGGACTGGCTTTGAATGGTGATCTCCTGAGGAGGCTTCAAGTAGCTTTCCTTAGGGATTCCCCTAGGAGCCACTCCACAAATCTTTAAGTCTAAATGTTGAGAGGTACTAGAGAAATCAGAAACATGAATATGCTTCTAGTGTGTTCTAGATAATTAAGATTGGAGACACAAAACGCTCATAATTATTATATCACTTTAAAGGCAAAAGGAGCAATGCAGACAGTATGAGTATTGCCCCAGCTTTCAGTCCTCTCATCCTGAGACAGTAAATTCACTGCAGCTCAATGTTAATGACAGAACTGGCATGTCCTGTGGACATTTGCTCCTCAATCCTGTGACACTCATTTCTCACTTTTGGCTTCAAACCTGTGACCAGAGGGGAAGATGAGGAGAGAAAATCCTTCTCAGAGAAAGCAGCTATAAAGAACATTGGGTAGTCTCTTATAAGTTCAAACCATTGGAATGACCCATTAAGAAGTCAGATTTTCCTGATTAAAAAATGGAGTAGAAAAGAAAGAAGGTGCCAGTGAATGCTGACTGTAATTCCAGATCCTCAGGAGGCTAAGATGTAGAGAATCTGAATTTAAATCTATCCAGTGTAAAAAAGTCCTTGGCAATGTTATTTCTAAGAGATCACAGAAAAACCCAGAAGTGGGGCTTTGACTCAAGCTTAATGCACTGGCCTTGAGTAAAAGGGGCACAGGGACAATGCCCAGGCTCATGGTTCAACCCCAGGACCTGCCTCCTCAAAAAGAACCTGTACCTCCATGTCTTTGTGTATGTATGGATGTATTCCTATAGGTGAAGCTCCAGAGTAGCTATGATGAATGGCATCAACCTAGGAAATTTGTATTCAATACAATGAGTTCATAACACAGAGATTGCTTTTATGACATTGCGTGTTCCGGGGCTCCCCTCACTGCTCCCAGTGTAGCCTCAGGGTTTCTCTGCATCCCAGGCCTGCTGGAAGAAGTCTCTCTCATTGTCTGGACAGGAAGACAAAAGACCTCAGTCCTGTACAGCTGTGTAACAAACAACTCCATCTGGGCCAATTAGTGAGGAGGAGTGTGGGCAGGCTCTGAAGGTCAGGAGAAAAGTCCTCTTTTTACCCCAAGCTATCTCTCTTCCCAGTGTTCTGGTTTGACAGGAAGCCTTCATTTGTGCCACTTCCCATGGCAGTCCAAGTTCTATGCACTTATTCTGCCTTTGTGAGACTATTTTCCGGTGTTAAGGTACAGTGCTCAATATAATTCAGGAGTCCTTCTGACAGAAAACTAGGGCACTAAACCTAATGAAATGTTTCATTGAGGGTGATGATGGGCCTATGATGCCTCTCCTAGGTTTCTGGAGGCTTGTGAAATCCAAGCATGTGTTGGATATCACAAACTTCCTGTCATCTATGGCTGGTGAAACCTTTGACCTCTCCTAGTTGGGCCCTGGGTGGCTAGGTTTTGGGGTTGAACACAGGACCTAGGTGCTCAGGGCAGAAGTCTAATGCTTAACCATTTTGTGTCACAGCTTCACTTCTGCTTTCTCACTCTCTCTCTCTCTCTCTCACTCTCTCTCTCTCTCTCTCTCTCTCTTTCTCTCTCTCTCTCTCTCTCTCTCTCTGTGCATTCACTAGTCCTGGAGCTTGAACTCAGGACATGAGCCCTGTACCTAGGATTGTACAAGGATTGGAGCTTGGTTGTAGTGGTATACCTCTGGCTAAGTCAGGTTATATGGCAGCTGTCAGCTCCAGACACCCGGCTTACTCTGGGATGAGGTATTTGAAGTCCTATCTTTACAGAGTTGCAGTCACAACATTCAGTCTTTTTTTGGTGCCCATCCTGGGTCTTGAGTAAGGGTCTAGACACAGTCCCTATCTTTTATGCTCAAAGCTAATGCTCAACTGCTTGAACAAAAGCACAACTTCTGGATTTTTATGTGCATGTGGTATTGAGGAATTGAATCCAGGGCTTTGTATGTACTAACCATCACTATACCAGTGAGCCCCAGGAGTGACAAGTGTATAAAAAGATAAATGTGTACATTGACACACACACACACACACACACACACACACACACATATATACAAATATATAAAACAAAACATAGATGTCTGCATATTATGAAATTACATATATTATATTACTACCAATTATTGACAATTAAATTATTCCTTCCATTTTTAAGTATCATGGTTGAATACATAATAAAGTATTAATTGAAAATTAGTCAATGTAGTATAATTGTTGTGTAGAATTTTATAGTATACTCATACACTAACTACTAATTTAATTGTTACTTTTATAACATTTGTATGGATGTATATTGGAATGCATTTCTTAGAATCTCCCGCCAATCATTAGTGGCAGTCCCGGGAATTGACCTCCAGGCCTAAGTTGAGGTTTTGTCTATGGCTTCCCTAATAGCCAGGCAAACATCAGCATGCAAGGTCATGTACACTTTCAGGGATTTGTCATTTAGACTCAGTATGGTCACAATGCAAAGGGAAAAAAATATAAAAGCACCTTCTTGAACTTCTTAGTTTTATCCTAATCTTTTTATTTAGTTATTTTTTGACAACTCTGATATTTTAACTCGGGTCCTAGGATTCTAGGATCGGCTGTAGCAGAAATGCTGAGAACTGAGTTCAAGGCCTGTGCTGGGCCAAAACTTAATAAAATAAAGCCCTGGCTTGGAATTTGCACCATTTTTCTGGCAGGCCTGGGATTTAAACTCAGGGTCTGAGTCACTCTGTGCTACAGTGGGTGAAGGGGAAGCTCACCTTCTTTGAAGACAAGAAATTCAGACCAGTTCCCAAGGCCTGAACTGAAGCCCCAGCAATGGAAAACATAATATTCATATATGATATCTATTCACATACATGGGTTTAGTGAGTATGACGTTTATTACCCTTATTTTTTAGTATTATTACCCATATAACATTTCATTTATTACATCCTATCACACTGGATATATTTGCATATGAATTATACATCATACTGAGACCCAGGACTTTTTTTCAAGAAAAAAATGTGCCAAAAGTGCCTTCTTAATCCATGAATAAGTTTTTGGCCATGCTGGGATTTCAACTCACAGCCTACAATGGCCAATCCATAAATGGAGTTACAGTCTTAGCACACCAGCCTCTGGCAAACTGAGCTGCCAGGAAGTTCTGAGGACCTGTGATCAAACCAGAGTAGTGCCCAATATATACATTGATAGATGTGTAGATTGCTGGAGATATATATATATATATATATATATATATATATATATATAGAGAGAGAGAGAGAGAGAGAGAGAGAGAGAGAGAGAGGTGTGTGTGTGTGTGGAGAGAGAATGTGAGGATATCATTAAATTATATATATATATATATATATATATATATATATATATATATATAGTGACCAATGATTAGTTATTAAGTTATGTCTCAATTGAATGAAGTATCATGGTTGAATACTTATAAAAACACTAATTAAAAAATAGTCAATATACTTCCATTAGGGGAATCATACCATGGTGCTAGAATGGAAGATATAAATCCAATAATTTTTGTGTTCTCAAATAGAATCATGAATTAACTGCAAATTTAATTATTACTTTGATAGCATTCACATAAATAGAAACTAGTTTGTCAGGATCTCCTTCCATTTGTTGGTGGCAGCCCAGGCATTCGAACTCCAGGGCTGGGTAGTTTACTTCGAATGCAAACCATTGGAATGACACTGTGAAGATTTAAGATTGGAAGAAGAAGAAGAAGAAGAAGAAGAAGAAGAAGAAGAAGAAGAAGAAGAAGAAGAAGAAGAAGAAGAAGAAGAAGAAGAAGAAGAAGAAGAAGAAGAAGAAGAAGAAGAAGAAGAAGAAGAAGAAGAAGAAGAAGAAGAAGAAGAAGAAGAAGAAGAAGGATGAGGAGGAGGAGGAGGAGGAGGAGGAGGAAGAGGAGGAAGAGTAAGTCAGGTTGTCAGTGGCTCTTGTATGTAATCCAAGCTCCTCAGAAGGCTGAAATGTAGAAAATGACAATTTGAATTCAGCCGGGGCAGGAAAGTCCCAACATTCTTATTTCTAAGAGATCACAGGAAAATATCCCCATGGGTTGGGGCTGTGGCTCAAGGGTAGAGCACTAACCTTGAGAAAGAGGAGATCAGGGATAGCGCCTAGGCTTATATTTCAAGCTCAGACCTGCCAAAGGAAAAAAAAAAAGAAGGCAGTAACTCTATGTCTCTGTATGGATTGATGATGTATGGATGATGGGCATACAGCAGGTTGCCCATGCCTAGACACCCAACCTGGAAAAGCTGGGACAAGCCTTCAGAGAGTACTAAGTCTGAGCAAGTAGCTTGAACAAAGCACCCTTCTCTGCCATTTAATAACTGAAGCTCCGAAGGATTGCCTGGGCTGCCATATGCAATGAGTGCATTATGTTCTGGCTGAAGTGTCCCACTGGAACATCTAGCAGCCAGCCATTGCCTCCAGGGAGGCCACAGTTCCCAGGCTGTAGGATTTGTGGAAGGTTCTGTCTCCATATTCTCTATCCATCTGTAGGATGTGAGCCTAAATCTCTGGGGCATGTTGGCTATCACCCATTCACCATTCCTCATTTCCGAGTCTCAGGCTGGTCCCAAATCCTGGCAAAGATATGAAATGGCCAGCGATTTCTGTGCTGAAAGGGTACCCAAATAAATCCTACCCTCATAGCTCCTGTTAGAAGTGAGCCTTGGGCTGCAAATGTGGATTAGTGATACAGTGCTTACCTATCAAGCATGAAGCCCTGGGTTTGATTCCTCAGTACCACATAGACGGAAAAAGCCATAAGTGGCACTGTGGCTTAACTGATAGAATGTAGCCTTGAGCAAAAGCAGCTCAGGAACATGCCTAGAACATGAGTTCAAGCCCCAACACTGGCAAAAAAAAAATGTGACCTTGGTGAGACATACTCTTCTGGGACTCAGAGGAGGGCTGAGTTTATAGGGTACAGATAGAGGCCAGGTGCTGGTGGCTCACCCCTGTAATCTTAGCTATTCAGGAGGCTGAGATCTCAGGATCATAACTACAAGCCAGAGCAGGCAGGAAAGTCTATATGAAACTCATTTCTCCAATTAAGCACCCAAAAAGCCAGAGCTGTGATACAAGTAGTAGAATGCTAGCTTTGAGCATAAAAACTCAGGGATGGTGTCTAGGCCATGAATTCAAACCCGAGGTGTGGCACACACACACACACACACACACCACACACACACACACACACACACACACACACACACACACACCAATATAGAGCATTTGCCAGTCAGCATGCACAATTTCCATCTCTAGCAACTCAGTACTTTTAAAAAAGATGGAGAAGGGAAGGAAAGACTTGATCCATTATGTGATATAAGCAGTGCCAAAATTCCATAGGAGTTCTAAGATGTGGAACAGGATAGTCTCAGGCAGAAGGTACACAGCATGGGCAAAGATCCTGAGGTGTGGTGTAAAGCAGATAGGGTGGGTGGAATGAAGGTTCTTTGGCCTCAGACAAGTCTAGCAGAACATTCAAGGGTGGGTCAGGTTTGTAATTCAGTCACAGGTAGGACAGAGGGTGGGGCCCAGAATGGGGTTCAGGGGGAAGATTAGCTTTGACTTTTCTCCAAGGACCCCAGCAATTTCCTGTGTCTAGAAGCCTAATTTTCACAGCTCCTGTCCTTCAGGCCTCCTTTCATGGAGGAGTCAGGGCAAATGCAGGGAAGAACTCTTGCTTAAGAAAACCTTCTACACAATGCCATCAGTGGCCCAACCTCTGTAAATCCTAGCTACTCAAGAGGATGGGTTCAGAGATTGTGGGTAAACCCCAGCCTAGGGGAGGAAAGTTATTGAGACACTTCTTGCCAATGAACTACCGAAAGCCAGAAATGGAGCTGTGGTTCAAGTGGTAGAGTGCCAGCATTGAGGGAAATATTTAAGCCATTATCAGCTGTGCACCTGTGGCTCATGCCTGTCATGCTAGCTACTCAAGGCTGACACCTGAGGATCAATCAAGATTCAAACCTAGCCTGGGTAGACTCATTTCCAATGAATCAACAAAACCTGGGAGGCAGAGGTACTGTAGTTCAAGTGGTACAGCACCAACCTTGTATAAACAAGCTAAAGGATAGCACCTAGGTTATAAGTTCAAGTCCCGGTAAACTCACACACAACCACCCACCCCCCCACACACACTAACATCCTTAGCAGGTGCCTGTGGCTCACATCAGCAATCCTAGCTACTTAAGAGGCTGAGATCTTAGGATAACTGCTTGAAGCCAGCCCAGGCAAGAAAGTCCATGAAACTCTTATCTCCACTAAACTAGTAAAAAAGAGGAAAGGTGAGCTGTGGTTCAAGTGGTAGAATGTTACCTTTGAGCAAAGGAAGTTCAGGGACAGTGCCTAGACCCTGAGTTTCAGCTCTAAGATTTTTATAAAGACACCCTTTGCCACTCTCACAGGCCATAAATCCAGATTTTGTTCATCCTAGATCTCACTTCCACTCCTGCCCCTTCCACAGTACTACCACAAGTGGCTGGTTTGTGGCCAACACTGTGTTAAGAAGTGAACGTACACAAGGGGGGGGGGGGTATAGCCTGGTCAAGACTAATGCCCCAGAACATTGAGGTATTGGCCATACCATTCTCTCATCCTCCAGTCCCCTGGCCCTGGAATCTAAAGTCTGTGCCTTCTGTATTCTGGGCATCCGGAATTGTCTAGAAGGACCTGAGAGGCCCATCTGGTGCCGGAAGATAAACTTTCCTGCAATAAAGTACATTTACATTTCCTAGACACTGACAGATACTTTCAAGCCACCTTGGCCTCACCTCTCATGTAGCCTTGGATCCTCCTTGCTTGAGCAGCCTTCAGTCAGATGTCAAGCTCAAATTTGCCAGAGCTACCAGCAACCCCCATTCCCCAAGCCACTGCAAGCCTCCTAAGATGGATGTGCAGTCAGAGGCCCACCTGAGGAAAAGGACAGGACATCCTATGACTGAGGCCCTCCCTCTGAGGCAGGGGAGACCCTGTACCAGCTGGCATTGCTTTCCCAGAGTCCCCTGGAGGTGACCAAATATTGGGACAGCCAGACTTGGGCCCTAGAGAAAAGTTGGAACACAGGCCTCTGGCAATTTAGTAATCATTGTAGGAAGCTAAAGGCAAGGTTGGTGTGGAGGAGGGGCACCATCTGAGGTCAGAAAGTGGCAGACAGGCACCCAGGAAGGGAACAGAGAAAGACGAAGGAAAATTACACACACACACACACACACACACACACACACACACACACATACACAAACACACAGATACACATGGACATTCCAAGGCCTCAGCAGTTCCTGAGAACAGAACCATGAACTCCCTCCATTAGGATCACATCCTACCTGGGAGAAGATGGCACTATCATACTCAGACTAACTGTAGACACAACATTGAGCCTCTCACATATCTGTAATGTCTCATAATCCAGCAAGGAATTTCCTACCGTACACACTGCTAAGTGGAAAAATCAGGCCACCTCTTTGTTTAATGTTGGTCATGGGGTTTGAATTCTGGGCCAGGGTGCTGTCCTTCAGCTTTTCATCTGAAAATGAGCACTCTACTACTTGAGACACAGCACCACTTCCTGTATTCTGGTGGTTCATTGGATATCAAGTATCACAGACTTTCCTGCACAAGCTGGCTTAGAACCGTGGTCTTTACAGCTTTATGAGTAGCTAGGATGACAGTTGTGAGCACCGGCAGTGACCGGCTTCAGCCACCTTCATAAAGTCAGAGGAAACCCAATTCGTCAGGCCACAAACTTCTTGCAACCCTTGACTTCAAACTTTGACACCCAGCATCCAAATCCATCCTTCCATGGAGAGAATACAGATACAACAATCCCACCCCTGCACCCATCCAACCACTCCCTGCCTGCCACAGGCCTCATCCTCTTGAGTTCTTGGTAAGGCACCACCCATCCTACTGTGGCTTCAAACTGGGGCAAACTTGAGGAGTTCTTAGAAATGTCTGTACAGTGAGGTCAGCACCTGGTTTCTCAATCACAGCACCCACACACACCTCCACATCTTTGCAGGCAAACATATTTTACTTTCTTTCTTTTTTTAAGTTGTGGTGTTTGAACTCAGGATCTAGGTGCTGTCCCTGAGCTCTTCAGCTCAAGATGAGCACTCTACTGCATGAGCCACAGCACCCCTTCCTGTTTTCTGGTAGTTTGTTGGAGATAAGACTCTCAGGGTATTTCCTGCCCAAGCTGGCTTTGAACCATGATCCTCAGATCTCAGCTCCTGAGTATCTAGGAAGACAACCATGAGCTACTGGCACCCAGCCAAAGATACTTTTCCATGCTTGTCATCTTATCCCCTCAGGAGACTGAGATCTGAGGACTGCAGTTGGATGCAACCCTTGGCAGCAAAGTTCATGAGAACTCTTTTTCTCCAATTAAACATCCAAAAAAACCCGGAAGTGGAGTTGTGGCTCAAATGGCAGAGTGCTAGCTTTGAGCATCAAAGACAAGACCCACACCCTAGTTTCAAGCGTTTTCTAGCATACACTCACCCAAGAAAGCCAAGCAGGTGGGCACACCAGAGCTCAAAGCTAACACATAGTACTCAAGCCTCCCAGAAGAGACCCTATCCGGCTCTGATTCTCTAGATTCTTTGTCTTACATCATGGCAGTATTAGATGGGACTGACCATGCACCAAGTTAGGACATTCAAGTATAATCTCATACTGAGGATCCAATAACCTTATCAAAGAATCAGGATCTCTCACTGTCCTGCCTCAACACTGGGCAATGAGGTGAGATCTAGTTATCTAAACACATGATATGGGAACCAAAGGATTTTTTGATCAAGGGATGGAGAATGGAGGTCTCTAGGTCCCTCTTGGGAAGGTGAAAAGGGGTGTTCTATCCCAGGAATGTTCCTGTGTTGTGAGTATTATCAAAGAAACAACCATGCTCAGAGCCCAGTGCCTCTGGTTTTCCCACCAGCCTCTACCCAGCCCTGCCCCACCTTCACCCTGCCCACTCTGAATCCCAGATCTGCCATCTAGACTAAAGACTGAGCCAGCAAAGAGATCCACTTCTGCCTCTGAGAATGGCAGGCACAGGGCCCTAGCAGCCTCTCTATGAAGTCTCAGGGTGACATGGGTCCCAACTCCCACTCTCATTCCCAGCCTGTTCTGTGACAGTGGCATGCTTACCTCTGTCTCTGGTGGAGGAATGAACACCTGTGGTGTAATCTTCAGAGTGAGCCCTGGAAAGTCCCAGCCCCAACGATGTACTGCACAGGCATCCTGCAGCGAACAACGGCCAGGTCATCAATGGTGAACTCAAGGTGTCAGGACTTTTAATAGCAGCGTGGCTGGATCAAAGGCTCTATCACTGGTAGTCTAGGTTGTCAGGCAAGATCATGACTCCAATGTCTGATACACCTGACCTGGGTTCATCCTCCCTCTTTATCTTCCTGCTTATCCCTTACCTCCCCACTCTTGACATTCCCTCACCCCAATACCTCCCTAACCCTTGGACACTTCCTTTTTATCTGACCAGAAAATAAACTCCTTGGGGTCGGGGATGATAAAAAAAAAAACAAAAACCCTGAGCCCTAGGATCTACCCGAGGCTGCTTTCCTCTGCAAAAAGTGACCACATAGCTCTTGGATGTCATGAAGTTGCTAAGGGGTCAGTGGCTTGGTTCTACATACTGGCTTTAGTCTTTGAAACTGTCCCCACAGAAATTGTGAATGGTTGGCTCCCTTGAACCAGGGACTCCAAACCAAGGCTTGCATGTTTTCCCTTCTTCCCTCCTTTCCTCTTTTTCTCCCTCTGTCCTTCCCTCCTTTCTCTCTCTCTCTCTCTTTCTTTTCTTTGTGTCAGTCCTGGGCCTCTAACTCATAGACTAGGTGGTGTCCCTGAGCCTTTTTACTCACGGCTAGCAGTTTATGACTTGAGCCACACATCCCCTTCTCACGTTTTGTTTTTGGTAGTTAATTGGAGACAAGAGTCTTACAGGCTTTCCTGGCTGGGCCAAAAGTCTCAATCCTCCGTTCTCAACCTCCTAAATAGCCACGATGGCAGGTGTGAAACACCAGCATCCAGCTCAAACCAAGGTTTCTTCATGTTCTAGAACCTTTCATTGCCTATAGCCCCCCAAAGCCTGGCGCACTCTGTAACTGTTTGTGGGAAAATAAATGAGAATCTGTCTATGACAATACTGGAGAAAAGCCCTATCTGATTCAGATAAGTATCCTCTGTTGGAGAGAGCCTGATGTAGCTTTCCCACTGTTCTCCCTCCCCCTCTTCGTGGCCTTCTGGTGCAACTTCACTTGTCTATTTTGGCTCCGAGGATGTGAGCCACAATGTACTCGCTGGATTCTGGGGCCTCTGGGATGCCTATCTTCTCCAAGATATCTGTGCAGCGGCTGACCAGCTCTGTGGCACTCAATTCCCCACTCCGGTGTGAAGGAGGTTGCCTTGAGCTGAGTGTCTGGTTCAAGGGGCCTCCTCTCCTCCCCATGGGGCCAGACATGATGGTCCATCACATCCGCCCCCCCCCCCCAAGTTTCATGTTGCAGAGAAAGGATCCTTGAGGTAGCCTCAGGTCTCTAAATACCTCAGAGTCCAGTACAAGTGCTGGGAATCATCTCTCTCACAGCTGGCAGGATGGGGATGGTGAGGTCACAATCTCTGCTCTCCATGATGTCCTGCACTGTGGTGCTCACCTTAGAGAGAGCTGGAGGAGATTCAGCAGCGGGCATAGAAAGGCAGTCAAGGCACAACATTCAAAGCAGGAGACAATCTGGCTTGGGAACTCTGCCTGTGCTGCTTTGAACATAATTTTTTTATTATTATTATTGTGAGAATACCATACAGAGGAGTTACAATTACATGGGAAAGATAACAAGTACATTTCTTATCAAACATTGTTGCCTCCTCATTGTTTCCCCTTCCCATCCCTTTCCATACTCCTCTCGTACCCCCACCCAAACCTCTCCCCACCCCCCCCCCCCACCAAAATTGTAAAGTTTGTTTTTCGACATAACAATGTGTACAGCTCATTGTTGCAAGGGGTCCACATGTATCCCTAGTTAACAATTTGTTTTGTTTTCCCTTCACCTCTACAAATTATACCAACATCAAGTACAGTGAAAGTATGGGTTATACTGTGGGGAGGGACATACAGAGCAACATAGAAATCATCTTATGAATATGATAGAAACAATAGCGTGAAAGGAAAAAAAAACAGAAAATACATTTGAATATTTATCTCGGGGTTCATTCCACTAGCATCAACTTATCTGTCCTTTTTTGCTTGACTCAGACATATACTAGATATTGAAAATAAAGGAAACCATGGGACCTATGCTTCATTCGGCCTGGATTACTTCATTTAATAAAATTTTTTCCAAGTCTTTCCATTTCCTAACAAATGGGGCAATGTCATTCTTTCTGATGGAGGCATAGAATTACAGTGCGTATATACACCACATTTTCTTGATCCATTCATCTACTGAGGGGCATCTGGGTTGGTTCCATCTTAGCTATGGTAAATAAAGCTGCAATAAACATAGTCGTGCTGGTAGCTTTAGTGTGGTCTTGTTTGTGATCATTTGGGCAAATGCCCAAAAGTGGGATTGCCAGGTCATAGGGGAGCTCTATGTGGAGTCTTTAGGAACCTCCCTATGCTTTCCAAAGTGGTTGAACAAGTTTACACTCCCACCAACAATGAAGTAAGGTTCCCTTCTGTATTCATCCCCTCCAGCATCTGTTGTTATTAGAGTTCTTAATTACAGCCATTCTCACTCGGGTGAGGGAGTATCTCAATGTTATTTTGATTTGCATTTCTTTTATGGCTAGGGAGGTTGAGCATTTCTTCATGTGTCTATTGGCCATCCTTCTTTCTTCTTCAGAGAAGTTTCTTTTAAATTCTTTAACCCACTTATTTATCCGGCAGTTGTTTCTTTGAGGATTTGTTGTTGGGAGATTTAATTTTTTAAGTTCCAGGTATATTTTAGATATGAGACCCTTGTCTGTTGTATGGGTAGTGAAGATCTTCTCCAAATCCATAGGCTTTTTATTGATCTTGCAAGCTATGTCCTTTGCCATGCAGAACCTCTGCAATTTCATGCAATTCCATGGTCCAACCTTTCTTTGATTTCTTGTGTTTCTGGGTCTCTAATAAGAAAATTTTGGCCTGTGCCAAGGAGTCCTTGGGTTTCTCCTATTCCATCCTATAATCTTTTAAGAGTGTCTGCTTTGACTCCGAGGTCTTTGATCCATTTGGTGTTGATTCTGGTGCAGGGTGATATATAAGGATCTAGCTTTAGTTTTCTACAAGTAGTTAACCAATTTTGCCAGCACCATTTACTGAAGAGGCTGTTTTTCTTCCCTTCTATTTTTAGGTCCCTTATCAAAGATTAGATGGCTATAGGTCTGTAGGTTCATCTCTGGTTTTCAATTCTATTCGATTGGTCCTGAGGTCTATTCTTGTGCCAGTACCAAGCTGTTTTGATTACTATGACTTTGTAGTAGAGTTTGAAATTTGGTATTAATATTCCTCCAGCACTGTTCTTTCTGTTAAGGATTATTTTTGCTATTCGGGGTCTTTTATTGTTCCATATGAATTTTTTGAATGTCTCTTTAATTTCCTTGAAGAATGAAGTTGGAATATGGATAGGTATCACATTGAAGTTGTAGATAACCTTGTGAAGTATTGCCATTTTGACGATCTTTATCTTTCCAATACAGGAGCATGGGAGTTTTTGCCAGTTTCTATGATCTCTTTTGATTTCCTTTTTCAGGTTTTTATAATTTTCATCATAGAGGTCCTTCACTTCTTTGGTTAAGTTAATTCCTAGGTATTTTACTTTTTGTGGGGCTATTACGAATGGAGATTCTTTCTTAATTTCAGCCACACTCTTCTCATTGTTAGTATACAGAAAAGCCATTGCTTTTTGAGGGTTAATTTTATACCCTGATACTTTGCCAATGTTTTGAATCAGCTTGAGTAATTTGGGAGTGGAGTCTATGGGATTCTTGAAATACAAGATCATGACATCTGCAAAGAGGAAGTGTTTTACTTCTTCTTTCCCTATTTGGATCCCTTTTCGGTTTGCATCTTGTCTTATTCCTGTAGCTAGGCATCCTAATACTAGATTGAAGAGAAGTGGAGAGAGTGGACATTCTGGTCTCTTTCCTGAGTTAAGAGGAAATGACTTTAGTTTTTCATTATTAAGTATAATGCTGGCTGTAGGTTTGTCATATACAGCCTTTATTGTATTGACGAAGGTAACATGGATTCCTAGTTTTTCCAGAATCTTCATCATAAAGGGGCATTTGATCTTGTCAATTGCTTTTTTTGCATCTATTCAGATAACTATGTGTTTCTCATCCTTGTTCCTGTTGATGTGATGAATTATGTTAATTGATTTGAGTATATTGAACCAGCTTTGCATCCCTGAAATGAATCCTGTTTGATCGTGCTGTATGATTTTTTCATGAATTGTTGAAGTCGATTGGCAAAAATTTTGTTGAGAAGTTTTTCATCAATGTTCATCAAAGATATGGGTCTATAGTTTTCTTTCTTTGAGGAGTCCCTGCCTGGTTTTGGGATGAGGGTTAATATAGCTTCATGGAATGAATTTGGTAGTGCACTTTCTCTTTCAATTTCTTTGAAGAGTTGAAGGAGTATTGGTGTTAGCTCTACTATGAAGGCTTTGTAGAATTCCGCTGTAAAACCATCTGGTCCTGGGCTTTTCTTAGATGGGAGGTCTCTTATTGCTGTTTCTATTTCAATGCTTGATATGGGCCTATTAATATGGTTTAAATCATCTTGGTTTAGTTTTGGCATGTCAATATTTGCTAGGAAAAGTTCCATTCCTGCCAAGTTCTCAAACAGCATAAAGTTTTGAGAAGTGTTCCTTTATAATGTTCTGAATCTTGGTTGTTTTTGTGGTGATGTTTCCATTCTCATCTCTGAGTTTATTTATTTGGATGTGTTCTCTTCTTTTTGTGATAAGATTTGCTAAGGGTCTGTCAATTTTGTTAATTTTTTTGAAGAACCAACTCTTTGTTTTGTTGATTCTTTCTATGTTTCTTTTGGATTCTAATTCATTTATTCTGATTTAATTTTAATTATTTCTTTCTGTCTACTGAATTGGGGGATATCTTGCGGCTCTTTTTCAAGGAGGCTCAGCTGTCTCATTAAATTGTTGGTTTCAGATCTCTCCAATTTGTTGATGTACAAAGTCAGAGGTATAAACTTGCCTCTGAGTACTGCCTTTTCTGTGTCCCAGAGGAGCTGATAGTTTATGTGCTTATTTTTGTTTAATATCATGAAAACTTGAATTTCATTTCTAATCTCTACCATGACCCACTGGTGATTAAATAGAGTGTCGTTCAGCCTCCATATGTTACAGGATTTTCTTTGGTGGCTTTTGTTTTTGAGTTCTAATTTTATTTATTTGTGATCTGAGAGAATGCATGGGATGATTTCAATGTTTCTGAAATTGGACAAGTTTGCTTTGTGACTAAAATGTGGTCTATTTTGGAAAATGTTCCATGTGCTGCTGAGAAGAACATGTATTCTGATGCTGCTGGGTGAAATATTTGTTAGATGTCTGTGAAATCCAGTTGATCTATGCACTTGTTTAGGTCTGCATTTTCTCTGCTGAGTTTTTTGCCGTGTTGATCTATCTAGTGGGGATAGTGGTGTATTAAAGTCTCCAATAATTAATGTCTTTGGATCTATATGAGATTTGACATAAAGTTGTTTTTTCTTGGATAAATTTGGGTGCTCCATTGTTTGGCAAATACATAATTAGAATTGTAATGTCCTCCTGAAGGAGAGATACCTTAATTAGTATGTAGTGACCTTCTTTATCTGTTCTCACTAATTTTAATTTGAAATCTATTTTATATGGTATTAGGATTACAACTTCCGCCTGTTTATGGGGGCTGTTTGTTTGGTAGATTTTGTTCCAGCCTTTCACATTGAAAATATGCTTGTTTTTATGGGCAAGATGTGACTCCTAAAGGCAGCAAATAGAAGAATCTTGCTTTTTAATCTAACTAGAGAGTCTGTGTCGCTTGATTGGAGAATGAAGTCCATTAATGTTGAGAAATAGGAGTGAGAGGTATTTGGGAGTTCCTGCCATTTTATACACCTAATTTGGGGCTGCAGCTACTGGGTTCTTCCTATGGTTCTTGGATTCTTGGGTTTGGTTTCTTGGTCTTTATTGTGTTCTTGTTGGTTTTCTATGTGTAGGACATCTTTAAGAATCTTTTGTTGGGATGGTTTGGTGGAGATATATTGTTTCAATTTTTTGTTGCTATGGATCAATTTTATTTTACCTTCCATAATGAAGGAGAGTTTAGCTGGGTACAGTATTCTTGGTTGTCTCTGCTGAGAAATCTGAGGTGATTCTATTTATTTTCCCTTTATAGGTGATTGAGCTTTTCTCCTTGACAGCTTTAAGGATCTTTTCCTTGGCCTAAATTGATCCTGTACGGATTATAATGTGACCGTGGTATGTCCTGTTCTGGTCTGGTCTATTTTTAGGTTCTAAAAGCTTCTTGTATCTGAATAGGCCTATCTTTTTGCACGTTTGAGAAGTTCTCTGCTAGGATCCTGTTACACAAATTTCCTAGACCATTACCTTCTGTTTCTAGGTTCTCCTCTACACTCATTATCCTCAGATTAGGCCTTCTGATGGTATCTTCCAAGTGTTGAATAGATCTATCATATATCTTGGATTTGTCTTGGATGATTGTATGTTCATTCTCTATAATATCTAGGCTGTCTTCAATCCTCGAGGTTCGATCTTCTGCATGGTCTATTCTACTCTCAAGACTTTCTACTTTGCTTTTTATTTCTTTTCCTTGTAATTGCTTGACTTTGAGAGCTTAAAATTCTTTGTTGGAACTTTGTTCTTGATCTTGTAAGGACTTGTTTACTTCCTTAATTTGATGTTCTGTGTTTATTCTCAAATTACTGAGTTGATTGGTTATGATTCCTTGGACTCCCATTCCTTCTGTCGGGCTCCACTGAGCATTCCCTTTGCGGTCTCACTGATGTCTTTCAGCTCTCTGTTTATGGATTTCATGAATGCCTCCTTTAATCTTTGTCTATTCTCATCCTGATCTCAGTTCCTGTATTTCTCTTTGATTAGCATCCTCACGTTCACACATTTCCTGTAGTTCTCTTTGAGTGTTCTCAGCCTGTTCACGCAATTCCTGTCTATCACTTTGACTGATCTCAACTTGCTCATGCAATTCCTTTTTTTCCTCTTTGAGTGTTCTCAATCTGCGCAAGCAATTCCTGTATCAATCTTTGAGTAGCTTCCTCACATTCAGGAGACTCCTGTATTGATCTTTGGTTTGCCTCCTCTCTCTCCCACTGAGACATTTGCTAGTTTTCACTCTTTTTATTTACCCTGTTTAACTGTAGTGTTTGTAGAGCCTTTCAGGAACGCTCCTCTGGATTATTCATTATCTGTTCTGTCCCCTGATTGTCATGAGTGGGAGTTGAGTTCCCCGGGCTTGCCATTTTTCTTTTGTTTTCCTGGCTTGTTCTGCCTATTTGGGATGAGAGTAACACCAATTTTGTTCTAGAAAACTATTTTAAGGTAAACATCAACAAAAGTCTATAGTTGCATAGTCCAAAATCTGCAGATAAAATCTGGTTCAAGAGATACAATCTATTGAACATCAAACAACTATGTCTTAATGGCCTAAGAACCACAAAGGAGAATTTGGCAACCAGAAATTATTAGGTTTAGGGAAAATGTGGGGAAAATAGGACTAGAGGGATTTGGGAAGGTGAGGGAGAGTGGAATTAACCATATCCTAACCTCAAAGAAGGTAATGCATTGGACAGAATGATAGCAGAGAGAGTGAAAAAAAGAAAAAGAAAAAAGAGAAGAAAAAGAATACAAGAAAAAATGGAAAAAATTAAAATTAAAAAGTTAAACCCTTAAAAACTGCAAGTTTGAAGAGTATTATTCAGAGAAGAATGGGATGGGATGAGAGGAGGGGAGGGATAGAAAGGAGACATGAAAAACTAGAAAAATAAAAAAGTTTTAAAATATTATATGGGTATAAAAATTTAATACTGCTATTAAGGAATTTAAGTCTAAGAGGTTTTGAGTTGAGTTATTTCTGGATTAAGTGTGCACACAATAGAGGATAAGATCTAATAATCGATGACGGGTATATTTGAGGGTGAGCAGAACAGCAATTAAGTCACACAGAAAAAAATGAAAGAGAAGAAATGAAAAGAATAAGAAAAGAAAGAAAGTAAAAAAAAGGATCAAAAGGTCAGTAGAGATTTTTTTTAAAAAGCACACAAACACATATACACCTAAAATAAAAATTATACTAGGAAGAAAAGAAAAAATAATTTAAAATTTTTTAAAAATTAAAAATTAAAAAAAAATAAAAAATAAGGTACAAAAAAAAGAAAGTCCTTTGATTTTTTTTTTTTTGGAGGGGATCGGAAGATTCGGTATTTCGCTTGTGTCCATAACCAGTCTCTTGGTGGAGTCTCTGGTTTGCTTGTGGTGTTGGGTTTTCCTGTGGCTTGATTGGTTTATTAAATCAGTTTGTTTGGGCAAGCAGAAAAATGCTCTGCTTTACCCAGGATTTTGTGATCCTCCTCCCAGCCTAGTTCAGTGGGAGAGGGATCTGTTTTGAGTATCGCAAAAGAGGGAGAGGGCTTTTTCCTCTAGTTTGGAGATGTTGTGTTGAGGCTAGGTTCTGGGTAGAGTTGAGGCCTTTCAGCAAACAGTAGCTTTTCCGTGAGGGCCTACCTTCTGAGACAGTCACAGAGCCCAACCTGGAGCCTTTCTCAGGGTTTATGCTTACTGAATTTCAATGGATTATCTAGGCTGTTGTAGGTAGGGGCAGCCTCTGGTTCTGTTTACCGAGTGAAGAAAGCCACTCCTGGTGGCAGATTTTCTTCTGCCTGGGGTGAGTGCCTTATTCCTGGGTGTTGTTGTGCCTTGCAGGTCTGGGTAGATTCCTGTGACCTGCTAAATGACTGTTTTGTTTTTTCCCAAGGCCTGAGTTGGAACTGGCAGTTCAGCCAAGCCTTTGTCAGTATCAAAGATGGAGATCTCCGGTAGTGGGGTCAGGGATGGGTGCCTTCCCTCCTCTGCTCCCTGAAGAGTGAGGATGTCAGGCTTCTATTCATGCCAGAGGGTAGGTTCCTAGGTCGTCTCTGGTCTGCGATCTGCAGGGTGAAGATACCTGCTCCTTGTCAGTTCTTGCTGGTGTTAAGTAGTACCTGTTTGCCTGCTGGGTCTGGCTCCTTTGTCCCGAACTATCTGTGTTGAAGATATGGCAACAGCTGCCACTGCTGTTGCCCCCGCCGCTGCAGCTGCCAGCAACTGCTCAGATTTGTCTTTTTGCCTGGATTTTCCCTTTCTGGCCAACCTCTCTGTGCTGTAAATGCATACTTGGTGTATTTCTCTAGCCTAGGAGTGCTCACTGGAACTCTAAAGCTGCTTTCTATGGGAGAGTTCGTTTAGCCGCCAGCTTCTCCTCTGCCATCTTCCTGACCTTTGAACATCATTTTTTGGCGGTTGAAATCATCCATCTAATTTGACCCATAACCCAAAGCGTTAGTGAAAATTGCCAACTTAAAGAAACACCCTGTCCCAATCAAACTTAAAGTGTTCCCAAGTCAGTGGTCCCCTTTTCCTTCCAGACAGCCTACAGCAGGTTGCAGAAACTGGCATTCAGTGAGCCCTAGCTAATTGACACCTCCTGATATGGAGAGGACTCCAGCAGGGGGAATGGACTTGCGTACCACTGCCCAGCTGGAAACAGCCCAGGCGGGACACAGATTGGAGTCTGCAGGACTCCCAGGAGGATTGAAAACTGGTGAAATGCCCCAGGAGGGAATCCATTCCACCAGTGGGGGTCCAGAGAAATGTGCCTGAATGCCCACAGAGATCATAAATGCCCTAGGTAAGGTTCCCCTCTCATCCTCGGTCATGGTGAACCATCTGCCATGTCATAGCTTCACAGCCCCTGCCCTACCCTCTCCCCCACCTCATTCCCTAATTTTGTTAGGTAGACACATTCCCAACCCTTGAATTAGCTCCAACTATAAAAACAAAAGCAGAATGTCTAGCTGGAATAGTGTGGCTGTGGTCACACTCGCCTCACGAAACTTTTGGCTGTGGATAGAAGGACAGGTGTCCACTCTAGTCCAGGGTTCAACAGGTTACCTAGGGGAGGCACATGCAGGCCCAGCATCTACTGTGGGCTATAGGAAATGGGGAAGAGAGAGGTGGAAATAGGAGGAAAGGAATGTCTATTGAAATCTTCCCATAAAGGAGCCAAGAAACTGTGAAGGAGAAAACAAAAATTGTGGCTGGGCTCGTACTAGGTATTTAAAAAAGAACAACAGCAAATACACACACAGAAATCAAATGCTTTAGCTGTTTTTAGACATGATGAATTAAATATATTTTCATTGCTCTCATCTCCCTGCTCTCCCAACATACACACACACACACACACACACATGCACACACACACACACACACACACACACACATACACACACACACATACACAAATCCAGAACGGGGACAGAAGTCTCATCATCCATGCAGCACCTGCAATTTGCCAATTGATCACTCACCTGAGCACAGTCAGGCTGTACAAGGAGAACGATTCCCTCTCTCTCTCTCTTTCTCTCTCTCTCTCTCTCTCTCTCTCTCTCTCTCTCTCTCTCTCTCTCTCTCTCTCTCTCTCTCTCTCACACACACACACACACACACACACACACACACACACACACACACACAGAGACTCAGAGTAGTGCCTCTCCTAAGTTTGTTGGTTCCTCATGTGGGACAATGTACAAGCTGAAGGACAAAGGTTCCCATACCCTGCTCCTTTGTAAAAACCAAGGGCTCCCACCCAAGGGGAACACTAGTCTAATGACACAGCACAACCCATCTCTCCCCTTCCCCAGGGCCAGCCCTTCCCCTAGGGAAAAACCAGCCTTAACTCCTTATTCACCAAAACCTTAGGTCAGGACACAGGGGGGTTTCTGACCCTGGGTGGGGGCGGTGTTGGGGAAATTGATTGGGTCCTAAAAGCTACATACATGTACAGAATCCCTACTTCCAGCCTAGATGCTTCTGGGAGACTGGGTGGATTGTTGGGGAGGACAAGGAGACCAGATGGACTGGAAGCACCAGCAGATGCTGGCAGAGCTGGGAAATGTGATCACCCTGTGAGTCGTGTTGAGAGCTGGGGTGGGGGGGACAGCCCGGGTGTACGTGTGTCAGAGGGGGTGTGTTCCTCCCAGATATTCACTTTCTTGTTTATTTTAATTTAATTGTTTTTGTGAACATACGGTACAGAGGGGTTACAATTACATGGGCAGGATAATGCATACATTTATAATCAAGCATTGCATCCTCCTCCTTTGTTTACCCTTCACATCCCTTCCCAGCCTCCTCCCTACCCCCCACCCAATCCTCCCCCGTTTCCCCCCCCCCCCCCCCGCACCAACATTGTAAAGCTCGTTTTCGACATGACAACTTGTACTTCTCATTGTTGCAACAGGTCCACATGTATCCTTAAACGACTTGTTTTTCCCCATCTCCTCTACATGTTATACTGACATCAAATATAGTGAAAGAAGGGGTTATACTCTGGGGGAGGGCCATACAAAGCAACAAAGAGATAATCTTATAAATGCGTTAGAAACAAATGCATGAAATAAAAAAGCATTAAAATACTTATCTAAGGGTTCATTTTGCTAACATCACATTACCTGAACTTTTCTGCTTGACTTATACATATACTAGATAATGCAAATAAAGAAAACCATGGGACCTATGTTTCTTTGGGCCTGGCTTACTTCACTTAATATAATTTTTTCCAAGTTTTTCCATTTCCTAACAAATGGGGCACTGTCATTCTTTCTGACGGAGGCATAGAATTCCATTGTGTATATATACCACATTTTCTTGATCCATTCATCTACTGAGGGGCATCTGGGTTGGTTCTATCTTAGCTATGGTAAATAATGCTGCAATAAACATAGTAGTGCTGGTAGCTTTAGTGTGGTCTTGTTTGTAAACATTTGGGTAAATGCCCAAAAGTGGGATTGTTGGGTCATAGGGGAGCTCTATGTGAAGTTTTTTCAGGAACCTCCATACTGCTTTCCAAATTGGTTGAACAAGTTTACACTCCCACCAACAATGAAGTAAGTTTCCCTTCTGTCCACATCCCATCCAGCATCTGTTGCTGTTAGCGTTCTTGAATATAGCCATTCTAACTGGGGTGAGGTGGTATCTCAATGTTGTTTTGATTTGCATTTCTTTTATGGCTAGGGAGGTTGAGCATTTCTCCATGTGTCTATTTGCCATCCTTCTTTCTTCTTCAGAGAAGTTTCTCTTCAAGTCTTTAGACCACTTATTTATTGAGCAGTTGTTTCTTTGAGAATTTGTTGTTGAGGGATTTAATTTTTTGAGTGCCAAGTATATTTTAGATATGAGACCCTGGTCTGTTGTATGGCTAGTGAAGATCTTCTCGCAATCTGTGGGCTTTCTATTGATCTTGCTAGATATGTCCTTTACCACGCAGAAGCTCTGAAACTTCATGCAATCCCATTTGTCCAACCTTTCTTTGATTTGTTGTGTTTCCGGGTCTCTATTCAGAAAATTTCAGCCTTAGCCAAGGAGACCTAAGGTTTCTCCTATTCCATCCTGTAATGCTTTCAGAGTCTCTGCTTTGACTTCGAGGTCTTTGATCCATTTGGAGTTGATTCTGGTGCAGGGTGATATATAAGGATCTAGCTTTAGTTTTGTACAAGTAGTTAACCAATTTTACAAGCACCATTTACTGAAGAGGCTGTCTTTCTTCCATTCTATTGTTTTAGCTCCCTTATCGAAGATTAGATGGCTACAGGTCTGTGGGTTCATTTCTGGATTTTCAATTCTATTCTATTGGTCCTGAGGTCTGTTCTTATGCCAATACCAAGCTGTTTTGATTACTATGGCTTTATAGGAGAGTTTGAAATTTGGTATTGATATTCCTCCAGCAGTGTTCTTTCCATTGAGGAGCGTTTTGCTATTCAGGGTCTTTTATTGTTCCATATGAATTTTTGGATTGCCTCTTCTATTTCCTTGAAGAATGAGGTTGGAATTTTGATAGGTATCGCGTTGAATTTGTATATAGCCTTAGGAAGTATTGCCATTTTCAGAATGTTAATCTTTCCAATCCAGGAGCATGGGAGGTTTTGCCATTTTCTAAGTTCTGTTTTGATTTCCTTTTTCAAGATTTTAAAGTTTTCATCATAGAGATCCTTCACTTCTTTGGTTAAGTTAATTCTTAGGTATTTTAATTTTTGTGGGGCTATTACAAATGGAGTTGCTTTCCTAATTTCAGCCCCACTTTTCTCATAGTTGGCATACAGAAAGGCCATTGATTTTGGGGGGTTAATTTTCTACCCTGCTACTTTGCCAAAGTTTTGTATCAGCTTGAGTAATTTGGGAGTGGAGACTATGGGATTCTTTAAATATAAGATCTTGTCATCTGCAAAGAGGGAGAGTTTTATTTCTTCTTTCCCTATTTGGATCCCCTTTATGTCTTCATCTTGTCTTATTGCTGTACATAGGCATTCTAATACTAGATGGAAGAGAAGTGGAGAGAGTGGACATCCTTGTCTTGTTTCTGTGTTAAGAGGAAATGGCTTTAGTTTTTCACCATTGAGTATAATGCTGGCTGTAGATTTGTCATATACAGCCTTTATTGTATTGACGAAGGTAACATGGATTCCTAGCTTTTCCAGGACCATCATCATAAAGGGGCATTTGATCTTGTCAATTGCTTTTTCTGCATCTATTCAGATAACTATGTGTTTCTTATCCTTGCTCCTCTTGATGTGATGAATTATGTTAATTGATTTGAGTATATTGAACCAGCTTTGCATCCCTGAAATGAATCCTGTTTGATCGTGGTTTATGATTTTTTGGATGAATTGTTGAAGTCGATTGGCAAAAATTTTGTTGAGAAGTTTTGCATCAATGTTCATCAAAGAAATGGGTCTATAGTTCTTTTTCTTTGATGAGTCCCGGCCTGGTTTTGGGATGAGGGTTTTGCTGGCTTCATAGAATGTGTTCGGTAGTGAACTTTCTCTTTCAATTTCATTGAAGAGTTGGAGGAGTATTGGTGTGAGCTCTGCTTTTAAGACCTTGTAGAATTCCGCTGTAAAACCATCTGGTCCTGGGCTTTTCTTAGCTGGGAGGTCTCTTATTGCTGTTTCTATTTCAATGCTTGATATGGGCCTGTTAAGATGGTTTCACTCTTCTTGGTTTAGTTTTGGCATGTCAATATTTGCTAGGAAAAGGTCAATTTCTGTCAAGTTCTGAAACCTATTAGCATAAAGTTTTGAGAAGTATTCCCTTATAATGTTCTGAATCTTGGTTGTTTCCGTGGGGATGTTTCCATTCTCATCTCTGAATTTATTTATTTGGGTGTGTTCTCTTCTATTTCTGATAAGATTTGCTAAGGGTCTGTCAATTTTGTTAATTTTTTCAAAGAACCAACTCTTAGTTTTGTTGATTCTTTATATATTTTTTTTGGATTTTAACTCATTTAATTCTGATTCAATTATAATTATTCCTTTCCATCTATTGGATTGCTGCTCTTTTCAGAGAGGTTTAGCTGTGTCATTAAATTGTTGGTTTCAGATACCTCCAATTTGTTGATGTTGGAGCTCAGAGCTATAAATTGGCCTCTGAGTACTGCCTTTGCTGTGTCCCAGAGGAGCTGGTAATTTGTGTGCTCATTTTTGTTGAATATCATGAACATTGAATTTCCTTTCTAATCTCTTCCATGTCCCCCTCGTGATTCAGCACTGTGTTGTTCAGCCTCCATGTGATACCGGACTTTCTTTGGTGGCTTTTGGTTTTGAGTTCTAATTTTATTCCCATGTGGTCAGAAAGAATGCAACATATAACTTCAATGTTTCTGAATTTAGACACGTTTGTTTTGTGGCGTAAAATGTGGTCTATTTTAGAAAATGTTCCATGTGCTGCTGAGAAAATCGTGTATTTTGATGTTGCTGGGTGAAATGTTCGGTAGATGTCTGTTAAATCTAGTTGATCTATAGAGCTGTTTAGATCTGCGGTTTCTCTGTTGAGTTTTTGCTGGGTTGATCTATCTAGTGGGGAGAGTGGTGTGTTAAAATCCACTACAATTAATGTCTTTGGATCTATATGGGATTTGAGGGAAAGCAGTGTTTCTTGGATAAATTTGGGTGCTCCATTGTTTGGCGAATAGATATTTAGTATTGTAATATCCTCCTTAAGGAGAGATCCCTTAATTAGTATGTAGCGACCTTCTTTAACTCTTCTCACGAATTTTAATTTGAAGTCTATTTTATCTGATATTAGGATTGTAACTCCCGCCTGTTTATGGGGGCCGTTTGCTTGGTAGATTTTGCTCCAGCCTTTCACATTGAAAATGTGTGTGTTTTTAAGGACAAGATGTGACTCCTGAAGGCAGCATATGGAAGGATCTTGTTTTTTAATCCAACTAGACAGTCTATGTCACTTAATTGGAGAGTAAAGTCCGTTAATGTTAAGAGATAGGACTGAGAGGTACTTGGGAGTTCCTGCCATGTTTTCCACCTTCTTGGGGTTTGCGAAAACTGGGTTCTTCCTATCGTTCTTGGATTCTCAGTTTGGGTGCTGTTCCTTGGCCTTTATTGTGGTCTTGGTTTTCTATGTGTAGGACATCTTTAAGAATCATTTGTAGGGCTGGTTTGGTGGAGATGTTTCAATTTTTCTTTGCTATGGAAGGTTTTTATTTGGCCTTCAGATATGAAGGAGAGTTAAGCTGGGTACAGTATACTTGGTTGATAGTTGTTTGTTTTTAGGGCATGGCATACATCATTCCAGGCTCTTCTTGCTTTGATTGTCTCTGCTTTGATTGTCTCTGGTCTGGTCTATTTGGGGTTCTAAAAGCTTCTTGTATCTGAATAGGCCTATCCTTTTGCATGTTTGGGAAGTTCTCTGCTAGGATTCTGTTACACAAATTTCCTAGACCATTAAATTCTGTCTCTAGGTGCTCCTCTACACACATTATCCTTAGATTAGGCCTTCTGATGTTGTCTTCCAAATGTTGAATAGATCTATCATATTTCTTGGATTTGTCTTGGATGGTTGTATTTTCTTTCTCTATAATATCTAGACTGTCTTCAATCCCTGAGATTCAATCTTCTGCATGGTCTAACCTTCTGTCAAGACTTTCTACTTTGTTTTTCATCTCTTTCCTTCTAATTGGTCAACTTTTTTGGCTTCAAATTCTTTGTTGAATCTTTGTTTTAGATCTAGTATGAACTTCTTTACTTCCTTAATTTGGTGTTCAGTGTTTATTCTCAAATCACTTAGTTGTTTGGTTATGGTTTCCTTGGACTCCCATTCCTTCTGTTGGGTTCCATTCAGCATTCCTTTTGAGGTCTCCCTGAATTCCTTCAACTCTTTGTTAATGGATCCCATGAATGCCTTTAGTGATCTTTGTGTATTCTCTTCCTGCTCTCTCAATTCCTGTATTACTCTTTGATTAGCTTCCTCCCGTTCTTGGGATTCCTGTAGTTCTCTTTGAGTGTTCTCAGCTTGCTCGCGCCATTCCTGCCTTTCTCTTTGAGTATTCTCAAGCTGCTCACGCAAATCCTGTATCAGTTTTTGAGTAGCTTCTTCACGCTTATGATATTCCTGTATAAACTTTTGTATTGCCTCCTCTCTCTCCCTATCACGCTCATACAGAGTCCTTTGTATGTTTTCAATCTTTTCATTTATCATGTTTGCCAGCAGTGTTTGTAGAACTATGTAGGAATTCTCCTCTGGATTATTCATTATCTGTTCTGTCCCCTGATTATCAAGATAGGGAATTGAGATACCCGGATTTGCCATTTTTCTTGTGTTTTTCCGGCTTACTTTGCCCATTTGAATGAAAATAGCAACAGTTTTGTGCTAGAACACTATCTTAAGGCAAGCATCAACCAAAGTCTGAATTTGTACAGTCAATAGTCTACAGATACAATCTAGTTCAACAGATACATCTATTCAACATCAAACAACTATATGTTAATGGGCTACGAACTGCAAAGAAGTATTTGGAAACCAGAAATTATTACGGTTAGTGAGAGATGTGGGTAAAAAACAGGAATACCTTGATGTGGGGAGGCACAGGGAGAGTTAACTAAGTCTTATATAAGCAGGAAATAGAATGGGTAGGATGAAAGTATAGGGAGAGAAAAAAAAAGTAAAAAGGGAAAGGGAAAAGAAAAGTGACCAGAAAAAATAGAAAAGTAAAAATTAATAATATTATAAAAAACGAAAACAAGATATTTAGAGAAGAACGTGAATATATTGAGAAAGGGGGAGGGATATAAAGGAGACGTGAAAAATTTAAAAATAAAAATGCTTAAAATATTATATAGGTATAAAGAGGTAGTACTGCTATTAAGCAATTTAAGTCTCAGAGGTTTTGAATTGAGTAATAAATTTGTGGATTAATTGTGTACACAATGGGGGATAGGGTCTAATAGTTAACTGTGGGTTTATCTGAGGATGTGCAGGACAAGAATTAAGTCACATAAAGAAGAACGAAAGAGAGGAAAGGTGAAAAGGATAAGAAAGGATGAAAAAAAGATCAGACGGTCAGTAGAGCTAAACAAAAAACAAAAAGATAATTAAAAAAAGAAAAAAAGAGAGAAAGAAAACAAAAAATAAAGAAAAACGCACACTCAGGTATCCCTAAAATAAAATTTATAAGAGGAAAAAAAAGTTAATGGAAAACAATTTTTTTAAAAAGGCAAAAATTAAAGATTAAAAAATGTTTTAGAAAAGAAAAAAAATTTTTTTAAATTTTTTTTATATAAGGTACCAAAAATAAGAGAGAGAGAGAGAGAGAGAGAGAGAGAGAGAGAGAGAGAGAGAGGAAGAAGAAGAAGAAGAAGAAGAAGAAGAAGAAGAAGAAGAAGAAGAAGAAGAAGAAGAAGAAGAAGAAGAAGAAGAAGAAGAAGAAGAAGAAGAAGAAGAAGAAGAAGAAGAAGAAGAAGAAGAAGAAGAAGAAGAAGAAGAAGAAGAAGAAGAAGAAGAAGAAGAAGAAGAAGAAGAAGAAGAAGAAGAAGAAAAGAAGAAGATCTTTGATTTTTTTGGGAGGGGTGGGAAAAATCCTGTATCCCCCTTGTGTCCATAACCAGCCTATTGTTGGAGTCTAGTCGGCTTGTGGTCCTGTGGCTTGGTTGGTTTCTTAAGTCAGTTTGTTTGAACAGGCAGAAAAATGCTCTGCTTTACCCAGGATTTTGCTATCCTCCTCCCAGGCTAGTTCAATGGGAGGCAGAACTGCTTTGAGTTATACCAAAGAGGGGATGCAGTGATGAGGCTAGTTCTGGGTAGAGATGAGGCCTTTCAAAAAACAGTCGCTTTTACTGGGGGCTAGTTTGTGCAAAACTCACAGAGCCCAGCCTGGAGCCATTCTCAGGGTTTCTGTTTACTGAATTTCAATTGATTGTTGAGGATGCTAGAGGGAGGGGCAGCCTCTAGCTCTGGTTACCCAGTGACGAAAGCCACTCCTAGGGCTGGCGCTCTAGCTGGGTGACTTTTCCCTGGGTGGAGCTGAGTCTGGCAGGTCACGCCGCCATTAAGTTCTTTTGACCTGCTAAATGATACATTTTATTCCAAGGCTTGAGTTGGAGCTAGCAGCTCTGCTGAGCTTTGTGGGTATCCAAGATGGAGATCTCCAGTACTGGTGGGGGGAGGGGTGGCCTTCCCTCCTCTGCTCCCTGAGAAGGAGTGAGGTTGTCAGGCTTCTACTCACTCCAAGTCTTGGTTCCTGGGTCGTCTCTGGTCTGCGAACTGCAGGATTAAGATGTCTGCTCCTTGTCAGTTCTTGCTGGTGTTGGGTAGAATCCGCTCGCCTGCTGTGTCTGGCTCCTTCGTCCCGAACTCTCTGTAACTCAGGTATGGCCGGCGCCGCCACAGCCATCGCTGCTGCCGCGGTGGCAGCTGCTGGCAAGAGCTCAGATGTGTCTCCTTGCCTGGATTTTCCCTCTCTGGCCTGACTCTCTGTCCTGTGATGGCACACTTGGTGTGATTCTCTGGCTTAGGACTGTTCACTGGAACTCTAAAACTGCTTTCTATGGGAGAGCTTGTTTAGATTCCAGCTTTTCCTCTGCTATCTTCCGGGAACTCCCCGATATTCACCTTCTATCTGACCCCCAGTGCCATCACCCCCCTAGTGGGCTTTTCTGGGACTTTTTTCAGGTGAAAGGGTAACAGCACAGAGGACAAGGGCTCACACAGCAAGGTGGGGGCCTATCTTCTGCATCCAACATCCCCCACCCACAGAAAAATGGAAAAGACACAAGAAGGCAGGTGTGGAGGTGCTACTCCCCACCTCTGACTAAAGCCACCAGGTTCCCACCAGGGAGGGGAAGGGTGCAGATGTGCAGCTGTGTGACTCCCACTGCTCCAGGCCAGGGGTGAGGTGATGCCCCCTTCTCACCCATTCCTGCATCTCCCTGTTCCCTGGGACGCTGGCCACTAGGGATGGGGTAGGTTCTTTGAGTCGACATCCACTCCCCCACCTCCAGTCCTGGGTTGCATTTGTCTCAGACTCAGGGCTGGCCTGCTTGGCCCTGGGGAGTGTGGTTGGAACATGAGAGGAGAGGTGTGAGTCACTGTTCTGGTTCCGTGGGGGGGGAGAGTGGGGGAGAAGGGGGTGCATAGGGGGAGTTCGTGAGGTGTGGGTCCCTGGAGCAGCACTCATGTGTGCTTTGGGGAGAAGTTGTAGGCTGTGGTTCCAGGTGCACCAGGCAGTGATGGCAGTGGTTTGGTGGACGCTCAGGCCCAGAGCAGAGGACCGGGGGTTGGGACCAGGTCAGGGCCACAATCCTGCTGGGGGTGCAACATTGCTGCATGACTCCAAAAGTCACCACGGGTCTGAACCGGCAGGGACATGCTTGAAAAGCAGTGCCGCAGAAAGGGCAGGAAAGGGGGCTGGGGCAGGGCAGGCGGGTGGTAGGGATGAGTGCGCCTCCCTGAAGCTGAGCTCCAGGCCCAGGAGCCTTGGACTTAGGGCCTACCTAGCCTCTGAGCTTCCCTGGGGCAGTGCGAGGGATGTGCCTGCTGTGCTGGCTTTCTGCGCTCTGTGCTCCTTGCCTAGAACTGTTCTCCTAGAGCAGAAGAGGCCAGCCATTGCTGCCACCTCCCCTGGTGCATGTGCCTGCTCTTCTATCTGCTCTCTCTCTCTGCTCCCACTTCTCTCCCAGGCTGCCCCGCCACTGCCACGTCAGTGTACTAGCACCCATGTGTCCCTGGCTATAGCAGCTATGTGCCTCCTTGGCTTTGCCCTGTCCGCCCCTCAGTCACACCCCCTCCCCATCCTTGGTCTTGTGCTGCCCTGACTCTGCCCTAAGGCTACCAGGCCATAGCAGAAACAGCCTCACCTCAGCTCAGGGCTTCCCCCTTAATCCAGCTGCTGCTTAGCCCAACCACTGGGGGAGACTCTTTGCCTTCCACCCCACACACCAAGAAGGTGCATGGTGAACCTCCGTGTATGTGTGTGTGTGTGTGTGTGTGTGTGTGTGTGTGTGTGTGTGTGTGAGATTGTTGGGGATACCAACATCTCAAGGACTCAGAACATAGCACCATTTGGGATGACAGCACACAGCACACTTTTAAAAAGTTAGCACAAAGAACCCTGTGTAATGGACTCAGCACAATGTGCCTTTTGAAGGACTCAGCACATAGCAACCTTTGTGATCCTCATGGTAATCTAATGACCAATAAAATTAGACATGCCATTTAGACATCACTAAACTTAAATATATTATTATTATTATGACATCATATGTCATAGTGACATTATAGACATATTGTGAATGCCTATTCTGTGATTTCATTCTATTTCAAGTGAGCAATATTGGAGGATATCAGAAATCCATTGTGACCTCAAAGCCATTGTGACATGAAAATCCCTTTGTGACATCACAGTGCCATTGTGATATCATTAACCTGTTGTGACATCACAGTGCCATTGTGATATCATTAACCTGTTGTGACATCACAAAATTGTCCTGTCCATTGTGACCTCATCACCAATGTGACATCACAAACCTTTGTGATGTCACATTGCTATTGTGACATTACAATCATCTTGAGACCTCCCAAACCCATTATGACATCTTTAGCACCTTTGAAAAAACACATAACTTTTTGACATCACAGTACCTTTGTGTATCCATATCTTCATTGTGAAATATCAATTGAGATCAGATATGCCATTGTAATATCACAAAACATTTACAATATAATCATTGTTGTGACATCACTGTCAGGACATCAGCTCATTGTGACATCACAAATATGTAATGACATCATACCATTATGACATCACATTGTCATTGTGACATCATATATACATTATGCATATCTGTTATGTGATTTCATTATATTTCAAATGTGGCATGTGGGTTCATATCAAAAACACATTTTGACTTCATAACCATTGTGACATCACAATCCCTTTGTGACATAACATTGCCATTGTGATATCTAAACAACTGTGAGAACTCAAACATGTCCTTTCCTAATAAGTTTTGTGACATGTTGCCACTATGTTATGTTATGCCCATTGAGAGCTCACTCTATTTTTGACCTCATATTATTTCAGGTATGACAAGAAATATTAGAAATATACTGTGACATCATGAATATAGTGATAACACACTGCTAGATGTAATGACCATTGTGTCACATTGTCACATCACAAATCTGTTCTGAGTTCATCACATTTGTGCCAACAAATGCCTTTGGAATCCTCACAATCCCATTCTAAACTTATATATTCATTGTGAGTTAATGAAAATTGAGGTCTGTAATGCAATTGTCACATCAGCAATCTACTGCGACATCACAAAACTCTTTTGAAATCATCACTATTATGGCATCACCAACTAATTGTGACATAACACACATGACATTATAATTTGACATCTTATTACAATTGTGATATTACTGTACCATCATACTTTCACAAACCTATTATGACCTCATCACATCTTAGAAAATTCATGGCCTTTGGGATATCATGCTCTTTCTGTGAACGTGTATCATTGTGAACTGGTAGCAATTGAAATTTGAAATAAGATGTGATATTACAAACTAGTTTTGACATCACTAACCCATTTTTATATCATTAACATTTTGACAACCGAAACCTGTTAGGAACTTTAGCACTTTTGACAACAAACATCGCCTTTGTGTCATCACAGTTCATTTGTGTATGTCATTGTGATTTCATTCTCATATCTTCACTATAAACTAATGGCAATTAAGTTCTGACATGCCACTGTGACATCACAAACCCTTTGTGACAGCATTACCAGTGTGATATCAGACTGTCGTTATGACACCATCAGCTCATGGTGATATCACCAAGCTACAGTGACATCATAGCATTATGACATCGCATTGCCATTTTGCTGTCATAGATATTGTGAATGTATATCCTATGATTTCATTCTATTTTAAATGTGGCATATCAGTTGATATCAGAAACATATTGTGACCTCATAACCATTGTAACATTATAAACCCTGTGTGGCATCATAACCAGTATGATATCACATTGTTGTTATGATATCTTTAGCTTATGGTGACATCACAAAATGACAATGACATTATAGCATTTGCCATTATGTCATTGTGACATCATAGTCACATTTTGAATGCCTAATTTGTGATTTCAATGTATTTGAAATGTGGCATGTGGGTTGAAAAACTCATTGTAATGTCATAACGTTTGTGACATCAAAATCCCTTTGTGACATCAATTTGGCAATGTGACATCGCAATGGCAATGTGATGCTAATAAGGCACCATGATATCACAATGGTCATGAACTCACAATGGGTTTCTGATATCAACCAACATGCCACATTAGAAGTAGAATCAAATAACATAAAGGGCAAACAGAACGTGTCTATGATATCAGAATGACAATGTAATGTTACAGTGGTATGATGTCATTGTAGTTTTACATGTCAAAATGAGCTGATGTTGTCATAATGGCAACATGATTTCACAATTATGACGATGTCAGAAAGGATTTTTTTATATTTCAATGGTATGTCTGATGTCAGTTATCATTAGTTCCCCATGAAGATATGGATACAAAAAATATTCTGTGATGTCACAGAGGCCATGTGTATTTGCAAAGGTGGTAAGAGGTCATAATAGCTTTGGAATGGCACAATGTGATTCATAAGATCACAATGGAAATGAGATGTCCCATTGGGTTTTTGATGAGGTCACAATGGTTTTGTAATGTCACAGTTTATAATATCAGAATGATATATCCAATTTCAATTACTCATAATTCAATATGAAGATACCAGGTGATAGAAGAAGCTTCATAGTATGAGGTCATACTATGTGAAAACCCAATGGGACACTAATTTCACAATGACAATGTAATGTCTCAACATCATGTTGTAATAATGTTTTGATGTCAAAATTGGTGACACCATACTGATGAGGAGGTCACAATAGATTTGAGATGTCCCAAGGGGTTGGTGATGTCATAATGGCATGTGGGATCTCAATTGTCATTAACTCACCATGAGTATATGGGTTTGGGAAGGGATTCTGATGTCACCAAAGTATATGTAGTCAAAAAGGTGAAGAACTAACAGTTCTGAGATGTCACAAATTGACACAATGGTTATGATGTCCAGTGGTGTGATATCATGATGTTACACTGGATTTTAGATATTTCATATCATATCTGAAATATGAAGTCAAACACAGATTTTCAACTCACAAAGGGCCTAAAATAATACAATGACATGTCACAAAAATTATGAGGACAGGAGAGGTATTTGATGTCATAGTGGATTAGTGATATAACAAAGGCAATGTGCTATGACAAAGAGATTTTGATGTCACAAAGGTAATGAGTTCACAAAGGTTTCCTGATATCAACCCACATGACACATTTGAAATAGAATGAAATCAAAGAATAGGCATTCACAATGGGTCTATGACATCAAAGTGACATCAAACAGCAATGTTTGATAGGATAGGTACTCATTACCTTATTCATGTAACTGTAATGCCTCTGTACACTATATTTACAATAAAAAACGTACAGTAGAAAAAAAATGGTATGGTGTCATTGGGGTTTGGTGTTATCACAACGAGATGATGGTTTCATGATGACAATGTGATTTCACAGTCGTAATTATTGCACAAAGTATTTGTGATGATACAATGCTATGTGTGATCACAATTTTCACTATGAGAATACGGGTACACAAAGGGTCTGTGAGGCCACAGAGGTCATGTATTTTTTTAAAGGTGCTAAGATTTCACAATTGCTTTGTGATGTCACAATGTGATTGTGAAGGCACAACAACAATGTGATGTCACAATGAGTTTGTGATGTCACAGTGGTGATGAGATCACAATGAGTTTGTGATGTCACTGTGAGTTTGTATTATTACAATGACA
This sequence comes from Dipodomys spectabilis, assembly GCF_019054845.1. NCBI lineage: Eukaryota > Metazoa > Chordata > Mammalia > Rodentia > Heteromyidae > Dipodomys > Dipodomys spectabilis. The sequence continues at coordinate 1,078,442 of NW_024871131.1, read as the reverse complement.
TGTCTATTTTAATTTTTACTAGTTCACAATGAGGATACAATTTCAAAGAAAAATCTTAAGATCCAAAGACTATGAGTTTTTAGTCATAACTTGTGTGATATGCTGCCATTAGGATATTTTAGGCCTTTAGTAAGCTTATATTCTGTTTTCAAACTCATAACAATTCAGGTATGACATATGATATCAGAAATTGAAACTGACATTATGAATATTGTGACATCACATTGATAGACATCAAGACCATGGTGTCACATTTTGAACTCACAAATCTGTTAGGATTTCATCACATTTGTGCCAACACATGACTTTGGAGACAACACAGTCCCTTTGTGAACTCATATCTTCATTGTGAATTAATGATATTTGAGAATCGGCATGCCATTGTGACATTTCCAACCAACTGTGACAGCACAAACCTATTATAGTAAAAACACATTGTCATCTAATAGCCATTGTGGTAGCAAAATCCCTTTGTGACCCTACATTTCCATAGTAATATCACTAATCCACTGTGAAATTCCAATCCTCTCTTACCCAATGCAGGTATGAAATGTGATACCCTAATCCAGTGTGACATTTAGATCATGGTGACATCACACTGATAGATAATATGAGCATTTGTCACATTCTGACAACACACGTTAGGACTTCGTCACTTTTGAGACAACGCATGCCTTTGGAGACATCACAGTCCTTTTGTGAGCTCATATACTCATTGTGAGTTGACAATTGAGATCACATGTGTCATTTTGTTGTCACCAACCCATTGTGACATCACACACCTCTTGAAAACTCATCACTAGTGAGGCATCACCAATTGTGGTATCAAAACATTATTAAGTCAGCATATGGCAGCATCACATTTCCATAGTGATATCACTGTTCCATTGTGTTTTCAATAAACTAGTATGTCTTCATAGCATTTTAGAAAATTCATGGCCTTTTATATTTGTCTTCTTCTGTGAACTCATATCCTCATTGTGAAGTAGTAGCAACTGAAATTGGGCATGTGATTATGAAATGTGACTTCACAAACTTTGATTTCATCACCAGTGTGACATCACAAACCCATTGTGATCTTTCATAGATATTTGACGTCACTATCACATTGTGACATCCCAAACTTATTAGGACCTCTTAGCACCTTTGAAAAAACACGTAGCCTTTGTGACATCACAGTCCCTTTGTGTAACTCTACGCTCATTATGAACTGACGATTGATATCAGACATGCCATTGTAACATCATGAACACTTTGTGACAGCACCAGTGTGACATAACATTCTCTTTATAAAAGCATCAACTACTTTTGACATCAGAAAACTAGGACAAGGTAGTATTATGAGATCACATTGTCATTGTGAAGTTATAAACAGCTTGTGAATGCCTGTTTTTAATCTTTTTTGTTGTTGTAGTTGGTCATGATAATTGAAATCTGGGCTTGGGTGCTGTCCCTGCTCTACAGCTCTAGGCGAGCACATTATCACTTGATCCACAGCACCACTTCTGGTATTCTAGTGGTGTTTATTGGAGATAAGAGTCTCATGGACTTTCCAGCCTGAGGTGACTTTGAACTGCAATACTCAGATCTCAGCCTCCTGAGTAACTGGGATTACATTCATGAGCCACCCATGCCAGGCTTTTTCATTCTATTTAAAATTTGGCATGTGTGTTGATATCAGAAAAATAATGTGCCCTCATAACAGTTGTAACATCATAAATCAGCAGTGACATCAAATTGTCATTATGACACCATCAGCTCATTGTGATATCACCAAATGACAATGGCATCATAGCATGATAAATCACAGTGACATTGTTATGTCATAGACATAACAGTGTGAAGGCCTATTCTGTGAATTCATTCTATTTCAGAAACCCATTTGACCATATAACCATTGTGATATCACAATCCATTGTGACATCACATTGCCCTTGTGACATCATTAACCTGCTGTGCCATCACAAACCACTCCTGTCATTATAAGTTTTGTGACATTGTCATATGTTAGGCTATTTGTGAGCTCATAATCTGTTTTAAATCTCTTATTTCTGATATGACATGTGATATCAGAAATCCCCTGTGACATCATACTGCCAGATATCATGACCATTGTATCACATTGTGACATCACAAACCTGTGAGAACAGCATCACATTTGTGACAACACATGCCTTTGGAGACATTACAGTCCCTTTTTGAACTCATATATTCATTGCCAATTAATGACCATTGAGATCTGCCATGCCACTCTGACATCATGAACCCATTGTGACATCACAAACTTATTGTGACCTCATCATGAGAATGGCATCAACGACTAATTGTGGTATCAAAGCATTATTTTGACATGATATTGTGGTATTGCCATTGTGATATCACTGTCCCATTGTGTTTTTACAAACCTATATGGCCACATCACAACTTAGAAAATTTGTGGCCTTTGAGACTTCAAGCTCTTTCTGTGAACTCGTGTTCTTATGACCTCTAAGGCAAGGAGACAAACCATGTGGTCACATTTAATGTATAAAACAATTTACAATAGAAAGGGGACTGAGATTACCTTATCCTGGACTGGATACCCAGGTCCAACAGCAGCCTTGACCACCAAACCTGAGACCTCCGATGGGCAGCCCCACCCTTTCTTAATTGGTCTGCACACGACCAGCCAAAAAATTATGATCTCTGAATCGCCAAACCTCAATGGGCAAGGCTTTTTACTTTTTCATTCTTCCCTCCTTCACTACAGTCCTCTCCTTCCTTCCTGGTCTTTCCCTTTTTCCCTTCCGCCACTTCCTTCTTCTCTTCAGGTCTCTCCACTCTCCACAGGCCTGCCCTACTCTGCCCCAGGTACCACTTGCCAACATTCTGCTCTCCCTCATCTTCCTCTCTTCTCAGGTTTTTTCCTTTCTGTTATCTCATCACTTTCTTACATCTGGGTAGCTCCCATTTTTATCACCGCTTCCAATGCTCTGAAAATGCACCCTATATATAGGTTGTACCCCTCCTCACTCCAACAGGTCTACTGCCTAGCAATTTTTAACCGTCTCTTCCCAATCTGCCCAATGCTCAATCACTTCTTGACAGCTCACTAAGTGAGGCTTGTCACCTCCACCTTTGGCGGCATTCCCCACATTCTCCCGTGGGCCAGGGCAAGAATTTACAATGATTATCGACTCCCACAGATAATTTTGGCAACACTGGTTATTACAGTATCCTCATAGTGAATTAGAAGAAATTGAAGTTGCATATATCATTGTTATATTAAAACTGGATGAGACATCACTAACGCATCGTGACCTCATCAGTGCGGAGACATCACAAACTCATTGTGATACCATATTACCATTGTGCCACCATGATCATATTGTGACATCCCAAACCTATTATGACCTCAGAAGCTTTGAAAGCTTGGCCTTTGTGTCATCACAGGCCCTTTGTGTACCCATATCCTCACTTTGAGCAAATTGAGATCAGACATGCCATTTTAACATGGCAAAACTTTTGTGACATCATCACCAGTGTAACATCACATTGTTATTATGACACCATCAACCCATTGTGACATCATATAACAACAATGACTTCATAGCATTATGACATCACATGGTCATTGTGATGTCACAGATACATTGGAATGCCTATTCTGTGATTTCATTGTATTTCAAATGTGGCAGGTGGGTTGATAACAGAAATAGATTGTGATAACATAACCATAATGACATCACAATACCTTGATGACACCGCATTGCCATTATGATATCACTAACCCACTGTGACATCACAAAACTGTCCTATCCTCATAAATGTTTTGACATGCTGCCAGTGTGATCACTAGCCTCTCTGAGCTCATAAATTGTTTAATTCATAATACATCAGGTATGATATGTGATATCAGAAATCCACTGTGACATCACGACCACTGTGACATCACATTGCCAGATGTCATGAACATTGAGTCACATTGTGACTTTATAAACCTGGTAAGATTCATTACACTTGTGCCTACATATGCCTTTGGATACATCATTATCCCTTGTGAACTTATATATTCATTGTCAATTAGAGACCTAGCATAAGATGTGACATCACCATCCCATTGTGAAATCACAAATCTATATGACCTCATCACCTATACGGCATTACCAACTATTTGTGACTTCAAAACAATACTATCTCATGTAATAGTAACATTATATTGCCAATGGGATATCTCTGTCCCATCGCATTTCCACCAATATATTAGGTACTCATAATATTTTACAAAATTTATGGCCTTTCTGACTTCTAGCTCTATACAATGGTGATATTACAAATTCATAGTGACATCACTATCCAAGTGTGACCTTATCCCCACTGTGACATCACAAACCCATTGTGACAACATATTTCCACAATGATATCACGATCACCTTGTGATATACCAAACCTGTTGTGGCCTCTTAGCACCTTTGAAAAAGCAGATGGTTTTTGTGACATCACAGTCCTTTGGGGTAGTTATATCATTGTGAACAAAGGACAACTGATATCAGACATGCCATTGGACCATTACAAATGATTTGTGACATCATCTCCAGAGTGAGATCACATTGTTGTTAGGAAAACATCAGACCATTGTGACATCCCAAAATGACAATGACATCATAGCATTATGTCATCACATTTTCATTGTGAAGTCATAGAGACAATGTGATTGCCTATTCTGTGATTTCATTCTATCTGAAATGTGGTATATAGTTTGATTTCAGAAACCCTTCACCATTGTGACATTACAATCCCTTTGTGACCTCATATTGACATTGTGATATCATTAATGCAAAGTAAAATGACAAACCTATTTTGTCCTTCATCTGGGCTGAATGCCCAGAGCTAAATTCAGCCTCAACCACCATGAACCCTCAGAGCTCCAAAGAGCAGCCCAGCCATTTATTAACTGGTCTGCAAACAATCATCCCCCAAAATAATGATCTCCAAAACTCCACATTTCAAAGGACAAGGCTATTTCCTTTCTCTTCATCCTCCTACTCTCCAGACCTGTCCTACATTTCAGGTCTTTTCATTTTTTCCTTCCACCATTCCCACCATTCCACCTCTACTCTTGACAGTCCTGCCCTGCCCTATCCAGGTGGCCAGCTGCCATCCTTCACCTCCTGCTCTCCCTCAATTTCCTCTCCTCCCAGGTCTTTACCTTCCTGCAGTCTCATCACTTCTTTCTTTCCAGGCCTTTCCCCTTTTTCTCTCCCCTTCTGTTGCTCTGAACATGCAGCCTATATATAGGCTGTGCCCTTCCCCCACTGTGATATATTTCCCGCATAAGAGTTTTCAATCAACACTTCCCAAATGTTCATGCCAAATCACTTCTTGGCAGCTCACTATGTTGGGCTTGACATCCTATCTCCTTCAGCAGCATGTCCTGCCCCTTCCAGTGGCATGCAGCCACCCTCTCTGGTGGTCCAGACCAAGAGGCCATAATGACTATCTGTTCCCGTGGATTATAGGGGCACTGCTGGTTTTTACCGTGTCCTCATGGTGGTCTAGTAGCAATTGAAATTGGGCAAATAATTGTCATATTACAAAGTCGTGGCATAACTAATCCATTGTGACTTCATCACCAGTATGACATCACAAACCCATTGTAACATCACATTGCTGTTTTGACACAAGGATCACATTGCTACATCCCAAATCTATTATGACCTCTTACATCCTTTGAAAAAATACACAGATTTGTGACATCACATTCCCTTTGTGTACTCAAATCCCCACTGTGAAATATTGACAATTGAGAATCAGACAGGACATTTTAACATCAAAAACTGTGAGTTCATCACAATTGTGACTTCACATTGTCATTTTGACAACATCTGCACATTGGGAAATTACACAACTAAAATGATATGATAGATTTACAACTTCACATTGTCCTTGTGACATCATAGACACATTATGAATGCCTTTTCTGTGATTACGTTCTATTTAAAATGTGGCTTGTAGGTTGATATCATAAACAAATCGTGAACTCATAAACACTGTGACATTACAATCCCTTTGTACATCACGTTGCCACTGTGATATCACAATAACCACATATCACAATATCACATAACCCCCCGTGACATCACTAACCTATCCTGTCATCATAACTTTTGTGACATGCTGCAATTCTAATATCTTAGGCCTTTTTGTCCTCATAATTTCTTGTTGAATTCATTAAATTTCACATATGACATTTGATATCAGAAATTCCCAGTGACATCATGACCATGGTGATATCACACTGCCAGATTTCATATCCATTGTGACAAATTCTGACATCACAAACCTTCTAGGATTTCATTATATGTGTGACAACACATACTATTGGAGAAACCAAAGTCCCTTTGTGAACTCATATACTCATTGTAAGGTAAAAACAATTGAGAACCATCATGTCATTGTGACATGCCCAACACACTGTGACATCACCAATCTTTCGTGACCTTATCACCAATGTAGCATCATCAACTAATTGTGACACCAAAACAATATTTTGACATTATGTATTGAGTTGACATTGCCATGGTGATATCACTGTCCCACTGTGTATTCACAAGCCTAATATGACCTCATAACATTTATAAAAACTCATGTCCATTAAGACTTCAAGCTCCTTCTTTGAACTTGTATGCACATTGTGAAATACTAGCAGTTGAAACTGGACATGTGTTTGAGATATTACCAAATCATTATGACACCATAGGCCTGTTGTGACCTCATCACCATAGTGTATCATAAAGTTATCCTGACCCCTAAGTTCCTTTGAAAACTTGTGACATCACAGTCCCTTTGTGGATCCATATCCTCATTGTGAACACATAATTGAATTCATATATGACATTGTAATATCACAAACCCTTTGTGACCCAATCACCAGTGTGACAACACATAGTCATTATGACATCATTACCTCCTTGCAACATCAATTTACAATGACCTCATAGCATTATGACATTAAATTTTCATTGCGATGTTATAGACACATTGTAAATGCCTATTCTCTTAGTTCATTCTATTTCAAATGTGGCATTTGGGTTGATATCAGAAAACCATTGTGATCTCATAAATATATGGCATCACAATTACTTTGTGACATCACAGTGCTATAGTGATTTCACGAACACACTGTGACATCACAAACCTGCCCTCTTCTGTCGGGTCTTCATCCATCCCACGAAAGCTGGACAGGGTCCCAGGAAAGCTACGTGTGGCTGCTCGCCCATTCCTCAGCCTCCCTTAGCCCAGGAGACAATCAGATGCAGTGAGTCAAGTCAAGAAGGGACTCGTTTATTAACACAGAGCAAGACCTTTTTAAAGCAAAAGACTGCGTGGGAGGAGAGGAAATGGAACCAACCATTCACTGTAAAGGTAACACCTTATCATACACCTAAGCTTCCACAAGCTGTTTACACACGGAAGGTAAACAAATCAGGCTCTGCTCAATCAACATCCTCTCAGGGCCATCTTTGCTGCCTGTGTGCCCCACAGATTCCCCCTTTCTGTATTAATGGCAGATACAACTCCCAGTTAGTTATCCTTTTCCTCTCCTCTGTAAAGGTTATTTTAACAGGATTAGATTGGTAAGAATAGCATTGGCTATGCAGGGGGTTTGAGGCAAGTCTGGGGGTCAAGATTTGCCAGAAAAGGATAGGGCCCTTGTGCGTGATATAAGAGCCTGTCCCTGTTGCCTCACATCCCCAACTAGCATAGTAATAAACATCAGCCCCACCACAGTTAGAAATGTCTGAAGTAGTTCGATTAATTCCGGGGCATATAGAACAGTCTTTATCTTGTCTTCTTCAGAACATGGGAGCAGCCTGTGTATTGGGAATTCCACACATGCAACACAGTGCATCCTCGTGGGCCCCCACTCTCAGGCCATTCTACTATAGTCCAGAAAAACAAGGAAAAAAAAAACTCTGCAGACATAGCAATGTAATCCCGAGCACCTGGATTCTTTCAATTAAGCCAGTTCTTTGTTTGTGCCTCCAAGCAAGTACAGGGGTCAAGATGACCTTTGAGTTTTACTGTTGTCTCCCAACACTACGTCTTTGTTCAAAGAAGAGAATCCGCCTGTCTTAGGTTGGGTGAATCATCTAGTCTGTCTTACCCTTCATCCAGAACTTCTTCAGAGCAAAGGAGAAGGCCCTGTCTTAGTTGGTCAGACTGGCACCTCTCTCTTACCCATCTCTGGCTGCGGTTCCTCTTGAAGGAAATTCATAACTGGCTGGCTAAACTCATAAGAGGATTGCAGTGCACATATAATGCAAGGAAGGCATAGAAAAACCATCAGCAAAAGCATTCCCAGGCCAAGCAATGTCATTAGCAGTCCTTTAACAGTCAGGAATGGGACAGCAGTCTTTGCGATTTCAGAGTCCAGAGGTGGGGCTTGTAAAAGGAATATTAGAACAGGTAGCATTAAAATAAATAGCTCCTACAAAAATATTAAATGGTCCATATGTAATGACATAGGGAGGTGATCAAAATGAAGGTCAAGCCACCAGGTCGAAGGGACAGCTTCTCTTGTGTAGCTATGTCTGCATTGCCAGCAGTGATCACTGCCCAGGTCACCCAATGAGGTTGATGTGGATTCCTTAGCCATTGCCGGCACTGGGAGGGTCAGAAGAGCCAACAGCTGGAGTATTACCATCTGCAATTGTTAGAGAACACAAGAGCTTCTCAAGGGCTGATTGCCCTTGGGAATGGTTAGTTATCTTTCTTGCTTTCCCTCCTTTAAACACAAGCCTCTGCCACCATAGCCATTTTTCTTTCCTTGTTGGTTAGTTTACACTTGGGCATCCTCCTGTATAGAGGAAATCGGTAAAACTTTAAGGTTCCTGGCAAGGACGCAAATGGAGGTTGACATCTCTGTGGGAAAAATGCATCCAAATCTCCTGCCCATGGTAACTAGCAGGTCAGGTTCTCTCCATTGTTGTGTCAGGGGGTCCTTCCACCTGAATTTCACTTGGGGCTTAGGGTTTAGTTGTCCCCAGTGCTTCTGAAAACTGGATTCAGTTGCCCCTTTTGGAAAACTTAAAATGTTAATGGTAAACAAAGCTATCTGTAACTGTATATGGGGGCTAACTCCCACTTTTTGTTTTAATAATTTCTCCTTAAGACATTGGTGATTTCTTTCTATAATTGCTTGGCCTTGGGGATTATAGGGAAATACTATAGTATGATTAATGTGCCATTTGTCAAAAAATTCTGACATTGCTTTACTAACAAAACAGGGTCCATTATTGGTTTTAACTTGTGCTAGTAGAACCAAGGTGGCAGAGCATTGAAGAAAATGTGCTTGTGAATGTTTAGTTCTTTCTCCTATATGTGCAGTGGCCCAGCATGCTCTTGAGTAAGTATCTATACAAAGATATTTTTAAACGTACCAAAGGCTAGGAAATGAATAATGTCTGCCAGGATTAAGGCCTCTGAGATTTACCGCTGGTGGTTGTAATGGGGTACTTTTAAGAAGGGCTGGCATGTTTTGCAGGTATGTACTATCTTTTTGATATCCTTTACAGGAATCTGAGGAAATCTATGTTGAAGACCCCTTCAGTTAATGTGGGTGAAATCATGCAAACAGGTAGCCTCTTGTAATGTTAATACTTGTGGTCCAGTAGCTAACTGGTCCGCCCAATTATTGCCTAGGGATCAAAACACAGGAAGTTTTGAATGCCCTCTCAAATGTTGAATATGAATAGGGGCTCCTCACCCTTCTAACACACCCTTAAGGGTAACCATAAGAGGGGAAATAGGGTTTTCATCCAGCTTAATATGTGCCTGAGAAATATGAGGGAACAAGTTAATCATATATAGGATATCAGAATACAAATTAAAGGGTTTTTTAATGTCCTGAAGGGCCATAATTACGGCCAGAATTTCTTTATATTGTGCTGACCCTTGACAAGGTTGAAATATTTGTTGGCTCAGGGTCTTTTGTTGCTCTTCAAAGGCAGCATACACAGAGCCTGCTTTACCTCCATCAGAAAAAAATATGGAGGGCACCAGGAAGATTCGTAGGAGAAAATAGAGAAGGCATTTTGAGGGGAAGTCGCCATAATGTGACAGTCCATTTGGATGGTCCATAATGGCAATCAATTTGGCCTAGGAACCCCTCCTCAGAGAGAGCAAGATGAGCATTGGCTTGAGTGAGCCACTCAACGTCTACCATCTGAAAAGGAAAAACAATGGAGTGAGGGTTGAGGCCATAATGCCTTTGAGCTTGGGTCCTTCCCTTGACAATAACATCTGCAAGTTGGCCTGCCTAAGAGTACACCTGAGGTGTGACGCCCAGGGGAGTATGAAACCACTCTAATGGCTCCCCCCTTTAAGTTAAAACTGCAGAAATCATTGTAACACCTATAAACAACTAAGGTATATTCTGAAGGTAGAGTGGAAGTCCAGGGCATGCCTCTTAGGGGCGTTCCTACTAACTCCATCCTTTCATTTATCTTACTTAGATCTTGGAGTATACGCCAAGCCCCAGAAGGCATTTGAATAACAGATACAGGTGTGTTCCAAGGATTAATAGAAGGACATACGTGCCCAAGGTTTATCTGTTCCTTCAGCAAGAAGTGGAGGGCTACAAGTTTAGGTTTGGTCAATGGCCACTTCTCCACCAAGATAGGGCTTCTGGGTTTCCACCTAATGGGAGGTACTCAAAAGCAGTGGCCTTTAGGATTGGGGGTGTAACTGAGCGGATCCCCTATATTCTTCTCTGTAATTATGAAAGTTAAAAATCCTTTTCCTTAATTCTCTCTAGATCCTGTTTAAGCCTTTCTGCTTCTTCTCCATCCAGGATATCATCATAGGATGCTCAATGGTCTGTAGTGACCATGGCATCCATTTATCTTAGCATGTCTTGCCCTAGTAAATTGGCAGTGAGTTTTTTGCCACTAAAAAGCATATCTTATCCCGTTCTCCATCTGGTCTAGTCCATTTCATATGGGCAACCGTCTCTTTGGACTGGGAGTTGCCCTCTACCCCCAATATTGGGGGCCTTGGTGCAAGCTTCCATTCCAAGGGCACTTCCTCCTCTCTGAGTATGGTTTGATCTGCCCCCGTGTCAATTAGGCAGTGAAATTGCTTCCCACCTGTGAAAATAGTAATTTTAATGTGGAGTCCTTCCTCCAGGGACACAGTCCTATGGGCCTGGGTCATCCTGCCATGAGGCTGCCTGGGACTCACAGCACAGTGGGTTCCTCCTTGAGTTAATGGGGCTGGAAGACACCACTCCCCTAGTTTAAAGGCTTCCTATTTACATCAAATTTGGATGGACAATCTTTTTTCCAATGGTACCCATTCCTTCACCTGGGGCAGGGTGTAGGGGGAGGTTAGGACCTCCCGGGCCGTTTGGAAGGGGGGGGGGGTTGTTGTGAATAGTCCCTCTTAAAGTGCCCCTCCTGCCCGCATTTAAAACAAGTCCCTCTCCCCAATGGTTTTCGGGTTCTTTGGCTTTGGGCTGCCAGCACCTGGGTAATAGCCTCAGTCATTGCAGATGTCTGAACCTGTAAAGCTAAAGGTTATGATTGTGACTGGTGCTGTTGCATTCCCACATCCTGTGAGGCCACCACACATCTGCTCATGGAACTCTCTCTAAATCCTATGCAGGCAATGAGGTGGTCTGCATTCACCCCTTTCCAAACCAGCAAATTTACAAACTGATCTTGGAGGTTCCCTGCCAATAGCTTGTGGTTAATACTCTGTTGGACTCAGTCTACAAACTCAGCTAGAGGCTCACCAGGTTTTTGTCTCACTCCTGCTATGGGGGATTCAGTGGGCCTATCATCCAGTTTGTTGCCTACAGCAAGTCCTGCCTGTCTCACCTGTTCATTGTACGGGCCAGATATTGTGGCCTGTTGGACGCCAGTGAAGTACCTTTCCCCTGACCCTGTTAACATGGCAAAAGTAATAGGTATCACGGGTTGAGCATGCCGGTTATTCTCCACCCGCACTCTGCATTCCTCCTTAAAGAAGGCACACCATTTAATAAACTGAGAACTGATGAGGAGGGCTTTGGCCACATCCCAACAGACACACAATTAGGTGATAAGCAACGTCATGTAATAGGGTCTGGGCCCAAGGAGAGTTTGGGCCATCCTCCACCACCACCTTGTGGAGCTCTTTCAGATCCTTAGCTTCCCATGGATACCATTCCAAGGTCATATTACCTCCTGGTGCCAGATTGACCGGATAAGCTTGGGGAAGTGAATCCTGTGGTCCGGACTCCTATGTGGCACTTCCCTTAAATGTCAAGACTCCAAGTAGGTTACTATCCCAGCCCTCGGCCCCTTTATGGAAGGTTGTAGGGGTCTGGGTCTTGCAGGTCACTCTTGCAGCTCCCGTTAGGCGCCTTACCTTCCCTCCCCCCCAATCAGGGGAATAGTGTGGGGACCTAGGACCGTCAATGGCACCCAAATCATAGGGGGTAACTTTCACCCTCATCTTGACTTCTACTGTGCATGTTTTGGTGCGTTCTCAGTGGAATTTGACCCATTCCATTTCCTTCTCACTTCCCAAGTCCTCCTTTACTCCCTCTAGGCCTAATGTTGCCCCTTTCTCCTTCCTCTGTGAAATTGCATTACCCATACTAAGGGTTTCACTTACCCTGAGAGAGTGCTTAGCCTCAGCTGGTATCTTTTCCTTTTGATCCCCATGTGGGGAGCCAGATGTCAGGTCTTCGTTTGACCCACAAAAGACGGACAGGGTCCAAGGAAAGGTAGAAGTTAGAAGTTAGAAAGTTAGAAGGATTTGAGGGAAAGGTGTATTCTAAGTTGGAAGTGGATGCCCAGTAGGTGTTTGATAACAGAGATACCCTGGATAAAAAAGAGTCTAAGAAAGGGAGTTGAGTTTTGGTAAGAGCACCAGAATAGGGATCAAGAATCCCTTGGCAAAGACAATACAATTCATTTGCAAATGGCAGTAGGGAACCTCTAGGACTAGATCAGTGTGCTTATTGAAAGCAAAATGGACATTGGGAAAAGGAATATCCAAGGAGGAGAAAGATAGAAAATGACAGGTATGTAAACACATTAAACACTTGGAAAACGTGTTCATATCTCTGGAGTAACATGCAAAGGAGCTTGTTGCTCTGAATTCCAACTGTGTTCAATTTAAAAAGCAGCCATCTGAACTTAAGAAGAAATGTGGCAAAGAAAAATTCACACACTTTTATCTCAAAACACAGGCTTATAAAAGACTGAATCTCCATTATGTGCCAGTTAAAACCAACCAAGGTGTTAAAAGCACATAGAAGAACACATTGGATAAAACAGAGAGAATTATTTGATGTGAAGAAAAGATTTGAAGATATAAACTTGTGAGAGTGAAAAATGAGAAGAAAATCATCAAAAGGAACCTAGAAAACACTCAGAATTAAATGAAATTCAAATACAAACCCTGAATACGTATGAGACAAATTAAGGGACCACAGGCCGACAGAAACACAAGACACCAATACTGCCATCCTTGCTAACCACAAGTGAGGCCAAAAAGAGATCCTGTTGCTGCATTATGAAATCGTGGACCTGAAAAATGAGCTGGACCTGATATAAGAATGTATTAGGCTGTAGTACATGTCAATTATAAGCTCTGAAAATTGTCACCAGAAATGCAAAGCAACAGAGCGAAAAGGAAAGAGTAATTAGCAGAGAAGACAGGGAAGTGCTGTCATAGATGAGGTCAAGTAAAGTGAACAGGAAAATATCAGGCTCAACAAAGAGATTGTTACTCTTCAGAAAGTTAAACGGCCACATGCTTTGATAGAGAATGCTAGGGAAAAGGAAAGAGCATTAGGAAGAAAAAAAGAAGGGCTAAACAAACAGTTGAAAGATCTGTCACAAAAATACACTGAAGTTGAAAACTAGAAAAAGAAACTACTAGAGTAAAAGTCCCAAAAGACTGCTGAGATCTTCATCATAAATGTAATGCAGAACCTTCACGTCCCAATGGAACAGGTGGAGGTGGGACAAAATACCTCATAATAGCACTTTTGTGAACTTCAGGGAGGAGCTGAAAATCAAGCAAAGGTATTGTGAGAAGAAGCAGCAGTTGTCCAGTCAAAAGAACTCTCCTGTGACCCTGCCAAAACAGTTACAGTTTAAGGAGCACATTGAGAAGAAGAGTGGGATTTTGAAAGCAAATTTGAGAGAAAAGGAGGAGAATAAAATGGAAGAAGTCTCCAAGGTTCAGAGTACTGAACAGATGTTAAAAAAACTAGAGACCCTAAGATACAGGGAAACATCTAAGCTGATCAGGTAGCTTGGGAGATTACTCTAAAACCAGTAGGATCTCTAGAACTACTGGTCATTAACATTAAAGGAAGAAGCAAAAACAGTTGTAATAAGTGTGCAAATTTTGACACTGAACTTGTGAAAAAAGCATACAGGCTCAAGCTTTCTGTCAGTTTACGTGTAGATATTTGAACCCTGGTAAATTTCCCGAGGCCACTACCTAAACTGTTCTGAAAACCAGTGAGGCCTTAGCGTGACAGTACTTTGTAAGGTGTGTAGGTAATTTCCAACAGGTAAATGCTGAAAAGCTGGAACGTATGGAAAGAATACATATGTGAGGAAACTCAGATGGTGAATTTGGGAAAGTGGACTTCACAGAGGTAAAGCTGGAAAGTATGGGTATTGGTATCTATTAGTAATAGTGGACACTTTTTCAGTCTGAGCTGAGGCATGTAATAATTCCTTGATTTGGCTTACCCTTAGCTGGGGGTTCCAAAGATGGCTCTGCATTCATGGCCCAAGTTCTCAATTATTAACTAACACTCTAGGAATAAATTAGAAGTTACAATCCATTTATAGAGCTCAGAGTTCAAGGCATGAGAAAGAATGAATATGCCCTCAAAGCAAACAAACTAAATTAAATACAGAGACTGTCCATGGCTAGGTGAGCCTCCTCCACTTTGCTCTCCTTTGAGCAAGATGTAGCCCTTGTGTTAAAGGATTTAATCCCTTTGAAATACTTTAGGGAAGACCACACCCTTCAGTTCCTAAATTTGGGAAGGCTATATTAACAGAAATGTCTAACTACAATCTGTAGGCTTTACAACATATTCTTTTATGGACCTATCCTTTGGTAAAGAAAGCCCACCAGCCACATAAGAAAAAGTCCACCTGAAGGGGAGGGGCCAAGATGGCGATGGAACAGCAGGAAAACACCACAGCTCTCCCCAACGAAATACAGAGTTTGGATTTCAATGCTCCGTTTCTGCAAGTGACCCACAAAAAAAAAAAGGCAATTACTCAGAGAGATACAGAAAGTGAAAAAAGAAAAGGGAAAAACCTACACAGACAGTAAAGTAGGAAGACCCTTCCCCACCCCTTGTTGGTGATGGGGCTCCCCACTGAGCAGCTTAAGTGGTGGAGCTTTGTGCCAGGTTGCTTAAGTGGCCTGGCTCTGGACCCTCTGAGAACTACAAACCCACAAGCATCCCAAGGCTCACAGAAGACTCCCAAGGTCCAGTGCCTACCCAAAAATACAAAATGAAATCTCAGAAGACAGAGCCGGCCTGAAGATTCCCCTCACCCTCCCTGGCATGGCGTCTCTGCCTGGCTGGTGCAAGCAGCCCAACCCAGTCAGGAGCAGCAGCAGCTGTCAGCAATGGCAAACAACACTAGACTGGCAGTGTAGCACCTCTGTCCTGCTGGTGTAAACAGCCTAGCCTAACCTGGATCAGCAGCAGCAGCTGGCAGTAGTGGCAAACCACCCAGACTCTGGGCACAATGCCTCTTGGTACTAGCCCACAGGAACAGCCCAGACCAGCCCAGGGCGGCAGTGATAACTGTGGCAAGGACAGCGGCAATGAACAACTCCAGAACAATGGCTGTTTGTGCCTCTCCATACTGGCCCGCATAAGCAGCCTAGCCCAGCCTGAGGCAGCAGCACTGGTTAACACTGACTCGTGGTGGTGTGGAGCGCCTCTCCATACCAGTTTGCATAAGCATCCCAGCCCAACCAAAGGTGGCAAAGGTGGTGAACAACCCCAGGCATGACGCAGAGTGTGGTGCTGATCAACCCAAGAAAGCCTCATGAAATTTCCTGCCTGGTCTGGCTTTGAACCAGAATACACAGATCTGAGCCTCCTGAGTAGCTACAATTATAGGCATTCACACCAGCAGGGTCTAACTCTTGCCAACCCCTTCACTTTTTCTACAATAGATCATTGCTTAGTTCATACAAGGACTTTAAGCAAATACAAGAGGATCCACATAATACCCTGTATTCTATCTGACCACAGTGGAATCAAACTAGTTCTCAATAAGAAGACATAAAGTAGAAAAAACTTAAACACATGAAAATTAAACTGCACTAAGTTGAACAACACATGAGTCACAGAAGAAGCTAAAGAAGAAATTAAAAAGTTCCTATAATTCAGTGAAAATGAAGAAACATCACAAAGAAACCTATGGGACCCAGCGAAAGCAGTCCTCAGGGGCAAATGTATTGCTCTCAGTGCACATATCAAGAAAACAGAGACCAAGTAAACAATCTTATGATACAACTAAAACTGCTACAGAAATAAGAAAAAAATTGAACCTAAAGTTGCTAGACAGAGATAACCAAAATAAGAGCTGAAATTAATGAGACAGAGACTGAGAAAATTATAAATAAAATTAATTAAACAAAAAACTGTTTTTAAGAAAAAAATTAATAAAACTGACAGACCACTGGCAAGAGTAACTAACAAAATAAGAGAGGAGACCCAAATCAATATTATCAGAGATACCACAAGAAAAATTACAACAAACATCCAAGACATCCAAACAATCATAAGGACTCTATAACAATCATAAGTGACTCTACTCACAAAGGAAGGAAAACCTAGCAGAGATGGATGAATGTCTACAGAAATACAAATTGCTATCCCTCCTGTCCTTTTTGGTCCTGCCTCTTCACCACGTATGTATGGGGGCAGCAGTTTAGTAAATAAACTTCTTTTCCTGCCTTAATAGTGTGTGTGGTATTCTCTTCATAGGCTATCGAATGAAACCTACCTATTTAATATTCCTTACATATGATGCTGTGACTCAGATGGGGTTTTTGAGTTGGAAATGTTAGAATTTCCTAACCACCCCTTTTCTGTGAACTAAACTGCCTTGAGACACCACACGAGATTTTTCACCAATACCATTGCTGGCCTTCATATCCACATCCACACTTCTTTTCTCTGGCGAGTGAAACTACTCTCTACAGCTCTCTGTTGCTCAATCTCTGTTCAGATGTGGCGCCATGCCAGATACTCTTATGGTCTTTAGGGGAAAGGCTGGTCACCTCCGAACCCGAGGATACTTGGTTATGGGGTCTTGACCATTTCTCTCTAGAGTGCTCTAGAGGAAGTAGGGACAACGCTTCTGCCTAGTCAGCTCTCGTTCACTCAACGGACTGACTCTCCTCCACATTTAATGGGGTGCTACAAGGCATGCCCGAGCCATAAAACCCCTCTGAAATTCCTCCTGTGCTCCCTGGATAGCCAGAGCACCTAATTTTTTATGCTTTTCTCAGATTTAGACAATTTTTGCCTCTGCAATGGTAAATGGTCAGAAATCTGTTCACTTTCAGTATCTCTTTGCTCTCTGCTAATCATGTCCAACTTTCTATATCTCTCCCTTTCTACAACTATTTGTATTGTGCTATGAAGCCTGCGACATGGGATGGGTCCAGGGCACCCATTCTAGGTTGCCTCTAAAAGGCTAGCAAAACTAGGCTTGATTATTTGTTCAGGCTTTCTTTGCATTTTTTTAGAAATTTGCCATCTTGACCAAATGGTGGGTTAAGGATTTGGCCCACTCCAATCCTTACACTTCCAACAAACTTACTTCTCCTCCATCCATCTATGTAAATGTGCCTTGCTAATAAGTTGCTCTTTTCACAGAGTCTGGTAACTAAGGCCCAACCATCTGATGTGCTTTGTTAGCAAAGATGTCTAAACATTGTTCTCTAAAATTTTAGGATTTGAGTTTTGCTTCTTTTGTTTTGTGTTGTTTAGTTTAGTACTGAATACATGATGCTAAAATATTGGGCATATTTGTGCTAAGATTCTCCCATCTAACAAGTTTTGTCATTGCAGAATATTTGGTCAATTCTTGATAAGGACCAGGTAAGGTCTACTTATTCTATTTGATCTCCTTGCTGCTTTAATTGGAAATAACAAAGGGTTTTCGAGACAAAAGTTGCAATTCAAATCCAGCCCGGGCTGAAAAATCCCTAACACTCCATCTCCCAACTAACCTGCAAAGAACCAGGGTGGAAGCTTTGCTCAAGCCTCTTAACTCTAACCAGGGTACACTGCAAGTGGTATTATAACTCAAAGTGGTAGAGTGCTAGCCTTGAGCAAACGTGCTCAGGGACAGTGCCTAGGCCTTGAGTTCAAACCTCCTTGAATACCAACTGGGACAAACCATCCCAGCAACAACACTTAGACTAAGCCAGTCTGCAGAACAAAGGAACATGGAAAGGAATAAGAGGAGATGATACAAATCAGCCACTTTGTGCCTGCCCTTTCAAAATTAACCAGAGCTGGGAGGCCAATAGAAGTAAGAAGACTGCCCATCTAATGTCCATACCAGTCTAACTTTCAACTGGACAGGAATTTATATTCTTGCCTTTGTCACTTGCCTTCTTCTCTACCTAGTCGCCAGATGTCAGAAGTAGATAGGGATATTTCCACCAACATTTTCAGCCCCAAGTCCTTCCTCTTGCCATTTATTTGCTCTCAAGTATATTTTTTCAGTCCCTCAATGCCTCATGAGACTTCTCCATACTTCGTCCAAGAGACTTGCCTCCTCCAGACTTCATCTAAGGACTCATTGTCCAAGTGACAGCTGTTGCCTGCTGCCTTCTCTTAGATGGGATCTCATTTCAGCCATTTACCCCTACTGTTCAGACCCCTTGCAAACAGGAAATCGACAGAGAGAATCTTCACCCTTTTTCATAATTATCAAAAGGCTGGAATGTAAGGTCTGAACAGTAACACCTCCCTCCTTCTTGGCTAAGTTTCTGCCCAATATCTGTAACATAGGTAACTAGCAGACCTGGAAGCAGCCACCTTCCCCTCCTTCTAGGGCATATCCTGAGCCACCTCTGGTCACAAACCTCCCATCTGACCATAGGAGGGTCCCAGACCCTGAGGTCATATTGAGATCCAGTGTGGCCACACCTTTCCCCCATTGGGCCACACTTCTTCCTTTCCCTAGCCTAGATAAGTCCTGGCCCAGAGGTGGGTCTCCCCCTTCCTTTTAAGCTATGCTTCTCCACCATACATGGTGTGGGCAGCAGTTCAGTAAACTCTTTTTCTGCCTGAGAAAAAGAAATACAAATTGCCCAAACATAACCAAGAAGAAAGAAATCAATTAAACATGTCAATTACCTACAATGAGATAGTAGATGTAATCTGAAATCTTCCAACAAGAAAAGCCCAGGACCTGATGGATTCACTACAGAATTCTGTAATGCCTTTAATGGGAACTAATACCCATACTCCTCAAGCTCTTCAGAGAAGTAGAAACAGAGGGAGTAATCCCAAACTCATTCTATGAAGCCAATATCACTTTCATCCCCAAACCAGGCAAAGACCCCACAAAAAAACTACACACCAATCTGTTTTATTAAGACAGATACAAAGCTCCTCCATAAAATTGCAGCCAACAGAATCCAGAAACATATCAAAAAAATCATACATTATGACCAAGTGGGCTTTATCCTAGAGATGCAGGGATGGTTTAATATATCTAATCAATCACATCAACAGATCCAAGGTTAAGAACCATATGATTATCTCCATTAATGCAGAAAAGGCTTTTGATAAAATTCAGCACTCATTTATATTAAAAGCTATGGAAAAATAAGAATTGAAGGAACATTACATAAGATAATAAAAGTCTTACATGGCACATCAAAGGCCAATATTATACTTAAGTGGGAAAAACTACAACCAATTCCCCTAAAAACAGGAACAAGACAAGGATGCTCATTCTATCTACGCTTCTTCAATATAGTTCTGGAATTCTTAGCCAGAGCAATAATGCAAGAGGAAGACATTAAAGGGATCCACAGGGGACAGGAAGAAGATAAACGCTCTCTTTTTACAGATGGCATTATTTTATAAATTACCAATCCCTAAAGCTCCATCCCCAAACTCTTAGAGCTTATAAACCAATTTGGCACAGTATCAGGATACAAAATTAACCCACAGAAATCAGTCGCCTTTCTGTATAGTATCAATGTACAAATAGAAAGGGAAATCAAATAAACAACCCCATTCACAATAACCGCAAAAAAAAAGTATCTAGGAATTAACCTAACCAAAGTTATAGAGTCTGTTTCATGAAAATTAAAAAAGCCTACAAAAAGGAATCATAGAGATTACCAGGAATTGGGAAGAAATGAGAAAAAATATTTACCAGTAATATAACAGAAAAACGTCTAATATCCATTATATTATAATATCCATTATATTATATATGGTGAAGTCAAGAAACTAACACTTCACAAACCTAACAAACCAATCTTGAAATGGTCAAGGAAGCTAAAGAGAGACTTCTCAGAAGAAGAGATAAAAATGGCAAAGAAACACATGAGGAAATGTTCATCATCCCTGGCTGTAAGGGAAATGCAAATAAAAACAGCTCTGAAATACCACCTTACCCCAGTCAATGTGGCCCACATCCTAAATTCAGCCAATGAAAAATGCTGGAAGGGATACAAAGAAAGAAACATTACTGCATTGCTAGTGGGAATGTATACTAATACAACCACTTTGGAAAGCAGTCTGGAGGTACCTTAGAAAGCTAAATATCGACCTGTCCTATGAACTGGCCATACCACTCCTAGACATCTACTGTGAACAACGGGAACCAGTGTACATAGACATACACACCTCTATGATTATTGCAGCACTGTTCACAATAGCCAAGATTTGGAAACAACCCAGATAAGCCACAACTGATAATTGTAACCAAAAAATGTGGAACCTATATAAAATAGAATACCATGTAGCCATTAGAAAGGACAAAATGATGGTATTTGCAGAGAAATGGATGGATCTAGACCAAATTATTTGAGTGAGGTAAGCCAAGAACAATGAGACAAATGGCATAAGGTCTACCTGATACGTGGATGCTAAAGCCAAAATGCAAGAAGGTACGACAAAGTAAACAGAACTAGAGAATCAAAGGACAGCCAGTCATTTTGTTGTATCACCATTAATGACTCCATGTTCTTGACTGTGTAGACGGTAGAAATATGCACGCAACGGAAGGAAGCCAGGAGGAGGAACACAATAAGTGGGAAATGGAACAACATACAACAAAGGGGCCCATCAGCTGGACATAGAAGAAAAATAACGAAGCAACCCAAATACAGTGATGGGAAGAGATGAATGAGAGGGAAAGTGGGCAAGAGGGAATAGCCTACATTAAGCAAAAGCAAAAATATGTAAATATCACCTGGGGTGGGAAAAATAATTTGGATTGTAATAGCTCATGGAATTAACAAACTTTGGACCATGATAACAATAATTGGCCTTGTCAAGGTTAAAATGTGTTTGTGACTTTAAGTTTCACAATTCCACAATACTGTGAAATATGTGAAATATATGTAATCACCTATCTCAATTTTTACAAAAAAGTGTGAGAAGGGAAGGGTTAGAGGGATGGGTGACAATGTTGTCAGATACCTTGTATTTGTGTACTGTTTTGTAGAATGGGAGCTTCTTTGTACAACGATTTAAAGGTTATAATCATAATAAGTGTTTAAAAAATAAACATTAGGATGAAAATAAAATTTCAAATATAAAATAAGAAATTAAATCCAGTTGGAAAGAAAATTTCTTTGGGGAGAATAGTTTAGTTTATTGTATAGCAAGTCTGACTTCAGAAATAAATTCAAAAACTACACCCAAGGTAAGTGAAATAAACTAAGAAATGGAGTTGAAAAAAGAACATAAGAAACTCAGCCCACTCTTTCTTTCCTGGACAGCTGGTGTGGATAAAAATGCATCATGCTCCTGAATTGGAACCAAAGTGGCAAGGATCTTACTTGGTGGTGATAACATCACTGTCGCCTATTAAATTAGCACGAAACAGCATTGGATCAATCATCTCAAGTGGAATAGGTAGTGGACCAGTATACAGAGAAGGCTGCAAGATGGACTGTTAAGGATAAGACTTACTAAGTGTTAATTATTGCTGACTAGTGTGTTTCTATAATTTACTTGTTTTCTATTTAATTCACCTTTTAAGCCTGCTCATTGGGTGGAGAGAAGGAATTTTTAGAATTTGGTAAGAAGGAATCAAGGATTTCATTGGACATGAAAAACAGTGTGGGATACATAAAGCAGCATGATCCCAATAATGAGCAAGGCTCACTAATCAATGTTGCCCTATGACCTGGCCCACTGGAGTGTATGGGGCATGCCACCCAAATGAGCAGGGCATGCTGCTGGAAGGGGTAGAATGTCATCCTCACATGATGATCTTTGAAGAATTGATTGGGGAACAGGCAGTTTGTGAAGTGATGGTTGAACACTATTAGGTAGGAGACCCACTGGAGTGATGGAGGGGTTCAACCTATATATATGCTGCATGGTCAGAGCAATGGAATTGGAGAAAATCAAGGGAAGACCTGCAAGGAAGGAAGTGGTGAGACAGCAGGAGGGGAAAGACCTGGGAGAAGAGGAAGTTGGGGGAGTGCAGGAGGGGAAGAAAGACAATTGGCCGGCAGGCCAGAGAAGTGTAGTGTAGAGGCCTAAAGAGAAGAAGGAAGTGATGGAAGGGAAAAAAGGGAAATGGAGGAAAGGTCTATAAAGAAGGAAGGAATAAGGGAAAAGGAAAAAGCCTTATCTATTGTGTGTGTGTGTGTGTTTAATCTTTGTTGACCTTTAGGTCCTTTTTTATTGTTTTCAATTTTTTCTGTCATTTTTCATGACTTAATTGCTGTTCTGCTCATCCCCAGATATATACCTGTCGTCAATTATTAGACCTTATCCCCCATTTTGTACATACTTAATCCAGAAATTTATTACTCAATTCACAAGCTCTTAGGCTTAACTTCTTGAAGAGCAGTATCATCTCTTTATACCTATATAATTATCAAGTTAATAATTTTAATTTTTTTTTATTTTTTTGCTTTCATGTTTCCTTTCTATCCCTCCCCTCTTCTCATCCTATCCTTTTCTTAATATCATTTCTTTAAAAGTACATAATTTTTAAGTGTTTCACTTCTCAAATTTAATTTTTGTTTTTCCAATTTTCTTTTTTAATTTCTCTCCTGTCATTCTGTCCAATCCTTTTCCCTCTCTGAGTTTAGGTATTGGTTACATTTACTCTCCTTTTACCCATCCACATCCCTCTAGTCCTATTTGTCCCCACATTTCTCCCTAAAGCTAATAATTTCTGGTTTATCAAATCCTTTTTTGCTGTTTGTAGCCCATTAATACATAGTTGTTTGATGTTGAAGATTGTATCTGTTGAATTAGATTGTATCTGCAGCTATTTTGATTGTGCAACTACAGGACTCTGGTTGATGCTTGCCTTAAAATAGTGTTCTAGCACAAAATTGGTGTTAATTTCATACCAAATAGGCAGAACAAGCTGAAAAGCACAATAAAAATGGCAAGTCCAGGTATCTCACTCCCACTCATGTTAATCAGGTGACAGACTTGTTAATGAATAATCCAGAGGAGTTCCATAAAAACCTGTACAAACGCTACTGGTAAAAATGGTGAATGAAATGATTGAAAACTTGCAAAGGACTCAGTGTGAGCGTGTTAGGGAGGGTGAAGAGGCAAACAAAAATTAATACAGGAATCTTGTAAGCATTAAGATGATACTTAAAGATTAATGCAGGAATTGCATAAGCAGGTTGAGAAGAGTCAAAGAGAAACACAGGAAATGTGTGAACAGGCTGAGCACAGCCATAGAGAATTACTAGAATTGTGTAAACTTCACTAAACTAATCAAAGAGTAATACAGGAATTACGAGAGCAGGATGAGATATCAATAGAGGCATTCATGGGATCCATAAACAGACAGCTGAAAGAAGTCAGGGAGATCACAAATGGAATGCTGAATGGAGCCTGACAGAAAGAATGGGTGTCCAGGGAAACCATAACCAATCAACTAAGTGATTTGAGAAACTGAACACCAAATTAAGGAAGTAAAGAATTTCATAATATATCTAAAACAAAGCAACAACAAAGAATTTGAAGCCATAAAATCCTACCAATTAGAAGGAAAAGAAATAAAAAACAAAGTAGAAAGTCTTGACAGTAGGTTAGACCATGCAGAAGATAGAATCTCAGGGATTAAAGACACCTTAGATATTATAGAGAAAAAGCATACAATTATGCAAGACAAATCCAAAAAATATGATAGATCTATTCAACATTTGGAAGACATCATCAGAAGGCCTAATCTAAGGATAATGTGTGTAGAGGAGCACCTAGAGACAGAAGTTAATGGTCTAGAAAATGTATTTAACAGAATTCTAGCAGAGAACTTCCAAAACATGCAAAAAGATAGGCCTATTCAGGTATAAGAAGCTTATGAAACCCCAGATAGACCAGACCAAAACAGGACATCCCACGGTCACATTATAATCTTCACAGGATCAATTCAGACCAAGGAATGGAGCCTTAAAGATCTCAAGGAAAAAAAGAACAATCACCTATAAACAGAAACCAGTCAGAATCAAACCAGACTTCTCAGCAGAGCCGATTAAAGAAAGAAGAGCCTGGAATGGTGTATGCCATGTGCTAAAGACAAACAACTATCAACCAAGAATACTGTACCCAGCTAAACTCTCCTTCATTACTGGAGGTCAAATAAAAACCGTCTATAGCACAGAAAAATTGAAACAATATATCTCCACCAAACCAGCCCTACAAAAGACAAAAGTACCCTACACATAGAAAACCAACCAGACCACAGTAAAAGCCAAGAAACAGCATCCATGTGAATAAAATTAGAACTCAACACCAAAAGCCAACAAAGAAAGTCCTGTACAACAGGGAGGCTGAACAACACACTGTTGAATCACGAATGAGTCATGGAAGAGATTAGAAAGGAAATGTAAATGTTCATGATATTAAAAAATGAACACACAAATTACCAGCTCCTTTGGGACACAGCAAAGGCAGTACTCAAAGGCAAGTTTATACCTCTGGGGTCCTACAACAACAAATTGTAGAGCTCTGAAACCAACAATTTAATAAGACATCTGAACCTCCTTGAAAAAGAGCAACAAGATAAACCCCAATCCAGTAGATGGAAAGAAATAATTAAAATTAAATAAGAATTAAATGAATTAGAAACCAAATATATCATAGAAAGAATCAACAAAACAAGGAGTTGTTACTTTGAAAAAATTAACAACATTGACAGACCCTTAGAAAATCTTATCAGAATAAGAAAGGAACTCACCCAAATTAAAAAAAAAAAAATTAGAGATGCGAATGGAAACATCATCACAGAAACAACCAAGATTCAAAAAATTATAAGGGAATACTTTTCAAACCATTATGCAAATAACTTTGAGAACCTGGCAGAAATGGACCTTTTCCTAGCAAATCTTAACATGCCGAAACAACCAAGATAAGTTAAATCAATTTAACATGCCAATATCAAGCATAGAAATAGAAACACCAATAAGCATCCTCCCATCTAAGAACCAGATGGATTCATAACGGAAATCTATAAGGCCTTCAAAGTAGAGCTCACACCAATACTCCTCCAAATCTTCAATGAAATTGAAAGAGAAAGTTCATTACAGAATTCATTCTATGATTCCATCAGAACCCTTATCGCAAAATCAGGCAGGGACTCATCAAAGAAAGAAAACTGTAGACCCATTTCTTTGATGAACACTGATACAAAACTCCTCAACAAAATTTGGGCCAATCGATGTCAACAATTCATCTAAAAAATCATACACAATGATCAAACAGCATTCATTTCAGGGATGCAAAGCTGGTTCAATATATGCAAATCGATTAATAAATTTCATCACATCAACAAAAGCAAGGATATGAATTACATAGTTATCTCAATAGATGCAGAAAAAGCACTGACAAAATCCTACACCCCTTTGCAATGAAAGCTCTGTAAAAACTATGAATCCAGTCAACAATGCTCAATACAATAAAGGCTGTATATGACAAACCTACAGCCAGCATTATAATTAATGGTGAAAAACTAAAGCCATTTCCTCTTAACTCAGGAACGAGACAAGGATGTCCACTCTCTCCACTTCTCTTCAATTTAGTATTTGAATGCCTAGCTACAGCAAAAGACAAGATGCAAACATAAAAGGGATCCAAATAGGGAAAGATGATGTAAAACTCTCCCTATTTGCAAATGACATGATGTTGTATTTAAATAATCCAACCGACTCCACTCCGAAATTATTCATGCTGATTCAAAACGTTGGCAAAGTATCAGGGGAAAAATTAACTCTCAAAAATCAATGGCTTTTCTGTATGGCAACAATGAGAAAAGCATGGCTGAAATCAGGAAAGCAACTCCATTCATAATAGCCCATAAAAAATAAAATACCTAGGTACTAACTTAATCAAAGATGTGAGGGATCTTTATGATGCAAACTTTAAAAACCTGACAAAGGAAATAAAACACGGAACTTAGAAAGTGGAAAAACCTCCCATGCTCCTGGATTTGAAGAATCAACATCGTGAAAATGGCAATACTTCCCTAGGCTATCTACAAATTCAATGTGATGCTTATCAATATTAAAAACTCATTCTTCAAGAAAATAGAATTGGCAATCCAAAAATTCATATGGAACAATAAAATACTCTGAATAGCATAAAAGATCAATAACAGAAAGAAAAGTGCTGGAGGAATATCAATACCAAATTTCAAACTCTACTACAAAGCCATAGTAATCAAAACAGCTCGGTACTGGCACAAGAACAGACCTCAGGACCAATGGAATAGAATTGAAATCCCAGAAATGAATGCACAGACCTATAGCCACCTAATCTTCCATAAGGGAGCTAAAAAAATAGAATGGAAGAAAGAACCTCGTCTGTAAATGGTGCTGACAAAATTGGTTAATCAATTGTAGAAAACTAAAGCTTGATCCATGTATGTCACCCTGCACAAGAATCAACTCCAAATGAATGAAAGACCTCAGAGTCAAAGCAGACACACTGAAAACATTGCAGGACAAACTAGGAGAAAACCTATGTTTCCTTGGCACAAGCTGAAATTTTCTTAATAGAGACCCAGAAGCACAACAAAGAAAGGTTGGACAATGAAATTGCATGAAATTTCAGAGTTTATGCATGGCAAAGACATAGCTAGCAAGATCAATAGAAAGCTCATGAATTGGGAGAAGATCTTCACTAGCCATACAACAGACAATGGTCTCATATCTAAAATATACCTGGAACTCAAAAAATTAAATCCACCAACAACAAATCCTCAAAGAAACAACTGCCCAACAAATAAGTAGACTGTAGACTAAAGAGAAACTTCTCTGAAGAGGAAAGGATAACCCATAGATACATGAAGAAATGCTCAACCTCCCTAGGTATAAAAGAAATGCTAATCTAAACTACATTGAGATACCACCTTATCCCAGTTCGAATGGATATTATGAAGAACTGTAATAACAACAGAAGCTGGACAGGATGTCGGTGGGACTATAATCTTGTTCAACCATGCTGGAAAATAGTATGGATGTTCCTCAAAATACTCAATATAGAGCTCCCCTATGACACAGCAATCCCACTTTTGGGCATTTACCAAATGATCACAAACAAGCCCATACTAAAGCTATCAGCACCACTATATTTATTGCAGAATTATTTGCCATACATAAGATGTGGAACCAACCCAGATGCCCCTCAGTCGATGAGTGGATCGATAAAATGCGGCAACAATGCTTGATAAGAAATGTACTCATTATCTTGCCCAGTAACTCCTCTGCACGGTATTCTTACAATAAAAAAATGTGGTATATATACACATTGGAATACTATGCCTCCATCAGAAAAAATGACATTGTCCCATTTGTTAGGAAATGGAAAGCCTTGGAAAATATTATATTAAGTGAAGTAATCCAGGCCCAAAGAAACATAGCTTCCATGGATTCCCTTATTTGCAATACCTAGTACATGTCAGAGATAAACATAAACTCTCAGACAAGTTGATGTTAGGTGAAATGAACACCAAGTTAAGGACTCAAATGGTTTTTCTTTCTTGCTGTTGTTTCTAGCATATTTACAAGATGATTTCTTGGTTGCTTTTTATGTCCCTCCCCCACGATATAACCTCTATTTTCACTGTATTTGATGTTGGTATAATTTGGGGAGGGGAAGGAAAAAACAAATTGGGATACATGTGAACCCATTGCAACAATGACATGTACAAGACGTTATGTCGAAAATTGAACTTTACAACTTTGGTGCAGAGGGCGGCGGAGTGGGGGGAAGGGCCGAAAGGGAGATGGGAAGGGATGGGAAGGGGAAACAAGGGAGGAGGCAACAATGCTTGATAAGAAATGTACTCATTACTTTGTCCATGCAATTTTAAAACCCTCTGTATGTATTTTCACATTAAAAATCATGAAATAATAAAGTAAAAATCCATGTCAATTTTTTTTTTTGCCTGTCATGGGGCTTCAACACTGGGCCTGAGCACTGTCCCTGAGCACTTCAGCTCAAGGATAACACTGTAGCACTTGAGCCACAGTGTCGTTTCTAGTTTTCAAGAGATATATTGGCGATAAGTGTCTCACAGACTTTTCTGCCCACACTGGCTTTGAACCACTATCCTCAGATCTCAGAATTTTGGGTAGCTAGAATATCAGGCATGAGCCACCGACGCTCAGATTCAAGACAAGTTTAAAAAAAGCAAGCTTATTGAAACTTCTGGTTTTTCTAATAAACAGTGTTATTTTTCAGCATTAATTTATAACTATCAGTAATTTTTAGATGTAACTGGGAATTTTTTAATAGAATCAAATATGTTTTACTATTACTCAGTATCTCACAAAAACCCACTGTAATTGACTTTCCCCAAAGGAAATTATTACATACTATATTACTCATTATTATTATTACACTCTATCTTACATATATAGAGAAGTGAAAATATTTTGGACCATTTCGTATAAATTAGTAGATGCTACTTTAGCATTATAAATTCACAACTGTGATTTTAAATGAAGGAAAGAAGATTTTCGAGTTAAAATGAAATTTAAATGTATAATGTGTCCCAATTGAATCAAAAATTCTGAGTTCATACAGACAAAAATATTTTCTTTCCACTACAGACTTTGAAGTAATACCATTGGAAATAGTGAGGCAAAAGGAGGAAGAGGAAGGCAAGGAGGAAGAAAAGGAGGCAAGAGGAAAATCATGTCAAACAGTGTCTGTTATTCTGCTCTGCCGTTCACTATGAAGACCTTCCCATTCCCAGTTGTCACAAACTTTCAAGTGTCTCTCTTAGAATTTGGAAACGTTCTAAATCACTATTTTTCTAATATCTGTTATATGAAACAAAATACTGAAACAAAACAATTGAAATAAAATGCACACATATGTTGAAGTCACCACAGCTGGAAAAACAACCAACAAAGTAGAAGTCCCCCAGGAACAAAAACATGTTGTGCCCAGTTTTTTTAGGCACAAAAACTTCAAATACATGTTAACTTGGAGTAGAGGCATAAAGATAACTGTGTCTCAGAAATATGGTTGCATTAATTTGTAATTAAATTCATCTAGATGAACCTAATGTAGCAAATCCCATGAATGGATCAAATTGTTTAAAATGAATGTGACTGTATGTGGAGTGAGATCTGCACATATTTAAAAGAACAAAATAACAAAATCATGACATACTTAACAAATTCAAAAAAGCAATGAATAAGTCCAATATTATCAGTATTGAGAACTAATTCCGACTGATTTAACAAGAAAAAATATGCAAATAAAAAAATCTGAGCAGTGTACATGAGTGTATATAACTTTAAACTACTCCAAATTACACTTTGTAGAAGACTGAATGTGGGTAATCTAAAGGAGAACATCAAAACATGATATAAATGAAATTAAAAATCTCATGAAAAGAGAGAAGTAGTTTCTGGAAAATAATAGCTTAACAAATGGTTGTCAAAATCTTTCTAGTACTGACAAAATTACATACCTATTTATTTAGATCCAAAGAAAGACCTGTTACTAAATCTGATTTGAAACTTTGGCAAAGTAGCAGGATACATCTGTAACATTATTATGGATGTTGACTCTGACATGGAATTCATTTCCTCTTTGATCTGTCAAATTAATATATGAAAGAGCATAACTTCTCCAACTAAATATCAACACCTAAGTAAACATATCTCCAGAAAAGTCATTATGTAAGCTGTATTGCAATTGGGGAAAAAGAAAAATCAGTCAAAGTGATTCTGTATTTACTGTAAATGTTGATGATTTTTCATAAATTATTTCCATTAGTTTGCATTTTTAAAACATTGTGTTACATGATGTATATCTTGCTAACTAATTTTGGATGCCTCCTTAAATTTTGCTCTGAGTATAATGTCTCTCTTCAGTTCCTAACCCATGAAATGATATTGATTCCAAAAACATTCTAATAACCATTGTTTATAATACACAAAATCTCATAAGCATGACACCAGTATGCATTGGTTAACATTTTGATCCCAGGGTCTCATGACTTATGAGGCCTATCTGCATGAGTTGCATTGTACCTAGATTCCTCAGCCTAAATTTAGCCACTGTTAAAAAATGTTTATATCTTTATTTGTCACCCATCAGAGATTAAATCTTAGTATAAAGCCTAAGGAAAACGACAAAGTAAGAAATTAGATTTTCTGGATATAAAGTAAACAAAATGCAGCATAGAGTAACTCACTGGTTTAAAGTCAACCTATTTCAGCAAAACACTCTAAGCATTACCTTACAATGTGTATTATTCTCATGAAGGGCATGGGGAATATGAGAAGAGGACTAACCAAGCACTGTCTTCAAATATATATAATTTGAATTTATCTCTATATTTTGCTATAAATATTTATGATAAAAACTATTTGCATAATTGATTTATAATATATCCTAGTTTCATATACCAAATAACATTCAGAAAATGGGATATAACAATTAACTAAAGTAAGTCCCGACAGAAAAAATGCCACCCCTATACTATGTGACACCCAGTTCTGAGATATTTCATTATGCCTCCATTTAATGAATGTGATTGTTTAAATGTTTCATAAAGTACTAATTAAAATTGATCGGTGTATTATAATCTAGTTGTTTACAATTTTATCCGAGAATCCTTTAAGAACTTCCCATTCAATCATGACAAAGATCACATTCCATTGGTATTCATATGGATAGGAATGACTTTCTTATGACCTCCTGCCATTTGGAGGTGGCAGGACCAAGATTCAAACTGTGGGCTCCAGCACCCACCACTTCAACCCGAGGATAGGGAACTCACTGGTCTGTTCAAGAACATCAGCAAGACCAATGATTAGGAAGGCACCAGTGGCTCTCAGAAGTCCTCCTTGATACTTATTATAATGCCCGACACTTGGAGCCCCCAAAAAGACCACCAGGGCCAAAGATCAATGCAAGCGGCAATGAGTCGTTTATTGACGAGCTCGAGCACGGACCCCTCTGTGCACTTTGTCCGATTGCAGAGAGATGCCCCCAGCACAAGGTTACAGCACGTTTTATATGTTCTTTGGTAGGGGTAAGGTCTCAGTATGTATTGGCAACGAATCAATACAGCACGTGGGAAATTTAAATCATAATTCTAGCAGATGATTGGTGCAATACAAGGTGGGAAAAGGGCTGGGGCTAATAACTAGTCAGGCTAGCAAGCTATTGTGCTCTAACCTAATTAGATGGTACTTCTAGGGTAACTTAGGAGAAGTGGTTGCCAGATGGCCACTATCTCTGACCCCGACCCGGGGGAAGTGGTTTTGTCTGGCAGCCACTATCTCCAATCCTAGGCACGGGGGAAAATGATCTGGAATGTGTACTTTGTCAGGTACTCCCTGCCAGAGGGTTGTTAATTTCAGCTCCAGATCCAGGAGTGTCTGGGTCTCAAGGGAGGGTAGAATAGCAGCTGCATTCTTCAAGCAGATCTAATACAAAATGGCGAATACAGGGCTATCTGATTATATATATCACACTTCTCATTACAAGGTTGAGATAGGAGGATCATGATCAAAGTCACCGTAGGCAGAAAAGTCCTTGAGAACCCTGTCCAAATTCAGGGCCAACAAAGCCAGAAAGCCATATGACTCCAGTCTTAGAGGGCTAGCCTTCAGTAAAGCAGCTCATGGACTGTGCCCAGATCCTGAATTCAAGGTCGAGGAGTGTTAACAGCCATACACAACAATTTGTGCAGCCATCTGCCTAAAGCAGGTCACCCTTAGCAACCTTTATTTACATTTTATTATGAGGCCAATGCAGGAACAGTCACAAACCAGGCAGGAGAAGAGAAGATCAGGTTTCTTACAGGTAACCAATATTCAGAAAATTAAAATTGGGGACATAAAATGGTAGCATACTTATGTAAAAACTACCATTAAGAAAAAGATGAGGGGGCTGGGAATGTGATTTAGTGAGAGAGTGTTGTCTAGCATGCAAGAAGCCCTGGGTTTGACTCCTCAGTAGCACATTCAAGAAAATGCCAGAATTGGTCTTGGATGTCTGGAGGAAAGAAGGGAAAACTCCCCAGTCATGAGGCCTTCTGCAATGTGCCAGGACTCCAACATGGTCTTCACACAACCACAGAGCAGGAAGACTGTCTCCCACATCTCAGTCAGCCGAGGGCCCCAGAGTCAAGAGGGCCGAGCCAGGTTCTAACTCAGGTGCTTGGAGCCAGAAGAGAAAGGGCCCTGCCTCTCCTTGGACTGGGGATTTGCATTAATGATGTGGAGAATGAAGGAAGGAGAATGGACTGGCAGAGGTAGAAGAAGGGCCTTCAAATCTGACAGATGGAGAGTCAAAAACCCACTCCCTAAGACCAAAGAGCAAGGCTCTCTATTGTTAACCTAAAGATAGCCTAAGGTTCCCTTCACCTGAGGGAGGAGGGTTAATTAGTCATTGTTTGAAGAGGCTGAGAAAAGCGTGACCCTTGTGTAACTCTGCCAAATGTTCAAGGTTTCCCCTCATTGATGGCCGTGTCTGGAATGACTGAAGTGGTTTTGCAGCTCACTTCCCTGTTGAGTGTGTACATTCTGCCTCCTAATCCTAGGCCTAGGTCTCTTCGCCTAGTCTGGCTTTTGAAACTGGTTTGTCCATCATATATTGTTACACTGGAGTTCTTCCTGCTAACAAGACTAGTGCTTGGAGACTGAGAACTTCATTTGAACCCAGGATTGGTCAATGATGTTTATTTCCTGCTTTTATAACTCAAGAACTCTAAGAACATTTAGAGTGCAAGCAACTTCCCATTACCAAGGGAAACAAAGGAAGCTCTTGAACATCTGACCTTTCAGCAGTAGAAGTCAGAGAGTCATAGACTTTCCAGTCCTGGCTGGCTTCATCCTGTGATCCTCAGACTTCAGCCTCCTGAGCTAGTGTGATGGGCATGAGCTACAGTTGCTCTGCTAGGTTCAGAACTGTCATAACTTTGGCATTACAAGTCAGCTGCTTATCACAAAGGGCTTGGGCTGCATATTAGGCCTTTCAACATTGGACCTTTCAGAAACCTGTAAGACACAAGGTTATAATGCTAGAATCTGAGAGGCTATGCATATGGATGGGCTACAATTGAACCTTGAGCTCTAACTCCAATTCTGGTGTACGTGAACATTCATTATTTCCAGAGAATGTTCTAATTTGCAAAAAGGAAAATTACTTTGCTTAACCCTTACTTTTTTCCAGTTTTTGGTCTCAACGTCAAGCCTGGGCACTGTCCCTGAGCCCTTCAGATCAAGGCGAACACTGTACCACTTGACCCACAGCACCACATGTGGTCTTTTTGTGGTTCATTGGAGATAAGAGTCTAACAGGTTTTCCTTGCCTAGGCTGTCTTTGAACTGTGGTCTTCAGATCTCAGCCTCCTGAGAAGCTAAGTTTCCTGTTGTGAGCCACAGGCATCTTGTCTGTTGTTTTTGCCTGACCTGGGGATTGAACTAAGGGTCTGGGTACTGTCTCTGAGCTCCTTTTTCTCAAGCCTAGCGCTGTACCACTTGAGCCACTCCACAGCTTCTGGCTTTTTCTGAGTATGTGGCACTGAGGATTCAAACCTTATCATTCATGCATGCTGAGCCAGCTCTCTACCACTAAGCCACATTTCTATCCCCACCATTACAATTTTATCCCTCAACTTGACTATCCCCAAGAAAAGGCTTCTGAGTATAAATCATCTAAAGAAATTCCTACAGGAAGGTTGGTTCTAAAGACAAAGAAGACAAAGTTCATACATGGAAGAGACTCTAAACATGTGAAGACTGTAGCAAATGTTTCCATTTAATTATGTATCATGTTTAACACTTAATAAAATACTAATGAAAAACCAGTCAATGTCCTAAATTATTGTGTATAAATTTATAATAGATGTACAAAATGTACTAAATATTGTGTGCATAATAATACTAAATACAATAAACAATAAGTAAATGAAAAATAAAAAATAAAATAAATACAAAATCAATAATAAAAATTATAATATGTAATAAACATACATATGTAAATATATATCATATATTACACATATATAGACATATTTTTTCCATTGCAGGGTTTTCATTCAGACGTTGGGAACTCTAGCCTGAATTTCTTTTCCTCAGGGACAGTGAGTTTTGCCTACACCCATGGTGCAAAAGAGTTACCTGGATGGTTAGATCAAATCCCAGCAATGATGGAAATACTGGCCCCAGTTCCAAGACAGTAACTTAATTTTTTTAATGGAAGCAGTTATGTTTATTCAGTTACATACTGAACATTAAAAAAAATGCAGTGTAGAATTTTGTACATCTATTCAGACACTTTCTCTTACCCCCAAAATCCTTGTCTAAGCACTACTTTTTTCATTTTTTTATTGTAAAAATGTTGTACAGAGGGGTTACAGTTAAATGAGCATGGTAAAGAGTACAGTTCCTAATAAGCATTGTTGCCTCCTCCTTCCCTCCCATCTCCACAACTACTCCCCCTGCTGAGCTCAGTGACTGAATTTTTATTTTTGGATTTGCATGGGGTTTGAACTCAAGTAGTGGCAAATCTGCACTTTCCTTCACATTGCTAAATATTTACCAAGACCCTGAGTTCAAATCCCAGGCTAGGAAAGAAAACTGGTAGAAATTCAAAACAAAGGAGCTTTATTTCTTTTTTAATTTAGTTAAATAATTAATGTTTTTATTTATTCTTTATTTTGCCAACACAGGGCTTGAACTCAGGTCATGCCAACTCTGCCTCAGCTTCAATCGCCCTAGGGTGGGGCACCCTCGGACCCATTGCCAATCCAGGGATCCTAGGCCCAGAGGGCTTTCAAGAAGAAAACAAATTACGTAGCATAGCACAAAAAGTGGCAAGCTGCAGAGGGCTGAGGGTTTTACATTTTTTTCTTTGCACAGTGACCATCCTAGCTCTGTGTAACATGGCTGCAAAGTGGACCTGACCTGCCATACCTGAAGGCTGGCTTCCTGTCAGGGAATCTATAGGCCAACCTGTGAACATAGGCCCCGGGTAAAAAATCCCAGTACTGACACCTACCAATGGCAGGAGATCACAAAAGACTCGTTCCTATGCATAGGAATACCAACTGAAAGAGTACATCATGCTTCGGTCTAGTCTAAAATTGGATGCAATAATCCTAGGACGCTGATTGATCTTAATTAATAGGTTATTATGCATGAAAAGAATAATAATCCTTAAATGGAGATATAATAAATGCCTAAGAGTTGGTAGGAATGTAATAGGTGTCATGCACTCATGGATAGATGGCTCTGGCGCTCGTTATTAATATATATTTATTTGTATACCACCCTGTGCCTATACATGTATCACTGTTTTGGCCAAACCTGGGGCTGGATCTCAATACCTGGGAACCACCTCACAGCTTCATTGGCTAAAGGCTTCCATGCTTACACTCATCCATTCATGAATTGGGCTTGCTAAACCCTGAGTTCACATCCCAGCATTTCGAAAAATTTAATCTTGGAGTAAGAAGCCAAGTGTGACAAATGTTTTCCTTTTCTGTGAGAGTCCTGGGTGTCAGGCATGATGGAGAATATATTTACAAATCTGGATGCTGTGATAGAATGTAAACAATGTAATACATGGTAGAGGGGTCATCAGAGTCAATGAAATAAATGGTAAGTAAATGAATAAAACAAGAAATAAAATGAATAACCACACCCAACAAAATATGGACTGACTATGTGTATGGAAGTATAAATCCTATCTTTAAACTGGATATGAGGAGTATGTTTTCCAGCTCTTAGGCTTGAATTCAGGCCTAGGGAACAGGTCTGACTTTCTTGTCTTCAAGCATGTTCAGATTCCCTTCCATCACGGTGCTGCTTATATACCCAGATCTTGAGGTCAGATCCCAGGCCTGGCAGAAAAAATGTCATGAATTGCAAACCAGGGAGCTAAATATTTTTTTAATTGAGGGCTATTGGAGAAGCCATAGTCCCATACGGCAACATAGGCCTACAGTTCAAATACAGTCATGCCACTTCCAGATGGTGGGAGATCCTAAAAAATTCGTTCCCATCCACAGGAATAATGATGGAATGTTATCAATGTCACAGTTGAATGACATGCTCATGAATGATAATTGTACACAATTAGAATTCATGATTTCAGTCGGCTGATTGATTTTATTTAATATCTTATGAAACATTAAAAGAATACTATTTCTCACAGGGATGCAATAATTTCAGGACACTGATTTACTTAATAGTTTATTAAAGATAAAAATAAAAACATTAATTACATGGAGGCATAATAAATACCCAAGAATTGGTAGGAATGTAGTCTATATAACTGAACAATGGATAGACATCTCTGGCACTCTGTAAATTATATATATATATATATATATATATATATATATATATATATATTAGTGTACTACGATCTGCGTGTCAATCTGTCCTTATTTTCTCAACCCTTGGTGCTTGATCTCAGATCCTGGGAACAGCCTATCAGCTCAATTTGTTCCAGGATGGCATGCTGACACAAACACATTCATGAATTTGGCCCTGTAGGTCTTGAGCTCAGATGCCATCACTCCCAAACAATGATTCATGGAGGAAGAAACTGATGGTGACACATGTTTTCCTTTTCTGTGAAAGTCCTGGGTATCAGGTATAAGTGGAATATATATACAGAGCTATATCCTATTTAATCAATGTAACCAATGTTCTTTGTGCCATATTAGTCAATAAAATAAACAGTCAATACATGTTGGGTCTTTGTTTGCCCCCAAAAGATGGATGGAACCCAGGAATGGTAAGTGTACCACCGGTCCTTTCCCTTAGCCTGGGAGACATTCAGACACAGTGAGGAGTCAAGTCAAGCAAGAACTCATTAATTACCAGACAGCAAGCACCTTCTAAAGGGAAAAACTGCGAGGCATGGAAGGGGAGGGAAAGGAACCAACCAATTACTGTAAAGGTCACACCCTATTATGCGCCTAAGCTTTATCCAATCAGATTTTAAGGTAAACAATTGAGCTGTGCCCACTCAACTTCCTCTCAGTCTCATCTTTGCTGCCCATGTGCCCCACAAATACATGAATAAAACAAAAAATAAAATGAATAACTACACTTAATGCAATATGGAGTCAACCTATGTATGTAAATATAAATCATATATTTACAATGTACACAAATAAGAGGTATTCTAGTGCTGGGGATCGATTTCAGACCTAAGGAACAGATATGAATTTCTTGACTTCAAGAAGGCTAGCTTCCCCTTTCCACACAGTGCAACAGAGTTACCCCGACCATGAGTTCCAATCCCAGTCCTAGCAGAAAAAATGGCACCTTTATACTATGTGATGCCCAATTCTTAGGTATTTCATTATGCCTCTATTTAATGAACGTGATTAAATGCTTCATGAGGTATTGATTAAAATCGATCAGTGTCCTATAATATAATTGTGTATAATTAGAATTATTTAAGAGCTGCCCATTCAATCATAACATACATCACGTTCCATTGATATTCATATAGAAAGGAATGAGTATCTAAGGATCTCCTTCCATTTGGAGTTGGCAGGACCAGGATTCCAACTGTGGGCTCCAGCTTCCACCATTTTAACTCAAGGATAAGGAACTCACTGGTATGGCCAAGAACACAAAGACCAATGATTAGGCAGGCACCAGTCGCTCTCAGCAGTCCTCATTGATGTTTACAAGTCTGTGATAGGAGGATCATGGTCAAATTCACACTAGGCAGGAAAGTCCTTGAGATCCCTGTCCAACTTCAGTGCCAACAAAGCCAGAAGTAGAGCTGTGTAGCTCCAGTGGTAGAGGGCTAGCCCTGGTCAAAAGCAGCTAACAACACACACACACACACACACACACACACACACACACTGCAGTCTAATCATCTATCTGTTTATATGTTGGCCATTCCTAGGGGTTGATCTCAGGTCCTCAAATTTGCCCACCAACTTCTCTTGCATCAGACTGGTGTGCTAACATTTACCCACTCACGAAGTGGGTCAGCTAGGCCCTGAGTTCAAGTCACAAAACTGCCAAAAACTTAATCCTGGTGGAAAGCCAATTGTCCCACTTGGTTTCTTTATCAATGAAATTCCTGGGACTCAGGAATGATGTAGAATACATAGGCAAATCTATGTCTTATGTAATAAGATGCAAAAAATATTATATGTGTAATCATATTCACTAAAATATATAAGGAACAAATAAAACACAAAATAAAATGAATACTCTAACTGCACTATTCAGTAAAAATTTGTAGGTCAACAAAAATCATGTACTTAAAATATATATGAATATTATTTTTTCAAGTGCTAAGACTTGAATTCAGGCCCTAGAAACAGGCCCGACTTTCTTGTCTTCCAGAATGGTGATCTTCCCCATCCCCCACAGTGCTGCAGATTTACCCAGACGTTGACCCATACCCTGAGTTCCAATCCCAGGCCTAGCAGAAAAATGGCATGAATTCCAAGCCAAGGAGCCTCATAATTTTTAATATATTTTTAATATATGTACATATGTATATATGTACGTATGTATGTATGTATGTATTTTTCTTTTGTCAAGCACAGGGCTTGAACTCAGGTCATGGCAATTCTGCCTCTGCTTTGATCACTCTAGGCTAGAGTGCAGCCATTGGACCCACAGCCGAACCTGGGTTCTTGGGACCCAAAGGCTGACAAGAAAAAAAATAATGAAAAAAAAAAAAACTGGCAACTTGCAGATGGCTACCAGTTTTACATTTGTTTTCTTTGCAAGGTGACCATCCTGCATTTGAATGACACGTTTGAAGAATGTTGGTAACTTGGTATTGCTGAAGGCTGGCGGGCTACCAGGGAAGCCATAGGCCAACATGGCAATATAGGACCTGTGTTTGAAGCCAGGTCCTGACCCCTACCAATGGAGGGAGATCCTAGGAGTCTCCTTCCTATTCATAGGAATACTGATGGAATATTATGAATGGCAAGGTTGAATTAGTTGTTTCTGAATACTACTATATAAATAGAGTGATTTTAGGAGGCCAATGGATTTTAATGAATATTTTTGACACAGTCAAAGAATACTATTAATTACATGGACACAATAATTTCAGGACAATGGTTGATTTAATTAATAATTAAGGATGAAAACAATAATATTAATTACATGGAGGTATACAAAATACCCAAGAATTGAGAGGAATGTAGCCTATGAAACCGAATAATGTATAGACATCTCTGGCACTCTATAAAAATCAATATTTATTTGTGTACTACCATCAGCATGTCTATCTGTTCTAATTTTGTCAACTCCTGGAGCTGGATCTCAAGTTCTGGAAATGTTTGTCAGCTCAATATGCCTCAGGCTGGCATACTGACACTCATCCATTCATGAATTGGGCCCTGTAGGCTGTGACTTTAGATGCCAGCACTCACAAAAATTGAATCGTGGAGTAAGAAGCCAATGGTGTCACATGTTTTCCTTTTCTGTGAAAGTCCTGGGTATCAGGTGTGAAGTTTCATACATAGGCAAATCTATATCCTATGTAATAAATGTAATAAATATTTCATGTGTAATAACAGTCAATAAAATAAATGGTAAGTAAATGAATAAAACAAAAATAAAATGAATAAGTACACTAAGCGCAATATGGGGTCTGCATACGGGGTTCGATTTCAGGGCCTGAGAAGTGCCTGGCAGCTGAATTGCCTAGAGGCTGCTGTGCTGACAGTCAGCCATTCATGAATTGAGCCTTCTAGGCCCTGCCAAAAAATGTAATCTTGGAGTGAGAAGCCGAGTGTGACACATGTTTTCTTTTTCTTTGAAAGTGCTTGGTGACAGGTAGGATGTATAATTCAGATGAAAATCTATATGTAATATATGCAAATCTATATGTAATAGGATATAATAAATGTAAAAAATGTCATAGGTGGAAGAATTGTCACTACAATAAATGAAAAGCAGATTGAATTAGTAGTGAATCATTCTAGGATAAAATTAGACACAAAAATTATAGGATGTGGATTAAGTTTAATATTTTATTAAGTATTACCAGAATAAAAATTGCATGGAAACATAAATACCTAATAATTGGTAGTAACACATGATGCATAATTTAACTATATATATATATATCTGTCTCATTCTATAAAATATGAAATTATGTGTATGGATGTATGTACATATGTGATAAACAATAACAGGATATTGAGTCATTTAGTTAATGCTTTATTAATTGTTAACTGGGACATATCATTAAATGGAGACCTAATTTAATAAGTAATAATTGGTAGTAATATCTATAAATTAATAATATACAGACATCTTTCTGTGTATATAATGCTTATATACATCAATCTCTATACCTCGTTCACTCCTTGGGCTGGGTTGTTGAGTGCTCACCTAGTGAGCATGAAGCCCTGGGCTCGATTCCTCAGTGCCACATAAACAGAAAACCCAGAAGTTCTGCTGTCTTTCAATCAATTAAGTTCTACCCTTGAGCATAAATGCTTAGGGACAGTGTCAAAACCTTTACTCAAGCCCCAGGACTGCCGCCAAAAAAGGTACAATGTTCTTACTGCAACTATAGAAGGACAGGACTTCAAATACCACATGACAGAGCAAGCTAGGAGTCTTGACAGCTGCCACCTAACCTGACTTAGCCAGATATAAACTGTTGCAACCCAGCTCCACGGGTTACCCCCATCATCCTGGCTTACCCTGGCTTACCGCCGATATCCTGGCCTCTCTGGGGCTTTAAAACCTGGCAGGAAGTCTGCTAGACTCTTTGAAATATTGCTCAAAATGGTAGAGTTCTAGCCTTGTGCAAATGTTATTAGAACAATAACATCCCCAAGCTTTAAGATCAAGCTCCATGACTAACCCTCCCCCTCCAAAAAAAATCCCACTAAACTGTTAGGTGTGAACTTGTGTGGTTTGTGAAATGTTCTTCAAGAATGGTGATATTGATTAGAGCGCCCTAAGTTTAATGACAGCTTGTGGAACAGAGCTAAGTGTGAGTCATCTATAGGGTACTCTGTGTTGAGTCCTGCACATGGTGCTATGTGCTGAGTCTTCACAGGTTGCAGTGTGCTGAGTCCTGCATTGGGTACTGGGTACTGAGTCTTTCACAGGATGCTGTGTGCTGAATCATGCAAAGAGTGCCATGTGTTGTGTCCTCCATCAGGTGCATTCTTTCATTGGGTCCTTGTAAGATCTCCCCACTGAGATGATTATGTAGACAAGAATATTGAGGCTCATATATGTATCCATGGCAGGGACAAAATTATGTATTACTGTAGACTAGTGAGTTGTCTACTTCAGACAATTGTTTTGTTTTGTTTTTTCTCAGTCATAAACCTTGAAATAGGGGCCTAATCTCTGACCCTTACCTCCTGGGCTCATGGTTAGCACTCCACTGCTTGGAGCCTTGGACCCCCTTGCAACAGAGGCCACAGCCTAGGGGTCTATAGCTGAGGTCTCTCATCCTGCCTTCCCAGGAAACTGATATCTGAGGATCTGGGTTCCAAATTATCCAAGACACAAAAGGTCCCATGAGTCTATTATCTCCAGTTCACCACTAAGAAACCTGAAGTGGAAGCTAGGTGCTTGTCACTCATGCCTGTCATCCTAGCTACTCAGGAGGATGAGATTTGAGGATCATAGTTCAAAGCCAGCCTGGGCAGGAAAGTCCTTGAGACACTTAGCTCCAATGGACCACCAGAAAAGCTGAAATGGTGTTTGGCTCAAGTGGTAGAGCACAAGACTTGAGCTGAAGAGTTCAAGGACAGCATCCAGGCCCAGACATCAACTCCTACAATAATAAAAATATAGAGAAACAAACTAACATACCTAAAGTAGAGGGCCTTAGGGGTAGAGGGAATGTGCCTTAGGGGTAGAATGCTTTGCAAATATGAAACCCTGGGTTTGATTTCTCAGGACCACAACAGAAAAAAAAATACTGAAATTGCTCTGTGGTTCTAGTGGGAGAAAGTTATGATTGTACAAGAGAAACTAGGTACATTGCTCAGGTCCTGAGTTCAACCTCCAAGAATGGTGTATGTGCCCGTGCCCCTGTGCACCCGCGTGCGTACACACACACACACACACACACACAGACTAGAGTTGATGCTGTTACACAAATTGGTAAAGCACTGGGCTTCTGCACTGAGCTCATGGTCAGCACCCTGGCCCTGTGTTCAACCCCAAAACCTAGCCACCCAGGGCCCAACTAGGAGAGGGCAAATGTTTCAAAACCTGATGAGATTCACTAGCCCTAGATGACAGGAAGTTTTGTGATATCAGATATGTGCTTGGATTTCTCAAGCTTCCAGAAACCTAGGAGAGGCATCATAGGCCCATCATCACCGGCAATGAAACAATTAAATTCAGTGCTCTAGTTGTCTGCCAGAAGGACTCTTGAAGTATATTGAGCACTGTATCTGAACACCGGAATATAGTCTCAGAAAGGCAGGATAAGTGCACAGGACTTGGCCTGCC
The DNA here is from genome assembly GCF_019054845.1 of Dipodomys spectabilis. Taxonomy (NCBI): domain Eukaryota; kingdom Metazoa; phylum Chordata; class Mammalia; order Rodentia; family Heteromyidae; genus Dipodomys; species Dipodomys spectabilis. The sequence continues at coordinate 1,035,242 of NW_024871131.1, read as the reverse complement.
ACATGAGGGGGCACAAATGAAGGCCTCCTGTCAAACCAGAGCACTGGGGAGAGAGATAGTTTGGGGTACAAAGAGACCTTTTTCTCCTGACCTTCAGAGCCAGCTCCAAATCATCCTCACTATCTGACACAGATGGAGTTGTTTGTTACACAGCTGTACAGGAGTGAGGGCTTTTGTCTGCCTGTCCAGACAATGAGAGAGACTTCTTCCAGCAAGAGAGACTTCTTCCAGCAGGTCTGGGATGCAGAGAAACCCTCAGGCTACACTGGGAACAGTGAGGGGAGTTCTGTATTATGCACTGTCATGAAAGCAGTCTCTGTTATGAAATCATTTTATTGAATAGAAATTTCCTAGCTTGATGCCATTCATCATAACTACTCTGGAGCTTCACCTATAGTAATATATCCATACATACCCAAAGACATGGAGGTACAGACTCTTTTTGAAGGGCAGGTCCTGGGGTTGAACTATGAGCCTAGGCATTGTCCCTGAACTCCTTTTGTTCAAGGGTAGTGCATTAACTTTGAATCACAGTCCCAATTATTGGTTTTCCTGTGATCTCTTAGAAATAACAGTGTCATGGATTTTGCTATACTTGCTGGGTTCAAACTCAGATTCTCTATACCTCAGCCTCCTGAGAAGCTGGGATTACAGTGAGAAGCGACTGGCACCTTCTTTCTTTTCTTCTTCATTTTTTTCATCTGGACAATCTGACTTCTTAACAGAGTCATTCCAAAGGTTTGAATTTATAAATTATCTACCCAATGTTCTTTATAGCTGTTTTCTCTGAGAAGGATTTTCTCTCCTCATCTTCTCCCCTTGGTCACAGGTTTGAAGCCAAAAGTGAGAAAAGAGTGTCACAGGATTTGGGAGCAAATGTCCACAGGATATGCATGTTCTGTCACTTAGCATTGAGCTGCAGTGTATTTGCTGTCTCAAGATGAGAGAACCAAAAGTTGGAGCGATCCTTATACTGTCTTCATTGCTCCTTTTGTCTATAAAATGATCTAATAATTATGAGTGTTGTGTGTCTCCAACCTTAAGTATCTAGAACTCACGAGACTCGTCTTCATGTATCTCTTTTTCTGTAGTACCTCTCGAGATTTAGACTAAGGTTTTGTGTGGAGCGGCTCTTTGGTGTCTTCCTGAGGAAACCCGATTGAATCTTGTTTGTGAGATTGCCATTCAAATTCAGCCTGAGCAGGAATTCTGTGAGACTCTTATCTCCAATAAACTATTAGAAAACCAGAAGTGGTCCAGTGGTCCAGAGAGTAGAGCTCCAGCTGTAAGAGAGAAAGCCGAGCAGGATTCACAGGCCTGACCAGGAAGGAAAGTCTGGGAGGCGCGTATGTCCAATTAACGACCAGATGGCTGAAAGTGGAGCTGTGGAAGTGGTAAAGCTTCAGCCTTGGGAAAACAGCTGAGAAACGCATCAGGCCCTGAGTTTAAGCCCTAGTATGTCCACAAAAAATTTTCAGTGCTCTACCTACTTAGTCTGTATACTACCTCTCAGAATGCAAACAGACCTTATGCAATGCTTCTCCTTTTATTTACTGATTTATTTTTCAGATATGCTCCTGATGCATACTGCATTATTCTCTTCATTTCAGTCCCATGGCTTTTCTCTTCCAGGGTTCCAGGCCTGTGTCCTTATATGATACACTGACGCTCTCAGCAGATTTTATTTACATTTTATTATGAGGCCAATGCAGGAACAGTAACAAACCAGGCAGGGGAAGAGAAGATCAGGTTTCGTATAAGTAACCATTATTCAGGAAATTAAACTTGGGGATGTAAAATGGCAGCATACTTATGTAAAAAACTACCATTAAGGAAAAGATGAGGGAGCTGGGAATGTGGATTATTGAGAGAGTGCTTGTCTAACATGCAAGAAGCCCTGGGTACGATTTCTTGGTAGCATATACACAGAATAAGTCAGAATTGGGACTGTGGCTCAAGTAGTAGAGTGCTACAGACAGTGCCCATGCCTTGAGTTCAAAACAAGAACTGGCAAAAATATACCTAGGTGTTGGATCTTCGTCTGTCCCAGGAAAGATGAACGGGGTCCTAGGAAAGGTCAGTGCCAAGCTCTCCCATTCCTTAGCCTCCCTCAGCTCAGGAGACAATCAGACACAGTGGGGAGCCAAATCAAGCAGGAAGAAAAACTCATTTATTAACAGAGAACAGCCCTTTTTAAAGCCAAAAATGGTGGGTGGCATGGCAGGGGAGGAAGAGGAACCAACCACTGTCAAGGTCACACACTATCAGGCAACTAAGCTTTCATGGGCGGGCTGTGCATTGAACTTAAGGCAAATTGGGCTCAGCCCACTCTACTCTCTCAGCACTTCTTTGCTGCCCATGTGCCCAGCAGATTACCCCTCACTTTTTTCTTGTTTTAACAGGATTACATTTGTAAGAATAGGATTTGCCACACAGGGGGTTTGAGGGAAGTCTGGGGGTCGAGATTCGCCAGACAAGGATAGGGAGGGCCCTTGTGCATGATCCAAAAGCCTGTCCCAGTTGTAAGAACTTGAGGGAAAGAAACACAAGGAAAAGTGAGGAACAACTCAACACATAGATTCAAATGAAACAAAACAACCCACAACCTGAGTGATTGGACCATTAGTAGTAAAGAAGAGAGATGAGTGTTGATGCCAGTTTGGCTCTTGGTAGATTGTAGATTTTTTTGTTCCATGGGAAATCTAGATCAGAACTACCTGAAGTAAATAACAACTGTATACAGACCTTTCTGTTCAACATTTTAGGTAAGAACTTGTATACAAAATATTTGCCCCTCCCCTAGTTTAAAGGCTTCCCATCTAAATCAAACTTGTATCCCTCCCTGTCCCTGGGGCAGAGTGTAGAGGATGGTTTGCCCCCAGGCTGATTGGTGGGGGATTGTTGTAAACAGTCCCTCTTAAACTGCTTGTCCTGCCTGCATTTAAAACAAGTCCTCTCCCAGATGACCTTCGGGTTCCTTGGCCCTGAGTTGCCAATGCCTGGGTAATAGCCTCAGTCATTGCAGATGTCTGAGCCTTTAAAGCTAAAGCTAATGATTGGAACTGGTGCAGTTGCATTCCCACATCCTGGGAGGCCACCACCCAGCTGCCCAGGGAACTCTCTTTCAATCCCATGCAGGCCATGCGGTGGTCTGCATTCATCCCTTCCCAGACCAGCAGCTTTACAAACTGATCATGGAGGTTCCCTTCCGGCAGCTTGCTGTGAATGCTCGATTGGATTCTGTCTACGAAATCTGGTAGAGGCTCACCTGGTTTTTGTCTCACTCCTGCTATTGGGGATTCAGTAGGCCTATCATCCAGTTTGTACCACGTGGCAAGTCCTGCCTGCCTCATCTGGTCACAGTACGGGCCAGGTATTGTGGCCTGTTGGATGTCAGTGGAGTACCCTTCCCCCATCCCTGCTAACATGGCATAAGTAATAGGTATCTCGGGTTGAGCCTGCCAGTTATTCTCCACCCACACTCTGCATTCCTCCTCAAAGAAAGTACAACATTTAATAAACTGAGAAATAGTAAGGACAGCTTTGGCCACATCCAGCCAGTCCTTAGGGACACATGGGTGATAAGCAATGTCCTGTAATAGGGTCTGGGCTCAAGGAGAGTTTGGGCCATCCTCTGCCACCATCTTGCGGAGCTCTTTAAGATCCTTAGCTTCCCATGGATAGTTCTCCAAGGGTCTGTTAGCCCCTGGTGACAGATTGAATGGATACGCTTGGGGAAGTGAATCCTGTGGCCTAGAGTCCGGGCTCTCGGGTGGCCTTTACTTTCCAGGGTAGGTCTTCCAGTAGATTACTTCCCCAGCCCTTGGCCCCTCCATGGGACCTTGCAGGTCTCGTAGGGTGCCGTAACTCCCCTCCAATCGAGGGAATAGAGAGGGGGCCTACGACCGTCAGGATCACCAGAGTCAGAGGGGTTAACTTTCACCCTTGTTTTGACTTCCACTGTGCATGTTTCAGTGCCCCTCAGGTCAAGGCGAACACTCTACCACTTGAGCCACAGTGCCACATGGGGTCTTTTTGTGGTTCACTGGAGATAAGCATCTTTTTTTTTTTTTAATGGAAGCAATTATGTTTACTCAGTTCCATACTGAACATTAAAAAAAAGCAGTGTGGAGTTTGTACAGATATTCAGACATCCTTTCCTTACCTCTATAGTGCTTCTCTGAGAACAACATTGTTTCTCTTATTTTGTACTTTTTTATTACAAAAGTGTTTTACAGAGGAGTTACAGTTATAGGAGCAAGGTAATGATTACATTTCCTATTGAGAATTGTTGAATCTTCCTTTGTTTTCCCCCTACCATCCCTTCCCTCCAATCTCCACAACTACCTCACCCTGCTGAGGTCAGTGACTTAGTTTTTCATTTTTGGTTGGCATGGGGTTTGAACTCAAGTAGTGGCAACTCTTCCCTCACATTGCTACAAATTTACCAACACCCTGAGTTCAAATCCCAGGCTAGGAAAGAAAACTGGCAGAAATTCCAAACCAGGGAGCTATGTTTTTTTATTTAGTTAAATAATTAATATTTTTATTTATTTATTTATTTTTTGCCCATCCATGGGGCTTGAACTCAGGTCCTGGAAACATTTCTTCAGCTTGGATCTCCCTAGGCTGGGGTGCAGTCTCCAGACCCATAACTGATTCTGAGATCCTAGGCCCAGAGGGCTTGCGGGAAGAAAAAAGAAGATGGAAAGCACAAAATATGGTGAGCTTCAAATGGTTGGCATTTTACGTTTTTGTTTTTTTTTTGGCATGGTGACCATCCTGGGTCTGAATGACATGGCTGCAAAGTATATCTGACCTGCCATTGCTGATGGCTGGTGGGCTAACAGTGAAGCCATAGCCCAACCTATCAACATAAGCCCTGGGTTCAAATCCCAATCCTGACACCAATGGCAGGAGATCACAAGAGATTCATTCCTATGCATGGGAATACAGATGGAATGAGTAGTTCATACATGGGTATAGTCTAAAATTGGATGCAATAGTCCTAGAATGCTGATTGATCTTAATGTATAGATTATTAAGCATGAATAGAATAATATTCCTTCAATGGTGGTATAATAAATACTAAAATTTGGTAGGACCTTAGTAGGTGTCATTCAATCATAGATAGGCTCTGGCACTATATTTTTTTTGGGGGGGGGGTCTGGTTGTGGGGTCTGAACTCTGGGCCTGGGTACTGTCCCTCAGCTCTTCAGTTCAAGGCTAGCGCTCTACCACTTAAGCCACAGCGCCACTTCCGGCTTTTTTCTTTTTTCTTATCTGGTGCTGAGGAATTGAACCCAGGGCCTCGTGCATGCAAGGCAAGTGCTCTACCACTGAGCCACCTTCCCAGCCCGGCTCTGGCACTCTTTAACAATATATATTTATTTGTATACCATGGTCTGCCTATCCACGTATCGCTCTTTTGGCCAAACCTGAGGGTCGATCTCAGCACCTGGGAACCACTTGACAGCTTCCTTGGCTAGAGGCTCCCATGCTCAAACTCACCCATTCATGAATTGGGCCTGCTAGGCACTGATTTCAGATCCTCACATTGCCAGGCATGATGGAGAACACATCTAAAATCTAGATTCTATGTGATAGAATGTAATGAATATAATAAATGGTACAGGTGTCATCAGAGTCAATAAAATAAATAGTAAATAAATGAATAAAACAAGAAATAAAATGAATAAATGCACCAAACACAATATGGACTGAACATCTGAACGGAAGTATAAATCCTATCGTTAACATATATATAAGGAGTATCTTTTCCAGGTCTGAGGCTTGAATTCAGTCCCTGTAGGAGGAAGGAATGGCAGGAGATCCTGAGATACTCGTTTCTGGACCTAAGAAGAGTCATGGCATGCGATCGATCTCATCCTTGAATGAGTAATTTGTGCATGATGCGAGTAGGAAATGATACTCAAGACTCATGGGGTGTAGATTATTAGTAAAGAAGAGTTAATGAAGCATGATTAAATCATCACAAACATGAAATGGATGCATCAGAAAAGATCCAAATATGGGTACTCACAGATTAGATTACATCACAGGTCACCATCAATCCTACTCTATACAAATATGTACTTATTCACGGCTGGAAAGGTGGCTCAGTGGTAGAGCACTTGCCTTGCATGCATGAGGCCCTGGGTTCGATTCCTCAGTACCACATAAGCAAAAAGAAAAAAGCCAGAAGTGGTGCTATGGCTCAAGTGGTACAGCGCTAGCCTTGAGCTGAAGAGCTGAGGGACAGCGCCCAGGCCTAGAGTTCAGGCCCCACGACCAGAACCCTCCCCCCATAAAAAAACAAATATATACTTATTTGCATTCTACCTTCAGCTTATGAATGGATGATTGTTGTGCTCCCCAATCTCCCCACAGGGGGGCTCAAACTCAGGTACTGGGAACACCTAGCTCCTTCGTTGCTCATAGGCTGGTGTGCTCATGTGCACCCATTCACCAATTGGGCCAGCTAGGCCCTGAGTTCAGATCCCAGCCCTGCCAAAGGATTCATCTTGATCTCAGAAGCCAATTGTTGCATCTGTTTTCCTTTCCTGTGCAAGTCTTGGGTCTCAGCTAGGATGGAGAATGCATGGGCCACTCTGTGGCCATGGGAATAAGTTGTTACACATGTCAGCCCAGTTATACCTGTCATCATATACATAAGAAAATACACAATACATCCATGAATAGCATACAAAATAAACAAAATAAGTACACACAATGCATCATGCAGTCCACACACTGATGTGATATTCAATGATGCATTGAGCACTATTTTGTCTTCACTGTTTCTCCATCTCAGTTCCTGGAAAGAGCCCATCTCCTTAGTGCCTCAAAGTCTGGTGTGATCACGTGGACCGATTGGGCAGTTGGGCCTCCTAAGCCCCGAATTCGAATCCCAGCATTGCCAAAAATTCACTCTGAAGTGAGAAGCTAGTCGTTGCACCTGTTTTCCTGTTCTGTGCAAATTCTGGGTCTCAGCCAGGATGGAGAATATATAGGCAACTCTATACTCATGTCAACCTATACTCAAGAAAATACACAATACATCACTGAACAAGACAAAAAAATGAAGAGAATGATTACACCAAATGTAAGATGCAGCCCACCCATGTTTGGAAATATAAATCCTTTGTTTAATTATGAATTTATGAGTATATTGGCCCCCCACCAGGGCTCAATCTCAGGTCCCGGGAATGGCCTAGCTCCTTAGAGGCGCATAGGCTGCTGTGCTTACCATGATCCATTCACCAATTGGGCCTGCTAGGATTTGAGTTCAAATTTCAGCACTGCCAAAAGATTCATTCTGATGTGAGAAAACCAAGGTTGCATATGTTTTCTTGTTTTGTGAATGTCCTGGGTCTCATCGAGGGTGGAGAATGCTATATAAGCAATTCCATAGCCATGGGAATAGGTTGTCATCCATGTCAACACAGTTATATCTGTCACCATATTCAATAAAATGCACAATACATCCATGAATAAGACACAAAATAAAAAGAATAACTACACTGAATGCAAGATGCATACCACTCCTTTAGGTAAAGAGAGATCCTATGTTTAAAATAGGTGGGCTTGCTATTTTGTCCAGTGCTGGGGCTTCAAATCAGGACCTAGACAAGGCATGAAATTCTAGTCTTCAAGGATGGTGAGCTTCCCCTTCCCCCACAGTGCAAGAGAGCTACCCAGACCAGAGTTCAAATCTCAGCACTGACAAAACATTCATCCTGATGTCAGAAGCCAGTTGTTTCACACGTTTTCCTCTCCTGTGAAAGTCCTGAGTCTCAACCAAGAAGAGAAATTCATAGGCAACCCTATAACCATAGCAAAAGGTTGTCATCCATGTCAGCAAAGTTATACCTGTCACTATATTCAGTAAAATACACAATACCTCCACGAAATAGAGACAAAATAAGGAGAAGTTCACTAAACACAAGATGCTGTTGACACAAGTATGTCAATATAGATTGTATGTTTAAATTATGAATTTATGACTATAGTGAATGACCATAGGGATCAATGTCAGATCTTGGGAATGGCCTACATGCTTAGTTGCTCAAAGCTTCGTGTGTTCACCTTGACTTATTGGCCAATTGGTCCTACTAGGCCCTGAGTTCAGATCCCAGCAATACCAACAAGTGGGTTGTGGAGTAAGAAGCCAATTGTGAAACTGGTTTTCCTTTTCTCTGAATATCCTGGGTGATCCTGAGAATACTGGCATGATGGAGAATATTTCTACAAATCTTGATGCTCTGTGATAGGATGTCATCAAAGTAATAAACGGAATGGATATCATCATAGTACAATCAATGGTAAATAAATGAATAAAACAAAAAATTCAAGGGACAACCACACCAAACATGTATGGACTAAACATCTATAGGTAAGTATAAATCCTATCTTTACAATGTATTTACATAGTATGTTTTCCAGGGCTGGGGCTTGAATTCAGGACTACTGAACAGGCCTGAATTTCTTATCTTCAAGTACAGTGATCTTCCCCTTCATCCACATTGTTTCAGATTTACCCAGATCCTGGGTTCAAATCCAATGCCTGGAAGAATAAATATCACGAATGGCAGGCCAGGGAGCTAATTTTTTTATTTTACTTTTCTCAGTACGGACTTGAAGTCAGGTTGTGGCAACTCTGCCTCAGCTTCAATCACCCTAGGCTGGGGTGCAGCCACTATACCTACAGCTGCTTCTGGGATCCTAGACCCCCAGGTCTTGCAGGGAAAGCTATGCACAGAAAAAATGTGGACTTTTTATGTTTTCTTCCTTTGAACGGTGACCCTCATGGGTCTGAATGACACTGTTGCAAAGGGTACTTCACCTTGCATTGCTGAAAGCTGCCGGAATATCTGAGAAGTCATAGGCCCACGTGGTAACATAGGCCCCCCTCCTAACACCAACCAATGGCAGGAGATTCTAAGAAAATGGTTCCCATCCATAGGAAGAAAAATGGAATGTTATCAATGTCAAGGTTCAATGAGTTGATCATGAATGATGCTCCTATAAACTTAGGCAGCATCATTTCAAGAGGCTAATTGATTTTATTTAATATTTATGAAGCATAAAAAGAATATTGTTACATACAGGAACACAATAATTTCAGGACAGTGATTGATTTCATTAATAGTATAAGGATGAAAACAATAACATTAATTACATGGACGCATGATTAATACCCAGGAATTGATAGGAATGTAGTCTGTATAACTGAATAATGTATAGACATCTCTAACACTCTATAAAAATACACATTTATTAGCATACTGCCATCTGCATGTCAATCTGTGCTTATTTTGCTAACACCTGGGGCTTGATCTCAGGTCTTGGGAACAGCCTGTCAGCTCAATTTGCCCCAGGATGGCGTACTGACACTCACCCATTCATGAATTGGGCCTTGTAGGCTTGTAGGCCGTGAGTTCAGATGCCAGCACTCCCCAAAAATGAATTGTGAAGTAAGAAGTTGATGGTGAGACATGTTTTCCTTTTCTGTGAATGTCTTGGGTGTCAGGTATGAAGTGGCACACACATGCAGACCTATATCTTATGTAATCAATGTAATCAATGTTTTATGTGCTATAATAGTCAAAATAAATGGTCAATACATGAATGAAACGAAAAATAAAATAACAGCACTGAATGCAATATGGAGTCAACATATGTATATAAATATAAATCATATATGTAAATTGTACATGAATAGGATGTTTTCTAGTGGTGGGGATCTATTTCAGGCCTAAAGAACAGACTTGAATTTCTTGACTTCAAGGAGGCCAGCTTCTGCTTCCCACACAGTGCAACAGAGTTACCAAGACCATAGGCTCCAATCCCAGTCCTGGCAGAAAAACGGCACCTTTATATTATGTAATAGTGTAGTAATTCTTAGGTATTTCATTATGCCTCCATTTTATGAATGTGATTGTTTAAATGCTTCATAAAGCATTAATTAACACTGATTAGTGTCCTAAAACATAATTGCATATAATTTTATCCTAGAATCATTCAAGAAATGCTCTTTCAATCATGACATACATCATATACCATCAGTAATCATATGGAGAGGAATAAGTCTCTAAGGATCTCCTTCCATTTGGAGGTGGCAGGACCAGGATTCCAACTGTTGGCTACAGCTCCCACCACTTAAACCTAAGGATACGGAACTCACCAGTCTGTCCAAGAACATCAGTAAGACCAATGATTAGGCAGGCACCAGTGGTTCTCAACAGCCTTCCTTGATACTTACAAGTCTGTGATGGGAGGATCACGGTCGAAGTCACCCTAGGCAGGAAAGTCTAACTTCAGTGCCAACAAAGCCAGAATCCCTGTGGCTTCATTCTGAAAGGCCAGCCTTGAAACAAAGCAGCTCACAGACTGTGCCCATATCCTCAGTTCAAGGTCTGGGACTGGGAACAAACAGCCATACACAACCATCTGTGCAGCTATCAGGATAAAGCAGGTCACCCTCTTGTCTCCAACTGAATTGGACATTGTTCCCTGGGAAAAGGGCTGGGGGAGCTGCTATCTTCTTGACTCCTCCCATACTGTTTGCATCACAGGATTCTGGCCACACCCCCATTCTTTCATTGTTCTTTATGACCAATGAGACACAAGAATGGTGGCCACGCCCACATTCCATGCTGCCTGGTAGCACCTGGATTCCCTCTGTTAGTTTACACCACTACCAGCATTTGAGGAAGGTAGAGATGGCTGAGTGGTGAGAAGAGACTCAAAGCGACTGGAAAATAGAAGGAAATGGAGATGCCTGCCTACGCCCCAGCCCCCTCCCTGCGTTCCCAAGGTTCAGAATTTCAAACAGGCAATGGCACCCTGCCAGGTCATGTAAAGCCCCAACCTGGTCCCTGAGCCAGGTTCTCTTCTCTGAGGCCATGTGTCTGCAATGCCACTGCCATCGCTGCTCGCCCCACCTGGAACAGCCTCAAGCAACTTCTCCCAGGAGCACATGTGAGTGGCTGCCCCAAAACCACCCCTACCCCAGGTCAGACACCCCTCTGGGGGCACCATGACCCCCTACTTTTGTCCTCTTGCTGGCTGTGAGGAGCCACCTTTCTGTCTTGGGCATTTCTGAAGCAGAGCCTCACTATATGCTCTGGCTGGGCTGCATCGAGTTCCTCCTATCTGTGATAGGTATGCTCCACCAGGCCTGGTACTCTGTAGTTGGGATGGTAGACATGTAGCAACATGTGTAGTCATTGATTTAGATGGATTATCCCAAACTTTTAGTCCATAGCAGTCGAATCTTTTTTTTTTCTTTTTTTTTAAAAAAATTGTAAAAATACTGTACAGAGGGGTTAAAATTACATGGGGACGATAATGAGTACATTTCTTATCAAGCATTGTAGCCTCCTCCTTTGTCTCCCCTTCCCATCCCATCCTCCCCTCTCCCCCCTACCCCATCCTCCACCTCCCCCTACCAAAGTTGTAAAGTTCATGTTCGACATACAAACTCTACGTCTCATTGTTGCAATGGGTCCACCTGTAATCCCTATTTAAACGATTTGTTTTTTCCCTTCCCCTCCATAAATTATAACATCAAATACAGTGAAAGCAGGGATTGTACGATGGGGGAGCGACATAAAAAGTAACAAAGAAATAATCTTATAAATGTACTAGAAACAATCGTATGAAAGAAAAAAAATTTGAATACATATCTTAGGGTTCATTTTCCTAACATGAACTTATCAGAACTTTTCTGCTTGACTCAGATATATACTAGTTATTGCAAATAAGGGAAAAGATGGGACCTTTTGGGCCTGGCTTACTTCACTTAATATAATTTTTTCCAGGTCTTTCCATTTCCTAACAAATAGAACAATGTCATTCTTTCTGATGGAGGCATAGAATTGCATTGTGTATATATACCACATTTTGTTGATCCATTCATCTACCCAGGGGCATCTCGGTTGGTTCCATATCTTAGCTATGGTAAAAAAGGCTGCAAGAAACATAGTTGTGCTGGTAGCTTTAGTGTGGTCTTATTTGTGAACATTTGGGTAAGTGCCCAAAAGTGGGATTGCTGGATCATAGGGGAGCTCTATGTGGAGTCTTTTGAGGAACTTCCATACTGCTTTCGAAAGTGTTTGAACAAGTTTACACTCCCACAAACAATGCAGTAAGGTTCCCTTCTGTCCACATCCCCTCCAGAATCTGTTGTTATCAGAGTTCTTGATTATAGTCATTCTAACTGGGGTGAGGTGGTATGTCGATGTTGTTTTGATTTGCATTTCTTTTATGGCTAGAGAGGTTGAGCATTTCTTCATGTGTCTATCGGCCATCCTTTTCTCCTCTTCAGAGAAGTTTCTCTTTAAGTCTTTAGCCCACTTATTTATTGAGCAGGTGTTTCTTTGAAGATTTGTTGTTGGGGGATTTAATTTTTTGAGTTCCAGGTATATTTTAAATATGAGACCCTTGTCCGTTGTATGGTTAGTGAAGATTTTCTCCCAATCCATGGGGTTTATAATGATCTTATTAGCTATGTCCTTTGCCATTTGGAAGCTCTGCAATTTCATGCAATCCCATTTGTCCAACCTTTCTTTGATTTCTTGTGTTTCTGGGTCTCTATTAAGAAAATTTCAGACTGTGACAAGGAGACCTAGGAATTCTCCTATTCCCCTGTAATATTTTCATACTGTCTGCTTTGACTCTGAAGTCTTTGATCCATTTAGAATTGATTCTGGTGCAGGGTAATATATAAGGATCTAGCTTTAGTTTTCTACAAGTAGTTAACCAATTTTGCCAGCACCATTTACTGAAGAGGCTGTCTTTCTTCCATTCTATTTTGTTAGCTCCCTTATCGAATATTAAATGGTTATAGGTATGTAGGTTCATTTCTGGGTTTTTAATTCTATTCCATTGGTCCTGAGGTCTGTTCTTGTGCCAGTACCAAGCTGTTTTGATTACTATGGCTTTGTAGTAGAGTTTGAAATTTGGTATTGATTTTCCACCAGGACTGTTCTTTCTGTTGAGGATTGTTTTTGCTATTTGGGGTCTTTTATTTTGTCCCCTATGAATTATTGGATTGCCTCTTCTATTTCCTTGAAGAATGCGGTTGGAATATTGATAGGTATCGCATTGAATTTGTAGAGAGCCTTGGGAAGGATTGCCATTTTCACGATGCTGATCTTTCCAATCCAGGAGTATGGGAGTTTCTGCCACTTTCTAAGATCTCATTTGATTTATTTTTTCAGGATTTAAATTTTTCATCATAGAGGTCCTTCACTTCTTCGGTTAAGTTAATTCCTAGGCATTTTATTTTTTGTGGGACTATTACGAATGGAGATGCTTTCCTAATTTCAGCCACACTTTTCTCATTGTTGATATACAGAAAAGCCATTGCTTTTTGAGGGTTAATTTTATACCCTGATATTTTGTCAAAGTTTTGAATCAGCTTGAGTAATTTGGGAGTGGAGTCTCTGGGATTCTTTAAATACAAGATCATGACATGTGCAAAGAGAGAGAGTTTTACTTCTTCTTTCCCTATTTGGATTCCCTTTAGGTTTGCATCTTTTATTATTCCTGTAGCTAGGCATTCTAATGCTAGATTGAAGAGAAGTGGAGAGAGTGAACATTCTTGTCTCATTCCTGAGTTAAGAGGAATTGGCTTTAGATTTTCACCATTAAGTATAATGCTGGCTGGAGATTTGTCATATATAGTCTTTATTGTATTGAAGAAAGTTCCATGGATTCCTAATTTTTCCAGATCCTTCATCATAAAGGGCTGTTGGATCTTGTCAAATGCTTTTTCTGCAACTATTGAGATAACCATGTGGCTCTTATCCTTGCTCCTGTTGATATGATGAATTATATTAATTGATTTGCACATATTGACCCAGGTTTGCATCCCTGAAATTAATCCTATTTGATCATTTTGTAGGATTTTTTGGATGAATTGTTGAAGTCGATTAGCCAAAATTTTGTTGAGAAGTTTTCTATCAATGTTTATCAAAGAAATGGGTCTCTAGGTATCTTTCTGTGATGAGTCCTTGCCTGGTTTTGGGATGAGGGTTATTATGGCTTCACAGAATAAGTTCAGTAGTCAACTTTCTCTTTCAATTTCATTGAAGATTTGGAGGAGTATTGCTGTGAGCTCTGTTTTGAAGGCCTTATAGTATTCTGCTGTAAAGCCACCTGGTCCTGGGCTTTTCTTAGATGGGATGTTTGTTACTGCTGTTTCTATTTCAATGCTTGATATGGGCCTGTTAAGGTGGTTTAACTCATCTTGGTTTAGTTTCGGCATGTCAATATTTCCTAGGAAAAGGTTCATTTCTGCTAAGTTCTCAAACTTATTAGCGTAAAGTTTTGAGAAATATTTCCTTATAATGTTCTGAAACTCGGTTGATTCTGTGGTGATGTTTCCATTCTCATTTTTGAGTGTATTTATTTGTGTGTGTTCTCTTCTTTTTTTGATAAGATTTGCTAAGAGTCTGTCAATTTTGTTAATTTTTTGTAAGTAACAAATCTTTGTTTTGTTGCTTCTTTCTATGATTTTTTTTGGATTCTAATTAATTAACTTCTGATCTAATTTTAATTATTTCTTTCCATCTACTGGATTGGGGATTATCTTGCTGCTCTTTGTCAAGGAGACTCAGATGTCTCATTAAATGGTTGGTTTCAGATCTCTCCAATTTGTTGATGTAGGAACTCAGAGCTATAAACTTGCCCCTGAGTACTCCCTTTGCTGTGTCCCAAAGGAGCTGGTAATCTGTGTGTTCATGAACATTTGAATTTCCTTTCTAATCTCTTCCATGACCCAGCAGTATTCATCAGTATGTTGTTCAGCCTCCATGTGTTACAGGATTTTCTCTGGTGGCTTTTGGTGTTGAGTTTAATTTTATTCTCTTGTGGCCTGAGAGAATGCAAGATATATCTTCAATGTTTCTGAATTTGGACAAGTTTGCTTTGTGGACTAAAATATGTTCTATTTTGGAAAATATTCCATGTGCTGCTGAGAAAAATGTGTATTTTGATGCTGCTGGGTGAAATATTCAGTAGATGTCTGTGAAATCTAGTTGATCTATGCAGTTTTTTAGATCTGCAGTTTGTCTGTTGAGTTTTTGCGGAGTTGATCTATATAGTGGGGATAGTGGTGTGTTAAAAATTCCCCAACAATTAATGTCTTTGTATCTCTGTGAGATTTGAGGGAAAGTACTGTATCTTGGATAAATTTGGGTCCTCCTGTGTTTGGCGAATAGATATTTAAAATTGTAATATTCTCCTGAAGGAGAGATCCCTTAATTAGTATGTAATGACCTTTATCTCTTCTCACGAATTTTAATTTGAAGTCTCTTATATCTGATATTAGGATTGCAATTCCCGCCTGTTTATGGGGGCCGTTTGCTTGGTAGATTTTTTTCAGCCTTTCACATTCAAAATGTGTTTGTTTTTATGGGCAAGATGTGACTCCTGAAGGCAGCATATTGAAGAATCTTGCTTTTTAATCCAACTAGATAGTCTAAGTCGCTTAATTGGAGAGTTAAGTTGTTAATGTTGAGAGATAGGACTGAGAGGTATTTGGGAGTACCTGCTTTTTATCCACCTTCTTGGAGTCTGCGTCAACTGGGTTCTTCTTATGGGTCTTGGATTCTCAGTTTGGGTGCGATTTCTTGGCATTTATTGTTATCTCGTAAGTTTTCTATGTGTAGGACGTCTTTAACAATGTTTTGTAGAGCTGGTTTGGTGGAGATATATTGTCTTAATATTTCTTTGCTATGGAAGGTTTTTATTTGACCTTCCGTAATGAAGGAGAGTTTAGCTGGGTACAGAATTTTGGTTGATAATTTTTTGTCTTTCGGGCATGGCTTACATCATTCTAGGCTCTTCTTGCTTTGCTTGTTTCCGCTGAGAAATCTGAGGTGATTCTAGTTGGTTTCCCTTTATAGGTGATTGATCTTTTCTCCTTGACAGCTTTAAGGATCTTTTCTTTGGTCTGAATTGATCCTGTGTGGATGATAATATTGGTCTGGTCTTTTTGGAGTTCTAAAAGCTTCTTGTACCTGAATAAGCCTTTCTTTTTGCATGTTTGGGAAGTTGTCTGCTAGGATCCTGTTAAACAAATTTCCTAGACTATTAACTTCTGTTTCTAGGTTCCCCTCTACACCCATTATCCTCAGATTAGGCCTTCTGATGGTGTCTTCCCAGTGTTGAATAGATCTCTCATCTTTCTTGGATTTGTCTTGGATGGTTGTATGTTCTTTCTCTATAATTTCTAGGCTGTCTTCAATCTCCGAGATTCGATCTTCTGCATGGCCTAACCTAATATCAAGACTTTATACTTTGTTTTAAATTTCTTTTTCTTCTAGGTGGTCAGCTTTGATGGCTTCAAATTCTTTGTTGGAGCATTGTTTTAGATCTGGTGTGAACTTCTTTACTACCTTAATTTTGTTGTCAGTGTTTATTCTCAAATTATTTAGTTGATTGGTTATTCCCACTCCTTCTGTTAGGTTCCATTCAGCATTCCCTTTGTGGTCTCTCTGACATCTTTCAGTTCTCTGTTTATGGATTCCATGAATGCCTTTAGTGATCATTCTGCATTCTCATCCCGCTCTCTCAATTCCTGTATTACTCTCTGATTAGCTTCTTCACGTTCACGCATTTCCTGTATTTCTCTTTAAGTGATCTCAGCCTGCTCACGACATTCCTTTATTTCTCTTTAGTGTTCTCAATCTGCTCATGCAATTTCTGTATCAATCTTTAAATAGCTTCCTCACGCTCATGATATTCTTGTATTAACCTTTGTTTTGCCTCCTCTCTCCCCCTATCATGCTCATTCAGAGTCCTTTGCAGGTTTTCAATCTTTCCATTTACCATAATTACAAGTAGTGTTTGTAGAGCTTTTTGGGACCTCTCCTCTGGATTATTGATTATCTTTTCTGACACCTGATTATCATGACTGGGAGTTGAGATACCCGGACTTGCCATTTTTCTTATGTTTTTCCAGGTTGCTCTGCCCATTTGTGATGAAAGTAACGCTGGTTTTGTGTTAGCACACTATTTTAAGGCAAGCATCAACCAAAGTCTGTAGTTGCACAGTCAAAAATCTGTAGATACGATCTAGTTCAACAGATATACCTACTCAACATCAAACAACTATGTATTAATGGGCTACAAACCACAAAGAAGAATTTGGCAAACAGAAATTATTATTTTTAGGGTGAGATATGGGCAAAAATAGGCATATAGGGATGTGGAAAGGCAGTGGGAGAGTTAAATTAACTAAATCCTAATCTCAAAGCAGGAAATAGGTTGGATAGAATGATAGTAGAGAGAGAGAAAATAAGAAGAAAGAGAAAGAAAAGGCAAGAGAAAATAGAAAAACAAAAATTAAAAATTAAGAAGTGCAACACTTAAAAATTATGCAAAATGAAAACGTAATACTTAGAGAAGAATGTGGATAGAATAAGAGAAGGGGAGGGATATAAAGGAGACATGAAAAACTTAAAAATAAACATGCTTAAAATATTATATACGTATACAGAAGTAGTACCGCTATTAAGTAATTTAAGTCTAAGAGGTTTTAAATTGAGTAATAAATTTCTGGAGGAAGTGTGTACACAATGGGGCTAAGGTCTAGTAATCGACTATTGGCATATCTGAGGATGAGCAGAACAACAATTAAGTCACGCAAAGAAGAATGAAAAAAAGAAAAAGTGAAAAGAGTGAGAAGGAAAGAAAAAAGGATCAAATGATCAGTAAAGCTAAACAAAAAAAATTTTAAAAAGAAAAAAAGTATACAAACATATCCCCTAAAATAAAAATTATGAAAGGAAGAAAAAAAATAAATAGAAAAAAATTAAAGTTAAAAATTAAAAAAAAAACTTTTAGAAAATAATTTCATAAAAGGTACAAAAAAAATTGCTCTTTGATTTATTTGGGGGGGGATGGGAAGATCCTGTATCTCCCTTCTGTCCTTAACCTGTCTCTTGTTGGAGTCTCTGGTCTGCTTGTGATGTTTGATTTTCCTGTGGCTTGAATTGTTTCTTAAGTCAGTTTGAGCAGGCAAAAAAAAAAAAAATCACAGCAGACGATTCTTGAACACAGGTGAAGCTCTGGGTAGGGTCGCAACCATTAGACCTCATTCTCCTCAGAGGAGTTGTGAGAGATCAAGGGATTTATACAGAGGGATCTCGGGAGCATGGCTAGGTACAGACGGAGCAGCCTTCAGATAAGGTTCTCGGCAATTCTGTGAGCAAATGTTAGGAAGGTAACCTGAAAGGGCTCAGGTGGGGCCTGTTAATTGTGCAACAGATGTGGGATTATGAAACAAAACATTGCTCTGTTTCATAATTACCCCATCCCCATGAGGAAGAGGATCCTTCACTGTGTTGAGTTTTGCAGCTGGTGAAACCAAGGCAGAGAGAAGCCACGTGACTTAGATATGACTTCAACTTCGCAGGAAACTCTGCCTGACTTCGCTACAATGCTCCTTAGGACAATGAGTTCTATTCAATCCAGTTCTTGTGTTAGGAAGTTCACTTCTTGTCAGTCGTGGGGCTGGAACTCTAGGCATAGGCGATGTTCCTGAGAGCCTCAGCAAAAGGCTAGTGCTCTACCACTTGAGCCCAGAGCACTACTTCTGATTTTATGGTGGTTCTTTGGAGATAAGAGTCTCACAGACATTCCTGCCTGGGCTGGTTATGAACGATGATCCTCACATCTCAGCATCCTGTGTAGTTAGGATTAGAATTCTGAGCCACTGGCACCAGACTTAATTGTAATTTTGACTTTTTTTCTCTCTCGATCACAAGAACTGGTTGAATGCGAGGTGGAGGAGGGGGCCCAGCATCCCCATGTGGCTGGAACCCAAGGAGGCCCTCTCATTCTGGAGGTTGGCTGTGGGTCAGGAGCTGTCTCGCTCAGCTTGTTGAAACAGCTCCATGAGATAAGCCCCTCTGTTCCCTGGCTAGACCGTGAGAGTTCTTCATTGTCTATCCAGCCTTACTAGACTTATTGTATTGTATTGCTTTCTACATCATTTTCCTGCACCTGGCCAAAATTCTGATACGTAGTTACGAAATGAAAATGTATTGCCATCTTAAGAAATTATTTAGGGCTCTGGGAATATGGCTTCATGGTACGGTGTTTGCCTAGCATCCATGAAACCCTGGGTTCAATTCCTTAGTAACACATAAAAAAAAACACTGGAAGTGGTGGTGTGCCTCAAGTGATAGAGAGCTAGCATTGAGCAAGAAAAAAAATCTCAGGAAAATTCCCTACCCCTGAGTTTAAGCCCTTCGACTGGCAAAAAGAAAAAAACAAATCAAAACAAAACAAAACAAAATTCAGTTAGTAAATGCAAAATAAATAACCCATACTTTGAATATATAATTGGTCCTTCCATACTGACACCTAACAACAGTCCCTAATTCATGTACTTTACTAATATGAGGATACTGTTTTGAAAAAATTTTGTTCATTAAGTCACCGCAATTAATGTCAGGAATGTGCTTAGATGTCAGGGATATTTTAATTCTGGAAATTCAACGATTTCAGGATTTGTGTCATCTCTGATAATCACAAAGAGAAGGGTAGGCTATGTGTAATTTTGAAATGTTTTTGGTCATTTATGGCACCAAAAAGGCTAATTAATAGTTGTGACAGAAAATAAGGAATAACCCCAGATGGAAGGAATAAATGATAGTAATTAAGGTATAACAGAAACTGTTCTTGAGAACCATTTTTGGTTATTGTAGAACTAGTTGTCAACTAGGCTTTTCCTCATTGCCTTTAGCATTCTAAATCTCTTAGGCAAGCTCCTAATCTCTGTGTGATAAATGTATCTCCTTCTAAGCTATTCTTTCATTCCTTATCTCCTTTGCTTCCTAAAAATCTTATTATTTCTATATTTCCTATGACCATTTCCTGATAATAAATACACCTATACAGATAGCAGAGGATGCTAATGTAAGGGTCCCATAGCTAATCAATCATTAATGTAACGAAATGGAAAAGGAGGACATATTTATTGCTACTTCAATTTTTCTGAAATGCTGCAATGTCATCATTTGGTTAAAATTTCCATTCTTTGTCTACACAGTGTCATTCAGTGCACATAAATGCAAGTATGAGCCAGGTGCTGGTGGTTTACTCCTGTAATCCTAGCTACTCAGGAGGTTGAGACCAGAGGATTGTGTTTCAAAACCAGCCTGGTCATGAAAGTCCATGAGACCCTAACCTTCAATTAACCACCAGAAACCAAGAGGTGGTGCTATAGCTAAGCACCCAGGATCAGAGTTCAAGCCCCACAACCAACAAAAAAGGTGAAATATGACTTTAAGTTTCCCCAAAAGGTACGACAAGATCAATAATCTTCCCAAGCAAAAGAAAATAATTCCAAAATGATTCAGTGCACCTACTTTTGCTGAGTTATGTTATGGATTCTATGCTGGATATATTCTCCAAAAACAAATCGTTAAACTAGGGATACAGGTGGACCCATTGAAATAATGAGATGTACAAGTCGTTCTGTCGAAAAATGAACTTTACAACATTGGTGGGCGGGGAGGATCAAGTGTGGGGACGGGGTATATGGGAAGAAATGGGAAGAGGAAACAAAGAGAAGGCAACAATGATTAATAAGAAATGCACTCATTATCTTGCCCATGTAATTGTAACTCATCTGTACGGTATGCTCACACTAATAAAGAAAGAAAAAATTGTCAAATATTAGCTTTATAATAAACTTCATCTAATATTTCTTTTTGAAAAGAGAAGTCTATACAGGTAATGTCACTTGGCTTTCTTACTATCTTAGTTTAAAACCAAACCAGTTAGGAGAGTCTGTCAAACTCTTATCTGTAATTACACAGCAAAAATCCAGAAGTGGAGTTTTAGTTCAACAGTAGAGTACTAGCTTTGGGGGTAAGTGGACAGGAAAGAAAATTGTTGAGGGACAGGGTCCAGCCTCTGGATTCAAGCCCCAGAACCAACACAAGCTAAACAAAACAGCAAACCAAAAACCAGATATTTCATTGGGACCCTCCTTAAAGGAGTACTGGTCTGAAAAGTGGCTTCTTTTGCTGATCATACACACTAGGTGCTTTTTTCCAATCCTTATTGCTCTGGAGAACTCAGGACCAAAATAAAGGAATTGATAACTGAATCCTGCAACAAAAGAATCATCTCAGGGGTGAAATATCCATCCATAAAACACTTTTAAACCAACATGTCTTTGTTTCTTTGCAGTAGAATTTTTTTTGGGGGGGAGGTCCAGTCGTGGGCCTGAACTCTGGGCCTGGGCACTTTACCTTAGCTCTTCAACTCAAGGCTAGCGATCTACCACTTGAGCCACAGCATCACTTCTGGCTTATTTTTGCTTATGTGGTGCTGAGGAATCTAACCTAGGGCCTCAGGCATGCAAGGCAAGTGCTCTACCACTGAGCCACCTTCCCAGCCCCTGCAGTAGATTATATTTAAAACAACGTGATTTTCTTTTGTTCTAAGCTGGCCTTCAAATGGCACATTATATCTTTTTGTAGTACTCTCAACTAGAAGTTTGCAGAAAAATTATATATGAGTAAAAACACACTAGAAAAAGTCAGGGACAGAGTTTCCTTCAAGCCTTTGGATTCTCTTCTTTTACAGTAAAAAGGAAAGCACAAGTTAACTTTAACTTTGTCCATCTTCTATGTTCCATTCCTCTCCTGGGATCAGTTTCCACATCCAGTAACAGTTACTTTCAGGAACAATCTATGGTGCTGCTTGAGGTATAATGAATGCTTTCTGGCTTCACCGAAATAACACAAGGACACCTTTGGACCTGTGTTAACATGTGTTTCAGAGGCAACTTAGTAGAGAGAAAATATTAAATTTATATTTCTTATAAATACATTATCCATGAGTATATTGAGTTCAAAATTTGTAAATTCTCTGTAAATTAAGGGGAATTTTAAAGGGGAGAAGGTTCTCAGATCATTTTTTTTTGTGAGTGTATATGCTGCACATTATTTCCCAAGTGTGCATGAATTTGTTAACTCATGTTAACTATAGCAATAATTAGAGAAAGAGAAATTCTGTGTTTAAGTATAAGGGTAAAATACACTACAGAAGACTAAAAATAAGACCACGTTGACCTTTTCCACTTGACTCATACATATACTAGATATTGCAAATAAGGGAAACAATGGGACCTATGTTTCCTTGGGCCGGGCTTACTTCACTTAATATAATTTTTTCCAAGCCTTTCCATTTCCTAATAAATGGGGCAATGTCATTCTTTCTGATGGAGGCATAGAATTCTATTGTGTATATATACCACATTTTCTTGATCCATTCATCTACTGAGGGGCATCTGGGTTGGTTCCATATCTTAGCTATGGTAAATAATGCTGCAATAAACATTGTTGTGCTGGTAGCTTTGTATGTCCCTCCCCCACAGTATAACCCCTGCTTTCACTATATTTGATGTCAGTATAACTTGTGGAGGAGATGGGGAAAAAACCAGTTGTTTAAGGATACAGGTGGACCTGTTGCAACAATAAGAAGTACAAGTTGTCATGTCCAAAACGAGCTTTACAACGTCGGTGGGGGGGGGGAGAGGGGTGGAAGCAGAAGGATTGGGATTGGGGGGAGGGGGGAGGCTGGGAAGGGAGGTGAAGGGTAAACCAAAGGAGGAGGCTGCAATGCTTGGTAATAAATGTACGCATTATCCTGCCCATGTAATTGTAACCCCTCTGTACAGTATGTTCACAAATAAATTAAATTAAAAAAAAAGACCAGGTTGAAACAATAAAGCCAAGTCCATTATGTAGATTTATGAAAGTGATATAGAGAAAGCATTACTCCTACGTGGAACACGAAGTATGAGGCCACTCTCTTTCTAAATCATGCTTGCTAATGACACAACTTTGTAGAAAGTAGAATGGAAGAACAATTCTGTTTCAAATGCAAGTCAGATATAACAGCATGGACTTAATTGTAAAAAAAAGTTCATCTTGAGAGAGCAGGGATTATACTAGCCATGAACTGGTGGATAAGATCACATATTTTTCTTTCCTTTACTTATATATTTTTTGTTGGTGGTGGTCTTGGCTCTTGAACTCGGGGTCTGGGCACTGTCCCTCTGCTACTCAGCTCAAGGCTAATGCTCTACCACTTGAGCCACAATGCCGCTTCCAGTTTTCTTGCAGCATATTGGAGAAAAGTGTCTCAGGGACTTTCCTACCTGGGTTGGCTTTGAACCCCAATCCTCAGATCTCACCACCACCCAGCTTAGGATCACATTTCTAACAGTGTACACTCAGCATATGTAATTTGTTTGTTCATCTATCTTTATATGAATTCTTGAGTTAAAAATCTGGGCTACAGTTTAGACTTTACACTCAAAAAATGTTTGTAGTTTAAAAGTTGATTCTACTGGATAAATTAAACTTAAGAATGTAAAGGAGTCTGGGAAGTTCAGTTTGCATCCAGCCTGGGCAGAACAGTGTTTGAGACACTATCAATAATTAACCAGTCAAAAGCTGGATTGGAAGAATGACTCAGGTGATGGAATAACAATCATGAGCAAAAATGATGAATAAGAGCTTGAGGCTTTTGCATACATACATATAAACATACACATACACACAGAGGCACTTATATGAGCCTCTGAAGCAACTCTCAGAGTATGTAGAAAAGTTAGAAAACAATAGAAAAGATGTCCTGAGTAAAACTAGAATCAAGTGATAATTTTTGAAATGAGAAAATCCTCAAGTGAACTTTCTTCAAAAAAGTTTGAGAATATTACATAGGTAAAGACCAGAGATAGTAAGAGATTCAAGTAATCAATATCAAAGGGATTGGATCTATGAAGGAATGAATCAGAGACCCGGCAGATGCATTGAAAATGTTCATACCCTGTGTCAAATGTTAGAACATCTTTGAAAATAGTACATGAACAGTCTGAGAAGTCCAGTGGATAATATCACTGGAGAAGTTCAGAATTGCTAATCTGTATCTAGATTAAATAAACCAAGAAGGGGCTGGGAATGTGGCTCAGTGGTAGAGAGCTTGGCTTGCATTCATGAAGCCCTGGATTTGATTCCTCAGCACCACATAAGCAAAAAGAAAAAAGCCAGAAGTGGCTCTGTTGCTTAAGTGATAGAGCGCAAGCTTTGAGCTGAAGAGCTGAGGGACAGCACCCAGGCCCAGAGTTCAGGCCCCATTACCGGACCAAAAAATAAACAAACAAACAAACAAATAAATAAAACAAGAAACTATGGTGGGGCAATGTGATACAAGGCTAGAATTCTAGCACTCAGTCTGACAGAAGATTAGAGACTGCAATTACAACTGATACCTTCCCTGGTCCAGGTAGTATAATTTTGTCTTAATAAAACAAACCAAACAAGAAATGAATACAATGTTGGAAGTTTGGGCTAATTTCTTCATTATGGTTTGAAAAGCCAAGTTTTCTATTGAAATGCAACTGGTATATAATCCTCAGTTGTGTTTTAAATGCAATCTTCATTACAGAACATTCCTAGATGCAAAATAGTTCATATTTCCCATCCAAAATTTGAAAAATTAAGTAATCATCTTTCTGTTAGATTCGAAGGAAAGGATGAAGGATTACAAAAGCTTAATCCTGGAGGAATAGCAAAGTTCATCTAATGTAGGTCTTTATAGATCTTGCTAAATTAGAGTTTAGGCTTCAAAAAATATTTTGGTTTCATTTGTAATTTCATATTCTATAGGATACTACAATTTTTTTTTTTTAGGTAGAGGGTTTAATTAACAAATTTACAAATGATTCTTGCATTCTATTTGCCCAGCATATTGTTTGAAGAGAGTTATAATTAGAACTCAGTTAATAGATAATTCTAACTGTTCATGTAGAAAATGGTAATATGAATAATGTAGACCGAGTTGCCAACAAATTGATGATATTAATTTATAAATTTAGAAAAAGCAATTTCTTGAGGCTTTAATGTAACATGGTATGAAGAGAATAATTGTGTGACATCTTCTTTCTTCTACCTGTATGTAACACAGGAAGCAATTTCCTTAATTACGTGCCTCTGTATACAGTGAGAAAAATGCTAGGTTTGGGTTTTTTTTTTTATTTTTGTTTTTGTTTTATTGCTTTGTCATAGGGCTTGAACTCTGGACCTGGACACTGTCTCTGAGCCTGTTAAGCTCAAGGCTTGTGCCCTACCACTTCAACCTCAGTACCACTTGTGTCTGGCTTTTGCTGAGAAGTTTATTGGAGATAAGAATCTAGGGAACCTTCCTGCCTGGGTGGGCTTTGAACTGTAATCTTCCGATCTTAGCATCCTGAATATCTATGATAGTTAAAAAAGTATAAATATAAATAATATTTACAAGAATACCAGTGGAGGAAAAATGATGCAACCCAGGTTATTGTGGTGTTCTTTCCAGAACATGGAGGGCATCACATTAGCAGAGGTGTAGTATTTTTCCCAATAGAGATAAGCTATTTGTGATGTGAATTAAGGGAATTTTGAAGTGCACCCTACAAGTTGAAAACTGTTGGTCTAGGATGACTTTATGGTATAAATTTTGGGATTGATGGTCATAGAAATAATAGCTTAATCTGATAAACAATTGCTTACTCTTGAAGAATTAATTATAACCGATGCTTTATAGTTTTATCCTATAACAGAATGTGGCTATTTTTCTGTTCACTTCTCAATCTGTAACACCCCATTGGAAAATGCATCTATTGCAGAATTACATAACATGGAAACAGGTACTCTTTTGAATCTCTCAGGTATGGAATGTTCAGAATTTGAAAGTGAGTAGTTATTAGTCATAGGAATTTTGAAGAACATACATATTCTGTCCTCTTAACAACTTATTTACTTTTAAAAGTTATGGGTTTCCATAGAATTAAACAGTTTCCAGTTTTAGTATGAGAAAGTACTAGTTAATTCTTTTTTGAAAATATTGGCAAGTATATTGTGAAAAACTTGTCTAGTTGGATAACATTCAAGTTGATGGCCCTCCAATAAAGAAGGGGTAATTCATTCAAATTAGATGCCAAATAGTACTGATTTTTTAAAAAGTTACTACATAAAGAACAATATTTACTATACCAATACAGTGAAATTTTATTTCATGCAGCTTATTTTTTAAATTTAATTTGAAAGTGATGTGCAGTGGGTTAGCAATTGTAAGGCAGTGAATACATAACTTTTCAAACTTATTATCCCCTCTCTCATTTTTCTCATAGTTTTCCTTCAGCCCCAAACTCCTCACAAGTTGTAATGTACATTTCCAACATATTGTCTTCTGAGTATTGCTATTGCATTGGTTTGCCTTTTGTCCTTTGTCTCGCCATTTTGTTGTTCCTCTTCCCTTCCCTAATTAAGGTAAATGGATACACAATACACCAAAATCAAACACAGTAGGAGATAAGCCATAGGGGGAAAACCCAAGGAAAATAGAAATCACATCGTACATTAAAAACAACTGCAAATAAATATCTCTTTCCATATCTTGGAGTTCATTTTGCTCAGCATCAGCTTATATGTTCATATATATGCATAACAAAGCCACTGGAAAATAATAGTTTCATGGATACTATATAACGAAAACAACATGTGAACTGTTTTTGATGGAGAAGGAGGAGTTAGGATTGGTAAATTCGCGATTCTGATAAAGGAATTTCAAAGGAGTTTTAAAATTATGACAGGTAAATTTTAGTTTTCAAAGAGAAACCATGAAGATGTAGCAGTGGGGGATGCCTTATAGTCCTTCAGCTTCACTAGACTTGAAGCCAAGAAGTTGTGAATAATTGGAAATCAAGCAAGAGCTAAGAGGAGGACATAGAAGTAGGACATAGAAGTATTGTCCTTTGTAACAGACAATGTCATCCAAGGAATTGGTGATTTAACTCTATTCTTCTCCATATATCATGTTGAGCAAATACAAGACCAAGAGGAAAATAATCTATTGAAATAATTTTGCAAAGAATAACTTCACTGTTCCTGATATGGTATCTAAGGAGAGTCTTAAGAGAGAAGATAAAAGTCTTAAGAGAGAAGACAAAAGTGGAGTATTCTTAGGTTTCCTCTAAATATCTTGTTAGCAAAATATATCTTTGAGGATAGAAGTGATTTAACCAAAAACTGGTGGAGTACTTATTTTTGTGGGCACTTTAGACACAAGAAAATTTCAAGGTAAAAGAAAAAAGAAAAAAAATAGCTAAATATTTGTGATTATAGGTTCTTGGTCTGGATTTTTGGAGACAAAGTTTTGCATTAGTGTTGGTCCTCATTAACATAGTTATTGAGTTTTCGTGGCAACCAAATGAAAAGGGGAAGTTTAATGGACTCGCTTGAACAAGTAAACAGCATGATAGAAAATAATAGCAAATAATATTTAATGAATTATTTTGATCAATTACTTTGTGAGAACAAAGAAGGAAAGATAATTCAAAATCACATGACGTTATTAAAAGTATGAAAATGGAGTAGTGAAGAGATTGAGAGAAAACATAGAGGACTGTTTTCTCTCCACTGGAGTAATAGATTCTTGATCTTGCTTCTTCCATTCTTTCTTCACAAGCTATCAAGTGTGCCTCAGGACTGGAGTATCCAGTTCAGACAAAGAGCACTCGCAGAAGAAAATATTTGCAGTAGATATAGGTGATTTATAACCTTAGACAATCTTTTTAAATCTGCTCAAAATTCTCCCCTACGCCAAACTGCCCTCTTTGAACAGCTTTGTTTGCTTTTCCAAAGACTGCACTTCATTAACTGCTTAAAATTTTGAGAGGTCATATTCATACTCTCTGGAGATTGCTGTTTTGTTGTGATTTTTGTGTGTTTTTATTTGTTGTTGTTTTAAACTGAATTTCAAAAGGTTGTGCAAGTGTGTTAAAATTAAATATGTCCATCTAATTGCCTAATGCTCCTGGATCAGAGTCACTCCTTCTATCAATGTCAACCAACCATTTCTCCAAGATTTAGTTCAGATTTACCACTTCCTTTATTACATATGTACATTGAGTATTCTAGCTCTACTTGCCCCTTGTTCCATTTTTCATTCATTCTGTTTCTTGACTATTGTTCTTCTCTGGTTTCAATTTCCTTATAGTCATTCTGTTAAACTGCCTGTTAATACTTTGAAAGGTTTATATACATTCCATGGAGTTTCACTCCCACATACAATTGAACTGTTGTCAGCTTATGTTTCCATAACTCATTCATCTGCAATAACAATTTGCAAGCTGGAGATGTTAAGCACTTAGACATGATTTTATTCTCGTTCATTTGGATGATTAATGTTTAATCAATAAGAAAGTTTAAAATGCCTTAGAATTTATTACTAACTACCAGTTTTTATAAATGGTTTTGTACAATGGTGTGTGATTATTTTATTTTACATAGGATAATTTTTTCTACTACCTATAAGTTTTGGAAAAAGAAGAAAAGTAAAATTTACTTCTTAGTGGAATATGACAGAAATAGGAGACAGATTTTATGTTTGTCACATCTCTCATGAGTACCCATATTCAAGACTTAAAATCGTATTTCTTACTATGTTAGACAGATAGGGAAAACATAAAACAACACATGATAAGGCATCTGTTAGTGACTTTTTAAAATGTACCTTCTTATGTGATGAAATTTACTTTGTTAGCTAATATTTGGGTTTGAAATATGGGAGGCTGATCCATTTAACACATTTATGGAAGGCACCTACTGAACAACACAAATGGTGAGGGGTACTATTTCTACACTTTAATGAATGGTTGAACTTGTTTGGTATTATTGCTGGGTACGTAAATCAACTCTATTGTAACTTGCTCCCTACACTTGAAAACCTTGTAATGTCACTATCATCTAATTGTCAATGGTTATTTTTGCAAATGTGATTTTAAATAGTTTATTTGAAAATGAATATACATTCAGGAGATTAAATGTAGGTTATCATTAGTTTGAGAATGACAACATTTTTATATTACAGAACCTAGTTTTACTGAAGTACCAGTGTCATTTTTTCTGATGGATCAAAGACCTCGGAGTCAAAGCAGACACTTTGAAAACATTACAGGATGGAATAGGAGAAACCCTAGGTCTCCTTGGTGCAGACCGAAATTTTCTTAATAGAGACCCAGAAACACAACAAATCAAAGAAAGGTTGGACAAATGGGATTGTATGAAGTTGCAGAGCTTCTGCATGGCAAAGGACATAGCTAGCAAGATCAATAGAAAGCCCACGGATTGGGAGAAGATCTTCACTAGCCGTACAACGGACAAGTGTCTCATATCTAAAATATAATTGTAACTCAAAAAATTAAATCCCCCAACAACAAATCCTCAAACAACTGCCCAATAAATAAGTGGGCTAAAGACTTAAAGAGAAAATTCTCTGAAGAAGAAAGAAGGATGGCCAATTCTTGTTTTTTTAAAGACACTTGTTTTCATCTACAAATAGGCCTGTCTATTGTCTTCAGGTGATTTTGATGATTGAAGATGCTTAATGAGAAGTCAAAATGTATTAGTAATCCTTTGCTATCAATTAAATTTCACTTTTTCTTCTTGGAGAATATAATGATCAAAGCAATAGTTCACGGTCAGCAAGCAATTGTTCAGAATCATGCTTCAACTGCAAATGAATCACCAGTAAGTAATACACGATTCCATTTTCCACAAAGTTTTGTCACAGATACAATCTGCCTTCCTGCTCTAGTTGATTTCCTAGCCTGGATCTTTTCCTTCATTGTACAGAAAAAGTGTAATTCACCTGATTTCAGTCACATCTGTTAGTAGAAATATCAAGTATTTAGATTCTTTTTTTAAAAAAAAAAATTAGTTGTGGGGCCTGAACTCTGGACCTGGGCACTGTCCTTTAGCTCTTCAAATCAAGGCAAGCGCTCTACCACTTGAGCCACAAAACCACTTCTGGATTTTTCTGTGTATGTGGTGCTGTTTTGGGAAATGGCAGAGCAGAAAGTGAAATGATGCAACCAAAAATATAAAAGCAAAATAAATTAAGATAATTATGGAGCAACTATATTGTCTATGAGAACAATGAAAGAGAAAGAGGTAAAGAGATAAAAATGTGCAATGACCTAAATAGCCACAAAATCCATGCGTCTAATCAATTTACAGATCAAACAATTATTTTATTTTTTAAAAAAGATGAAAATAGAATTTCTATATAGAAATTAGTAAATTTCATTTTTAGTCGCCTACATAAAGAGAAGAATCTTAATCCTTGGACTGGGAAGGTGGCTCAGTGGCAGAGTGCTTGCCTTGCAGCTTACTAAAGTGCAGAGATGACTTTCCAAAAAGGCCACTCATATGAATACTAGGGATGAGGATGAGTATACCCCTCTTCATCGGGAAGCCTAGAGTGGACACCTAGACATTGTCCATGAGTTGGTATCTCAAGGCACATATTCATGCAATAACTGTGAATGGCTGGACACCCCTGCACAGTGCTTATTTGTGGAACACATTGCAACAGCACACACACACACACACACATCATCATCATCATATTTCTTCTTAAGTATTTTTTGTGTATGGTCTTAAGAAGAAATTTACATTACTAACTTGAATTTCTGACAGGACAATATCATCACTGTACATCTTGCTTCTATGTTCTCATTTTTAAATTACTATCTAAGTATGTACATTACATAAGTACAGGAAAAAGTAGGAGCCCCACGGGTGGCTCAGATCTTTAATCCTAACTAATCAGAAAGATGAAATCTGATGATTGTGCTTTGAAACCAGACAGAAAAAGACCATTAGATTCTGGTTTGAAAGTAACCAACAAAATCTAGAAATGGCGCTGTAGTATAAGCAGTAAAATGCTAGCCTTGAGAAAACTAAAACAAAGAAAATAACAAATTCTGTGACAGAGCCAGGCCCTGAGTTCAAGCTCTAGTATTAGCATCAAACTAATGAAAGAAAGAATGAATGAATGAACTAAAAATAAATTAAGTGGTCACATGTGGAGAGACAGGTAAAATGTAACAACCGTGGTGACTGGATTATGTATTATTTTGTAATAAGTCAAATTATCATTTTTCCTAATCACTAATATTTTATTTGAACTTTTTTGTACAATAAGCCCTGAATTTGGCATGCATGTATATGTGTGTGTACATGTGCACACATGTGTGTGTATGTGTGTGTGTGTGTGTGTGTGTGCGGTTGCAATGTTGTTATTTATCAGTGTTCCGTCCAGTCATTTCAGTGGAACCACCCTTCTATACATTTTATTTGTCAAATAATATCATCATAATCAAAGCATTTACATCATTAAGTTAGATAAAAGAGTATATGTTAGGTAAGTATATGTTAGGTAAGAAGATACACATATAATTAGGTAGTAAGTTATTGCTGTAAGATGACTGTCAGTACAAAATATGTATTTGACCTCTTAAATTGGATATACTTTTAAGATATACTCATGGAGTGATTTTGACCAACTTGACCAAACAGGTATTACTCTCTGGTTATTCCTGTGAAACTCAAGGTCGATAAACTCTTTCCGGATTTCTGTTGAAAATAACTTTCTTTGTAAGATTGTATCTATTCACACTAAGATAATAAACCCCGTATATTTTAGGTTTGAATATCCCATCATATTGACTGAAAAATCAGTATTGTGGATATGTTTGTTAGATATACATTGAAAAACAAACAAAAACATGTGTCATCTCTAGATTGTGGATGCATTTGAAGTTGTATTATACATACAAAGGTTTCTTCATTAATAGTTCTTTTGTGGGAGTAACTATCACAACTTTAACAAATAAGGCTTTTTGGATATCTTTTCCAATATAAATAACATCCCAGAGCGAATCTTGCAATTTCTGAAAACCCTTTGAATATTTTAGTGTTATTTCAGTTCATTGACTATACAGCTAAAGACATTTCTGAAATAAATATTGTTAAAATCTGAACATGTAAGTGGGTATATAGTCTGTTTATGCATCATTTTATTAAAAGCCAGTTTTTATGAAACTAAAAAATATAGAGTAAAAGAATGGAAGTGAATTGGGTGAGGTAATTATTAGTATAAATTTATTTTCTATTAGCAAAGTCTTTTGAATGTACATGATGAAGTTAAATTATGTCCTTAGTGACACTATGCTTCAGTTATTTTTAGAATCTTGTAGTTATAATAGTGAATTTGTAGTATAAATAAATGTCTTTGAAAATGATTAGGATTAATCTTGGGTTTTGTTTCCTACTCCCAAGAAATTGAGTTATTTTCAAGTGTTAACAGTTTACAATTGAATCTTCAGTATCATAAGAAATTTTGAACAAATGTAGTAGTATTGATGTCTTTTTATGGGGGGTCGGGGGAGTCTGGTAGTGGGGCCTGAACTCTGGGCCTGGGTGCTGTCCCTCAGCTCTTCAGTTCAAGGCTAGCGCTCTTCGATTTGAGCCACAGCGCCACTTGTGGCTTTTTTCTTTTTGCTTATGTGGTGCTGAGGAAGCGAACCCAGGGCTTCATGCATGCAAGGCAAGCGCTCTACCACTGAGCCACCTTCCCAGCCCTTTATGTCTTTTTAAACCAATAGTATTCACAAGTTGGAGAGGCTTTAATTCATGCTTAGGCCTTGTTGTCTATGATTTTTTATCCTCTCATTCCTAGCATTAATGATAGGTCAGACTGCATTTTTGGGTACATGAAAGGTAAAATATTTATCTGGGGTCAAAGGTGATTTTTATATCAGTCTTGCTTTATTAGCATTTTAAAGTAGTACCTTTCTCTCAAAATGTTGAGTATAAAAAGCAATCAAAATACTTCTAATTTTAAACAACTTAGTTGAGCTACAATGTGGAAATGATTGGTCCATGAGACCTGCAGTCCCTTTCCATGAGGAATTGGGGAGGTCATTATTTCAGTTAGACAGTGTTAAACAGAGATAGGGTCCCCAGGCAGTGCAGTGTTGAGTGAAGGGATATAATATGATTTCTGCTATTTTGACCTAGAAAACAAGAATGTTATACTTTAGCCGTTCCTTTCACCAGGGAGGTATGCATTGATTATGAACTTTGAGTTTTCATATTACAGTTCCCTATTTTCTAACAAAGGTAAACTGAAATATTATGAGTGTACACAATAATTCTGGGAATTTTTCCTTGAATTTGTAGACTAAATGCTAGTATTTTAGTCATAAAATAGAATGAGGTTAATTGATACAGTTGGATATGGACCTCAGGCTAACACTTACCATGTGTGCAATGTTGTACTAGGAATTACAACTCTGAAGACTTCAATATCATCATCTGAGAATTAAAAATGTAAGTAGTTCCACTTTATGGAATTATTGTGAGGATTAAATTAGATACCATAGGTAAAGTACTTGGAAAAGTAATCAATTAGCATTTGGCACATTCTACCTTTATTTAATCATATGGTGAATTCTAACATTTTTACTGTGATTTTTATTGTGTCTCTTTATGATGTGCAATGTGATGTATTGACACTCATTGCATTGATCATTTTTCTCTCACTATGAGGAAAATACCTGCAAAGAAAATTTCTGAGGAGGTAACTATTATGTTGACTCATGGTTTAAGAGAACACAGTTTAAGATCAGATGTCTTCATTGTTCTTAATTATATTTTTATTATCTTAACTAGTTGTACGAGGGAATTTCCATTCAATAAATCATGTTTTTAAGTATAATGGATCTTTATATAACTTTTCCCTACCCTTCTAAACCTCACCACACTTTAATTTTTTCTAGTTTCATACTATCTGCATTGAATATTATGTCTTCAGTTTCTTCCTCCATAACTCTCTTTATTCCTTCCCTTTGACTTCCCCTCATATCTTCCAAGTGATATTTTCCTGGTATTCATTTTTTTGGATTAAAAGTTCAACTTTATAAAAAATTACTTCTTTTAAATACTCCTCTACAAATAGCACGGTTTGGTTAATATTGCTGTGTAAACTTGTATAAAGTTCTAGCTTCCAAATATGAGACAGAACATGGGTCTTTTGTGTGTCTGGCTTTGACTTCGTTTACTTAACATAATTTGAGGTCTATCCATTTCTTTGCAAATAACGTAATAGTCTTCATAATGGATAGGAACAATCCACTTTTGTATATATGACACACTTTTGCCAACCATCCTCCACCAAAGAGCATCTGGGCTGTTTCCATAACTTGGCTACGGTGAATAGTGCAGTAGTGAACATGTTGTGAAAGTGATTTTACTGTAAGCTTTTGGAAGAATTCATCACTATCTTTCTGGGAGCAATCCTCTAGCCAGTGTCCAAAATAAGCACATCCTTCCCTTCATCTCCATCACAACGTATTGAAAGTCCTCAAAAACACACTAACCCATACAGATCTCAATAAGCTAATAACACACTGTGCCCATATTCTTTCAAAACATTTTTAATAATTACATAAATTTAGTGAGAACCTTCTGTGTACTTTCCTAATGTGGGAATGAGAGACACAACAACAGAGAAAAAGTAAGAAATATGTATTTTAATTAGCTATTATAATATTTAAAACCTTTTTCAGCTCTAACTCATAGACTCACTTACTATTATTTTAATCTTTATTTGATTACTTCATCTATCCCCTAAATTATATCAGGGGAGTTAAATACAAAGGCAAAATGTATAGTTTGATTTTGACACTCATGTGTGAGGGTGCACAATATAGGCAAATAGATGAATTGGAATTAATAGCAATTATCCATTTTGTTAAAGTAGAGATGGTTTTCCCAAACGAATTCTCTCAATTCATATTCCATTCAACACAAAATAACGTGTAACAATTCCCTTTGTTTTGCTCTTTATTAACTTTTGTTTCCATTTTATTTTATAATGAAGGATTATTTCATAAATCTACTGTAGATGCAAAAATATGTTAATATATTTCTAACTGTATGCATTGATCTATACATACACACATATATTACAAAGGTTACAATGATAATTTATAACTTCTGTAACTATACAATTTACTAAATTATTGAAAACATCGAAGGCTCATGCCTGGAATCCTGGTTACTCAGGAGGCTGAGATCTGACGATCATGGTTTGAAGCCATTCTGGGCAGGAAAGTCCATGAGCCTCTTATCTCCAAACAACGAATAGAAAATCAGAATTGGAACTGTGGCTCAAAGTATTAGAGTGGTAGCCTTGAGAGAAAAATCTCAGGGACATCACCCAGCCTCTTAGTTCAAGAACTGCAATCTACCCCAAAAAATCTATTTAATTTACACCTGTGTAAATAGAGTGTTTCCATCACCCAAATGCACCTCCATGCTCATTTGCAAGGTAACTCTGTTTTGTCTGAAGTACCACTAAACATTATCACTAAAGTAGAATTACAATGTGGGTTCATTCTATCTCTCTAATGGATTTTTCTCCACTCAAATACTCAAGTGTTACAATTGTTCTAATTATTTAAAATCATAGCTTTTTTTTCTTTAATACCCCCAATACTAGAGTTTGAATTGAGTGTTTTGTGCCCCTTAAATGGGTGTTCTTACCACTTTGTCATGCCCCAGCCCTAAGTTATCTTGATTATTTTTCAGCTAGAATCTGGCTTCCTACTTGTGTATGAACTTGGCCTCAGTCAACTTGAAGTTATTCTTCCTGGAATTTAGAATAACAGGTGCATTGTATACAGAACTTTCTGTTCAGTCCGGGCTTTAGCCACTATCCTCAAAACAGTGCACTCCCATGTAGTCACGAATTTCATAAGCTTGTCATAGCTGATTTTTTTTAAATCTTTCATTTCCTGCAGGTTCTTGAGTACTGAATTAATTTGTGTTTTCTTGGGTTGTTTGGTTTCATTTGAATCTATGTGTTGAGTTGTTCCTTACTTTTCCTTTTGTTTCTTTCCCTGAAGTTCTTACCTAAAGTGCTGAAAAACCAATTCTTCTTTCTCAAGATATTCAGGGTGAACATTATTTATTCCAAAGCAATTTTAGTATCTATGAATGGTATACACATGCTAAGCTCTGAGAAGGGTGTTTTTATTTTCACGGCAGTCTTTGGCATACACAGACAGATCATGAAATATATGAAGAAAATAAAACTACAGATGAATGCCAGGAGGAGAATAAGCTATTATTAATTGTTTGACAGAGGTTTCTCTTCTAGTGAAAGAAATATATTGCTTGATGTAGGATTTCAAAAAATCATATTGCTAGGAGGAACCTAAAAATCTTCTAATACTATAGACTTGAGAGTGATGAATTGACTTCCTGAAAAATTTACTTTTGCGTTAAATAAAACCGGGCTTCCAAAGAGAGAGTAGATTTTAGAGAAACATGATGAATTTTATGTAAATAGGTCCTTAGCTGATTTTGTTAATTTGTGAACTAATATAGGGAAATAAAGTACAGCAAGGTAAAAAAATAAAGAACTTCACATTGAAATACTCATTTGTGTTTTTGTATGTGTGCATGCATGTAGGAGTACGCACACGCACATCTGCATATGCTCCTGAATGCATTCATCATTCTTGAGGCTTGATAGTCCCTGGGAACTATTCCTCAGCTTCTGTGCCCAAGGATGGTGGTCTACCACTTCAGCCACTGCAACAATTCTGGTTTTTGGTTTTCTTTGAGATAATCGCTTGTACTTTCATGATTGAACAGTGGTCTTCAGATCTCAGATTCCCGAGT
This sequence comes from Dipodomys spectabilis, assembly GCF_019054845.1. Classification (NCBI taxonomy): domain Eukaryota; kingdom Metazoa; phylum Chordata; class Mammalia; order Rodentia; family Heteromyidae; genus Dipodomys; species Dipodomys spectabilis. The sequence continues at coordinate 998,625 of NW_024871131.1, read as the reverse complement.
AGCTAGCTAATCTTATTGAGCCTCTGAATAGCTAGTTAAAATTCAACCTGTCCTCTGCGCTTCACTGCTCTTTTATTCTTTTCCTGAGGTATTCACAAGCCTAAGTCATATATATGTCTAGTTGCTTTAAAAAATATCCTTACTGCTTGGCACCAGGGGATCTCATGTGTACTCTTAACTACTTAGGAGGCTTGAAAACAGAACCCAAGCAAAAGTTTAGTGGACTTACTTCTCAATCTATAGCTGGGTGAATTGGATCATTTCCACCATCCTGCGCTATCTAGAAACTAAGATTGGAAGGACTGCGGATCCAGGCCAGTCAAGGTAGCAAGCTAGACAAGTTGGTGTGCAAATCTGATGCCATTGATGATGGGAAGTCTAAAAGGACAGATCAGTGCATGTTCTTGTGGAAAGGGAACCCCTATCCTAAAATTAACCACTGATATGGTGCCGGCCTGCAAGAACAATATACCCCAAGTGGAAATCCCCACATTTTCCCACAACCAAAATAAGTATATAAATTAACATCCCAAAACTTAATACAATCTGTTTTTTGCTCTAATATCAGCTTTATCTGATTATCATATGATGTGACTGAATAATTTCTTCATTAAACTTATGATAACTTAAAAATACCTAGAAAATTCTTTCTCACTTATTAAGTGCAAATGAATGGCAAATTGCCTCAGGTCTTACAAATTTGACTACCACTATATATTCGTCTTATGATTATTATTAATAGTAATATATTCTGATTTATTTCTTTACTTTGTAACAGTTTTTAAACTCTTTCCTTTTCTGCAGAAGTTGAAATATTTAAATAGTATCATCAAATTATATTCCTTGGATATTTAGTGCAGTTTTTTACAAAGTTTTTAACCAATGGTTTCTAAGAATTCGTAATTGGTATATCATTTGGTTTATTTTTAATTTCAAATTAATTTTATTTTAATGGTAATGTACACAGGAGTTATAGTTACATAAATGAGGTAACGAGTACATTTCTTAGGGAAGGAACATTGTTATATCTTCCATCGATATTTTTGTACACTCAAAACAAGAACTACTGATGCTTTTGCTGTTGCTATTGCCCAATGGGTACTTTTGCTTTTTTTGTTCATGCATTTTATGATAAAATTGATATACAGAGGGCTTACAATTAATTAAGTGAACTATATAGTACACTTCATTTTCTTTTCTTTTTTTTGTGTGTGGGGGGGGTCCGGTTGTGGGGCCTGAACTCTGGGCCTGGGCCCAGTCCCACAATTCTTCAGCTTAAGGCTAGCGCTTGAGCCACTTGAGCCACAGCGCCACTTCCGACATTTTTCTTTTTCCTTATGTGGTGCTGAGGAATCGAACCCAGGGCTTCATGCATGCAAGGCAAGCGCTCTAGCACTGAGCTACCTTCCCAGCCCCTACTTCATTTTATTTTCTAAATTTCAAATTTTGATATTAAATGCTTCCTTTTGTTTCTTTAGGGTAATACTGTTTTCAGTGTTTACGATCAGTTAATTTAATTTTGCATGATTTCTACACATGTAAATTATTCAGACACATATATTTTGCTTTTAAAATATTTAACATGTGGCTATTTAAATATTATTTTCTTAATTCTTATATGGTTTGTGAATCTAACCACATTTATTTTTTATAGTTATAAACATATTTGTTCAGCTAACAAATACTTACTGTATTTTCAAGAAGCACATACTTTATTAAGAAAGGCTTCATTGCCTGATCACTTTTTGGAAATATTTGTACTTGAATTTAAAAAAAAGTTTGAAGTCAGCATAGTGATTTGTTGCATCCATTTTCTAGCTATGGTGGGAAGTGTAAATAGGCTTTCTCATTCGGGAGAGACTGGGAAACTTTGAGACCTTATTATAAAACTAGTAAGAGTGAAATGATTATAGATATAGCCATCCCTAGCGTTATATACAGCACATCGCTATCATATTCTAAATCTTGAGTTAAAACACCAGTAACATCAATCTTTTCTCAAAATAAAAGGACACATGTTTCAAAATGTTTATTGTTTAAAACTTATTTGCAAAAGTTCTCATGTCTTCTATTAATTTTCAATTTACTTAATCTATTAAAATCCAAGTATATTGTGACTATTTTATTTCTACTAAACTTTTAAATAGTACAAGCAATATTATGATTTCATATATTAACATACTTTTATTATTTGTGATAATTTCCTCCGTTTAATATGATAAAATCAATATTGCAAATTTCTGGATGTGGTGTGTGTGTGAGTGCTTATGTGGTTTTTGAGTGTGTGTGTGTGTGTGTGTGTGTGTGTGTGTGTGTGTGTGTGTGTGCTTTGTGTGTACTTTGTAATGCTTGGGAGATCACACCATGGCTTCACATATGCAAAGCCAATGGTTTACCACTGAGCTATACTGTCTAGTTATAATCCTAATCGTGTTTTAAACCATGACTTTCAAACTTTCATTCCTAGTATGCTTTTTCAAAATTATATATGATAACATGTGACCCATATTCTATCAATGGTAGCAATTTTTATTGTTATTTAGAATATTTCCACTGCCTTTCCACTTCCAAACTCTTGTGTTTGCTATTGATAAAAGTTTACTTTGCTTCTTTTCTCTCTTCATGCTTTTTCCCTTTAGAGTTTAACTACTCTTTCTCTTATTTCTTTGGGAATTATTTAACATATTCCTATTACAATTTCTTTTCATTGTAATAGGTATATACAATGCTTTAATTTCTATTTTAATTTTTCCCAGTTTCACTGTCTTTTAGTACAAGCTATTAGATGGATTAAAAATAAACTTGTCTCAGGACACTTTTTCTCCTTCTCTTCTCTGAATTCTGTTTTTTTGAAACACAATAGTAATGATATATAGCTCCTAAGTGGTCCATCATTCTTTCCCCTCTCACTCTTCTCTGTTGTACAGCTCAAGTTGTTATCATTCAGCTTTGGTATGCTACAGTGTTATCTACATCTTAACTAATTCCTGAATTAATTTTAGTTATTTCAAGTATTCTCTGAAACATTTTTCTATATATAATATCTGGGGACTTGTGCTTTTACAAGGTACAAAATATGAGTGACTATCAAACATCTAGATAGCTTTGTAGAATATTGGTCTACCTGCTCAATAAACTTGTATGTAAATTCAAGGGATACAGGTCAGTCAGTACAATCTTGTAAAATGGTGTAGCTTCAGCCTTCATACTAGCTTTGAATCTTATTACCATGTTTAGTAGTGAAGACAACATAGTTCTACTACAAGAGCAGACATATAGAAGAATGTAACAGATTTGTCAAAAATAAATTCTCAGTTTTATGGCCAATAGATTTTGAAAATTATCCTATGGCTTTATGAAATAAAAATAGAATCTTAAATGGGTGTATTGGGACTCTTGTCTTTCGAGATTTAAAGATTGATCTTAGACTACTAACTCAATCCTTTTTTTTTGTTTCTTTGTTTTGTTTTTTGTCACTCATGGGGATTCAACTCTGGGCTTAGGCGCTGTCTGTGTGCTCTTCAGCTCAATGTGAGCAACCTACCACTTGAGCCACCGCACAACTTCTGGCTTTCTAGTGGTTTATTAGAGATAAGTGTCTCATGGACTTTCTTGCCCGGGCTGGCTTTAAACCGTGATCCTCAGATCTAAGACTCCTGAGAAGCTAGGATTATAGGCGTGACCTACAGGCGCCTGGCCTACTTCAATCCTTATACAAAAATTTAAAATAAAAAAATGATTATCAAACTAAATGTGAGATATAAAAATCTATAAGAGATAAATGTAAAAATTCATGACATTGTATCAGTAAAGGTTTCTAAATGGAAAGCATTAGTGGCTAAAGAAATGTAAGAATATACTGGATTATATCAAGTGATAGCCTTTCATAATTCAAAGGACACTATGCTCATAATTCAAAGGACACTATAACCGAAGTGAAAACATATCCAACAGATAGAGGGAACATATTTGTTAATGAAACAATGTGAATGCTACAATGATTCTGAATCTTAAGTATTTTTATATCTTCTAATTCTATATAATTTTTCCTGAATAGGATATTTCTTTAAAGAACATGTGTAAATTATTAGCCAATAGGAGGAGCATATGAAATAAGTTCCTCTTTAGTATCTAAAAAAAAAGAAAAAGAAAACTCACTAGTATGACCTTAATATAAAAAGATTACACAAAATATAGTAATGCATTTGTGGAGAAATTGATAAACTCCTCATAATGATCGATTTGTATAATATTGCAATCATTTTAGCAAGCAAGTTTTCAAGTCTTAAAGGTCAAAAAAATTGTATAAGATCCATTCATTACACTTCTATAAATGTATTAAAGAGAAGTAAGAAGAATTTGGAAAGGGAAATGTAGTTCATTGACAGTGCACTTAAGTAGAATGTGTGAGACCCTTGAAAAAAATCCCCAAAATCAAATTTTGAAAAGACACACTATAGAGGACGTATGCTGGACAAATTCCTGTAACAGAATTTTATATCTATTTTAATGTCTGTTCTAAAATGTATAGCATTTCTATTTGAAGAAATGCAAGTTTGTGAAAATTAGGCTTTGAAAGCCTAGGAAGGTACAATTCACTTCCAAAGCACTAAATGTATACAATAAAAGGAGATAATATATTGCAAGTGAATTACATGTCAGCAAAAAACTATTGTTAAAAATTCTTCACACAAAATGCAGAATACCTGAAGAGATGTTTTTGGTGTTGGCTAAAATCTTTGTAATCTACAGCGTTTAAGACGAAGATGTGATTTCTGTTCATTTTGAGGGTTTTTTGGTCCGTCATTTTGAGTTTCTACAGAGATAACTCAATCAAAAGTGTATGTGATAACTGGAATACCTAGGAATTATGCATCATTTATAAGTAATTGATAACCTTTTCTGGAAGAAACATTTAGCAAATGACAGAAGACACAAATCTATGCATCTGCATTTTATGAAAGCCATTGGAGCATTAAAGTAGGAAAAAGCCAAGTGAATATTTTGCATGTATTCTATTGGTCTCTCTTTAACATGAAAGTTATAGATTGTCTTTTTATTTTCTATTGGGACAGTGATCTGCTGTCACTTATTTTTTTCTCTTCCCCTTCTTTTGCCCTTCCACTTACATAATTATTATTTAAAGAGACATACTTGACCTTGCATTTCTAAATTCTTCAAAATTATCTGAACTACTTTGTACTTCTGGCAGCCTCCTATATCTTTCTCAAGGGAAATATTTTTGTCACTACCATTTTTATCCTCTATGATATTGGATATCTTCCTGCCTAAATCAGTGCAAGATATACATTAGAATAATCGAGATATCTCAACACTCGTACCACCATAACATCCTATCTTACTTAGAAATCATGCTTTTAGAATGTATGGGGAAGTGGCATCTCTCGTTTTTGAATGACTTTAAGTGATACTTAGAAGCAGTCATGTTTTAAAACAATATGCCACTAAGTAGATGAATGAATTGACAAAATGTGGTTTATGTAAGCACTATGGAAATTTATGCTTCCAATTCATATGGAAATAGAAAGTCTTGGAAAAATCAAACTAAGTAAAATAAACAAGAAACAGAGAAAGAGATTCCGTGGTTTCCTCATTTGTAATAAGTAGGAAATGTCTTGGATAGTCCTAGCAGTTGAACAGAATTGCTCAACTCTATGTATGTATGACCATATAAGATGATGATGAGCAAAATGAACTCCTGGATATGGGAACAGAGTTTTCTGTTTGTGGTTGTTGTTTTTAATGTACTATCTGATTTCTTTTTTTCTTTTGTGTTTTCCCTTTTGTTTATCCCTTTTATATTTGATTTAAGTATCCTGTGTATTGTATATACATTTATCTTAATTTGGCAAGTGAAGAGGAACAACAAAATGGCGAGACAAAGAACAAAGGGCAAACCAAAGGAATAGCAAAACTCACAAGACAACATGTTGGAAATTTACATTACAATTTGTGAGGGGTATTGGAGTGAAGGAAAACTGTGAGAAAAATGCAGGAGCGGGTAAAAAGTTCATCATGTTATGTATTCACTACCTTACAATTAATGCAATGCCTTCTACATATCACCTTGACAATAAAATTAAATTAAAAAATGAGCTGCACAAAATATGATTTCACTGTATTGGTATAATAAATATTATAATATATAAATATTATATAAATATTTATTTATTTATAATCATAAATGTAAATATTATAATATATTATAATAAATGTTCATTAAAAATGAACATTTGGCTGCTAATTTGAATTAATTATCCCTTTCTTTATCAGAGGGTCATCAACTTGAATATTATCAAACTATACAATATTTTCAGAATATACTTGCCATTAGTTTGAAAAAAAATTATTTTAGTATTGTCTCATTCTAAAACAGAAATAGTTCAATGCTGTTGAAACCCCTTACTTTTAAAACTGAATACTTGTTAAGAGGAGAGAGTATATGTGTTCTTCAACATTCCTATGACTACTAACTACTCATTTTCAAATTCTGAACATGCCATACTAGAGACATTCAAAACAGTACCTGTTTGCATTTTATTTAATTCTGCAATAGGTGCAGCTTTCAATTGGGTGTTACATATTTAAATTCAACAGAAAAAATAGCCACAGTCTGGTAGTAGGTAAAATTATGAAGTATCTATAACAATTCCTCGAGTAAACATTTGTTCATCAAAGTAAGCTATTATTTCTATGACCATCCATCCCAAATTTTTATGCCATAATGTCATCCTAGCCCAACAATTTCCAACTTTCAAGGTGTACCTTAAAGTTCCCTAAATTCCCCTCATGACAAGCATATAACTTTTGTAAAAAAAATACTACACTTCTGCTAATGTAATGCCCTTCATATTGTGGAAAAAATACTACACTAAACTTTGCAGCATCATTTTCCACCCAGTGTTATTCTTGAGATCAGAACACTTGCAAATATTATTTATAGTTATATATTTTATCTATCATATATATTCAGGAGATCTAAATGTCTGAATATTAAGATCTCAAGATTACGGTTCAAAGCCCACCTAGGCAGGAAGGTTCCTTTGATTCTTATCTCCAATAAACTGCTCACGAAAATCCTGACACAAGTGGCATTGAGGTAAAAGTGGAAGAGTAATAGCCTTGAGCAAAATCAGGCTCAGGGACAGTCCCCAGGCCTAGAAGATAAGCCCTAGGACAAACCAAACAACAAAAACAAAATAAAAACAAACCCTGAAAGTAGCATTTTTCTCATTTTATACAGAGGTACATGATTAAGGAAATTTCTTTCTGTGTTATGTATAGGTAGAAGATAAAAGATGTCACACAGTTACTCCTTCATACCATGTTACACCAAAATCTCAAAAAATTGCTCTTTATCTAAATTTATAAATTAATAGCATCAAAATGTTGGCAACTTTGTCTATATTAGTCACATTATCATGTTACTTATGAACTGTTGGAATTAACTATTACCTAAGTTCTAAATATACCTCACTTGAAAGAATATTTTAGGCAAATAGAATGCCAGATTCATTTGTGAATTTGTAAATTAAATCTTCTACTTAAAAAAGTATTTGGTAGTAACCTATAGAATATCAAATACAAACAAAAAATATTTATTTTAAATCTAAATTCTAATTTAGCCTCGTCTACTAAGTCCTACATTAAATGAACTTTCCTATTACTCTAGGCTTAAGCTTTTGTAATCCTTCATCATTTCTTTGGACTCTAACAGAATGATGCATACTTTTTCAAATTTTTGGTTGGGAATCATGAGCTGTTTTGTATCTAGTAATGTTCTGTTTTGAAGAGAACATTTAAAACACAACTGAGGATTATATATGAGTTGCATTACAATAGGAAACTTGACTTCTCAAAATATAATGACAAAATTAGCCCAAACATCCAACTGTCTATTCCTTTCTTGTTTATTTTTTATTCCTTTTTTGGTTTGTTTTATTGAGACAAAACTATACTACCTAATCCAGTGAAGGTATCACTGTGTAATTCCAATCTCTAATCACCTGTCTTAGTCTGAGTGCTAGAATTCCTGGCTTGTATCACATTGTCCTACCATAGTTTGTTGATTTATTTAATCTAGATACAGACTAGCCATTCTGAACTTCTCCAATAATATTTTCCACTAGACTGATGGCTCAGACTGTTCATGTACTATTTTCAAAGATGTTCTAACATTTGACACAGGATATGAACATTTTCAGATGCAGTGGAGGGGCCTCGGAATCATTCCTCCCTGGATCTGATCCCTTTATTAATGATGACTTGACTTTCTTACTATCTCTGTTCCCACCTTTGTAATATTCTCAAGCTCTTTTGGGGAAATTTCACTTGAGGAATTTCTAATATTAAAAATTATCACTCGAGGAAATGGGTTTAGTTTTTCACTATTAAGTATAATGCTGGCTGTAGGTTTTTCATATACAGCCTTTATTGCATTGACTCAGGAACTCAGAACTCAGGAACTCAGAGAGTGACCTCATCCTTCATGTTCTATTAGTAATAATGTCACTCTATATCACTCCCATAGATCTACATACTGGCCTTGCCTTTATTATTTCAAAGTTGTCTTATTTGCAGAGTCTTCTATAGTTTATTGAACCATTATACTTAAACACAGAACTTCTCTTTTTCCTATTCCTATTGATTCTCCTTCTGTTAACTTATGTACACTTGGGTAATAATGCACAACACAAACACTGACAAAAAAATGTTTCTGAGAATCTTCTTCCCACTTAAAATTGGTCTTAATTTACAGAGCACTTAGGAAATTTGAACTTAATGTACTCCAGGATAATTTTTTGATGTTTTTTTATTGTGAAAATGGTGGACAGAGGGGTTAGAGTTACATAAGTAAGTTACTGAGTACATTATCTAACGAACATTGTTACCTCCCCTTTTGTTTTTCTGCTTGGGAAGATTACTATTGATTTCATAGGTCCTTTTGGGGAAACTGAAAGTATATTTCACTTTTTTGTTGGTCGTGGGGCAGGAACTCTGATCCTGGGCATGTCCCTCAGCTCTTCAGATCAAGTTGTGTGCTCTGCCACTTTAGTTACAGCACCACTTCCGGGTTTCTTTTAGCTAATTGAAGATGTGTCTCATGGACTTTCCTGACCAGTCTAGCTTTGAACCACAATCCTCTGGTCTCAACCTCCTAAGTGGAAAGGATGACAGGTGTGAGCCACCAGCACCCAGCTCATATTTGCATTTATGTGCACTTAATGACACTCTAGACAAATAATGGAAATTTGAATCACATGATGACATTGCAGCTTTTCAGAAAATTTGAGGTAGCAATAAATATGTCCTCCCTCCATGTTGTTACATTAATGATTCATGAGCTATTGGACTCTTATTTTAGCATCCTCTGAGGTCTACATTGGTGGACTTAGTAAAAATAATTGTCATTAGAGAAATAGAGAAATACTGAGATTTTTAGAAAACAAAGAAGATCAGATATGAAAGAACAACATAGAATAAGATATAACTTATCTCACAGAGATTAAGAACTAGCCTAAGTGATTTAGAATGCTAAAGGCAATGAGGAATAAGCCTACTTGATAACTACTTCTTTAATAACCAAATATGGTTCCCTGGAACAGCTTCTGGTATAATTTAGTTATTATTATCATTTATTTCTTCCATCTGTATTTGTTCCTTCATTTCTATCACAACTATTAATTAGCTGGTGGATTTTTGGTGTCAAAACTGACAAAAAAGTTTTCCAAATTTCACTTAGACTTAGATTAATCCTCACCTGATATCTAAGCACATTCTTGACATTAATTGCCATGACCTACTAACAAAATGTTTTTGTTTTCTCAACACAGTCTTCTAATATAGGTAAAGTACATGAATTAAGAACTATTGTTAGGTCATAGTTGGAAGGAGCAATTATATATTCCTAGTATAGGTTCTTTATTTGGCATTTATTAGCTAAATGATTTTTTTGCCAGTCCTGGGGCTTGAACTCAGGGCCAGGGAATTCTTCCTGGGATTTTTCTTTTTTTGCTTAAGGCTATCACTCTACCACTTGAGGCATAGCACCACTACTTTTTCTGTTTATGTGGTACAGAGGAACTGAACCCAGGGTTTCATGCATGCTAAGCAATCACTGTACCAAAAAGCCACATTCCCAGAGCCCTAATTGACTTTCTTAAGATGACTTTACTTTTTCATTCCATTACTATGTATTATAATTTAGGCTAAGTGGTAGAAAAGGAAGTGGAAAACAATACTAAGCCCAGTAAGGCTGTCATTACTATCACATCCCTAAAGAAGTACAGTGTTAGACCTTCAGAACTCATAGGGCTCTTGCATGTGACATTATTATTTTACATTATTACATAATATTTTACATTATTATGTAAAAAAACATTAACAGTCATCTTCGACATCCATAACATTCTGCTTCCACTTTCAAGTTTGAAAGCCAAAAATCTAAGCCTTTTTATTGATTGGGTGTGTTTCCTAGGAATTAAGAAGGAGGATGTGGAAGACGACGTTGGAAAAATATGTATATTGGCTCCCAATCCACATTTTTTGCATTTTTAAAAAGTGCTACTGATGAACTCCCACATCTATTTGACTATGCTGACTGCACAAGATGCAGATAAAGGAAGACATTTATTCTGGTGGATAGTCACATATATTAACAAAATCCAGTTCTGGAAAAAAAAAAGTTACTAGTATAAAATATTGTCTATAAAGTGGTTTCTTGTCCTAGCAGAACAAAATGCAGTATTGTAATGATTAGTCCAGCTTTCTTTGAGATTTTATGCTGTCTCAGTATCAAGATGTTCTTTAATTCCAGTAATACACAAGCATAAAAGACCTGATTTGAGGATCTCAGTAGTTTTAGTAACAAATGTACATAGTAGCTTCCTTCCTGCAGAGACATATGATGGCATGTATGACCGATTGTAGTGTAGTTAACTTCTTTTTCCTCTTCATCTCATGTTGCATATCTTAGCAAATTAATCTGTCCTGCATCAGCTTCCTGTAGGAAAAGAGAAGTGAGAAATCTAGGTATTTGTTCTTCCTCATCTCAATAACAAGGTCTGGATAATGATTGTGGATATTAGATACAGTGCTCTAGAGTGATTAAAGACATTTATAGAAAACGTTAACCCCTCAAGTGACCCTGTTGATTTTCTCCCCTGTTAGATTCATCATTGCATCTTGGGAACTACTGTTATGCACTATTGTACTTCTGTCCATTCTCCTTGTGCTTCGACTTGTACCCCTCTCACCTCGAAGGGCTAAAAATTGGGGATATTTGCTTTACTCTTTATCTCAGACATCTATCTTTACTTTCTAGAAATACATTCATTGAATTCCTTCTGTAAAGTCTAATGCCTTGAAAATTATTACTGCATTTTCATGGCTTTGTTATATGGCATAAGGGAAGAACATAGATTAGTACTGTAACTTAGGTAAAAGATTATTGCAATCATGCTTCAATAGATGTTGTTCATTGGATAATGTTTAATTCAAGGTCTGCCTGCCTGCTTCCTTTTCACTGTTTTGATTATTCTTCAATGTAGTCTTTTCTTCTGGAAAATATTTATGGGCCTAATGAAGATCAATTCCTACTGTAATTAGTCATTAATTTTATTCCAACCTCATTTCACGGACTCTTCTGAGTTTCTTCAGTGTCTGTGTAGTGCTTCACATTTTTAGATATGTTTTAACATCGATGCATCCAGTGATGAAGACACATTCCTTAAGTCACCATTTTGATGACTGAAAAGAAACCATGCTGCAGTCTCACTATATGGCAATTTTGTTGTTTTGAATCGTTTTAGATTAAAATTGATGCCGGACAACAAACATTCTGTGTACAATTTTATATTTTCCTAATAATTTTAGTATACTTCCCAATATTATATAAAGTTAAAACATTATCACTTACTTAGTTTTAGGATTTCTAAAACGGTCAGAGTAAAAGTTCTATTCATTCACAATTTTAAGATATTAGAGTATCCATTATGACCACGTGAGATATTTTAAAATTTTTATTTGTAGTCCTTAAAGGTTGTGCTGGGGAATCAAGTCCAGTGCTTCATGTGTCTTAGTCTACTGTGGGTCTCTGAGCCTGATGTGACCTGTGGTTTTATTTTCACTCAACTGGAATAAAGAAAAATTTCACTAGGAAGGAATTATTACTTGCTTACTTTCTCCAATATCTCTCGCATACATGAAAGTAATATAATTCTACACTGACTGAAAATGGTGTTCTTATTAGAGTAATTGTTTATTTTTTGTAGCCCCACTCTTCACTAAGTCTTGTCCCTTTCCTGTCTCCTCTTCCCATAAAACTTGACTGGATCCACTGGAAACACACTTCCAGTCAGCCTCGTCCTTAAAAAGCCCAACCTTAACTAACCTACCCACTGGTAGTCCTGCTATAAACTTTCAAAGGCCTGAGTGCAACCAGAATCCTTCCTGAAAGTCCTCCTCTGATACAGGAAAAGCCTTCTTCCACTCCACCCCTTCCTGTAATCCCTGCTTTGCACCACCAGAAACCAGGCCACATCCATATCTCCTCCTATGATCTGCCTTGCTGCAACAAGAACCCCGACTACATCGGGCTCCTCCATCTAATCCTAACTTCATCCACCAGCTACCCTGTCCCTAACTATTCTCTTCCCTCATAGTCCCATTGCTCCCAAATTCTATTACTTCAAGCTCCTCCCATCCCTTTCATACCCCACTCCCAAACAGACTTCTCCCTCGACCCCTCCTGGTTTCATCAGAAACTCCATCCATAACTAGTCTACTTCTAAGTGGCCTAACGTCTCAAACCCAGCCCTGAACCTACCTCTTCCCACAAAGCCCTTCATGCTACACCAAAAACCCTCCACCTCTCTATAACTTCCCTTGAAGCACTGCCTGGGTTGACCAGAAGGTTCTCACACAGATCATCTCCTGCCTGGAAAGCAAGCCTTGCCCCACCACAGGCTTCTCTACCTCCCATATCTACTCTCTCAATGGTGGCTGCATTTTTCCCGAGATGAATCCTCCCCTTATTGGATCCTTCCACAAATCCACACCCTACTCAACCAGTTACCCTGCCCATAATTACCCTACACCTTTGTAGACCTACCATTCCTTTTCAAAGTTCCTCTTCCAATTAACCCCATGGCTCCAAGCCCTGACCTGCTCTAGAAAACCCCCACTAGACAACCCCCACCACACTCTCCCATTTATCGACACCCACATTGCTGCACTGCAAACCACTGCATCTGTTGGCTTCCTTCTGGAAGCCTCACCAGGCTCAACTGTAAATCTCTGTCCCTTCATAGTCCCTTTTTGAAGGTTGCCTTGCCCCACTGGAAACCCTGTACAAAGTCTAATGTCTTGCCTTGCAACACTGAAATCCCAACCCAACCTTACTCCTCTTTCTGTAGTGTTGACAGGCTACACCAGAAACCCTGTCCTAACTAGTCTAGTTCACTGGATCCTATCCCTGCTCTCACAAGGCTCTAGTCCTGAAAAATTCCTCCATACATTGTTACTACATCCTTCTATGACAGAAACCCCACCTCCGCCCTAACACACTTCCCAAGGCCTACCATTCTCCACCCGAAACCCCGTCCCTTACTAGCCCACTTCTTCCTAGCACTGCTCTGCCATCTCACAGACCCTGAAAAGCCTCTCCCTCATAGCTCTGCATTCCGGCACCAGAATCCGCACCTTTTGTCAGCCTCTTGCCTTCATTCTCTTCCCTGCCTTATGGGAAACCTTACCCTACATATCCCACCAGAGTTCACAATGCTACACCACAACCCCTCCTCTAAGTACCCTCCTTCTTTGTAGCCTTGTTCTATCTTTTCAAAGCTCTGCCCCAAACAGCTTCTTCCCCAGTGACCCTGCCTTCTTCCACTGAAAACCCATCCACCTGCCAGTCTCCATCCTAAAGTCCCACCTACTCCACAAGAGACCCTGTTCTTAACAAGCCTAGTCTTTCCTGTCCCCTCCCTGCTGTCTCACAGCCCTACACAGACTAGCTTTCACCCTCAAAGCCCCACCCTACTCTACCACAGAGGTTGTGCCAATACCAACTCCTCCCTTGAATCAGACAGGGCTCCACCAGAAACCCCACACCATCTAATCAGTGAAGTTCCCACCTAGTAACATTTATTACAAATGTGATTTTATAATGGTCACAGAATTCATACTAATCAATATGATAAGAAGCAGTATTGCCAATAGACAAGAAAAATTATATAGCTATTAGATGCCTTAGTCTAGTTTGGGATTCTGTTACCAGGCAGATACACATTGTGTGAAAATGTGTGAAGATGATTCCTCTAACTGGAAAGCATACTTTGAAGTATCAGTAAGGTTTCATGAGTGATCAATTTATTATTTCTAGAATTTTCGTGCACATTTGTGTCCATTAAATTAAAAATATTCGTTATTTTAAATCCTCTGGTTTGGTTGAGGAAAGAGTATTAAGATGTAAAAAGATGACTTTCAAATCCTCTCTCTAATGAATAATTTTGGACTTGCTTATTTACTATGTATCAGAGTTTTATTAACAGAAATTCTCTTCTAGAATCCACTTTGAATTTCCTCCTTCCACTAAAATGCCCTTTGGAAAAGATTGAAGTGAGATTATACAGGTAGAATGCCAGAAATACAAACGTATTTGAGATCATAACAAAATCATGATGAAGACCCTACACAATGTGGTTTAAATTTTCTAATGAAAGAAACTTAAGCATATTTAACTGCAGACTTTCTGAAGACTAGAAGACAAAAGTATAAGAAATGCCCTCTTATACCATGGTTCTGAAAACAAAACAAAACCAAGGAAAGACAACATAATGAGAAAGAAGGGCATGAGGAGCTTGTACATGTGATATAGAATGTAAAAATACACTGAATCAGGTAAAAATAATTTTGGTCACAATGCCTGCTTGTTCAATATATTTCATTTTATATATTTTTCTTTGTTAACTTAATATAGGTCTCAGCAGGGATCTGCCAAGGTAATTGTTTAATTAGTCAGTTTCATCATTGCAAGATCATCAGGATGATAATCTCCCACACACCTTAACATACCTGCAACAGCAATAGGCATACATTCCTCTTGCTCCAACAGTGTAAGGCAGACCTGTATTTAACCCACGCTTTGTATGTGGTATGCTGTGGTTTTTTCAGGCTTGATACAAAATGTCTCTGCCCAGAATTAAATGATGGCATTTATAGCTAAAATGATTTAGTGTCATTGTTAACATCTAACGCATGCCTTTCTTCCTACCTTTCTTCCTTTTCTTTCTTTCTTTCTTTCTTTCTTTTCTTTCTTTCTTTCTTCCCTTTTTTTCCTCTTTTAGGAAATGAGTATAAATTTAGATATTTTGTTTGCTGAACAAGTATTCTACCATTAGAATAATCTTTTTTTGATTTATTTACTTTGATCATTTTGCTGAGGGCCGAACACGGGCTGAGATCCTCACCTCTATTTGCCAAGTAGCAGGGATCACAAATGCATTCCAACATGCGAACCTTTAGGATGATATGAGACTCATTACTTTCCTTGAAAACTGGTTTTGATCTTTGATCATCTCAAATTCTACCTCTTCAATTAGTGATGTGAGTTCCAGTAGTCTGCCCTCAGTATAGATCGTCTAAATGATTATTGAAGGCAATTTCACTTTAATCTCTTTTTTTTTTTTGCAAGTCCAGGGGCTGTTATAGTTTTATTCGAGACAAATTTTGTGTATATATGCACATTAGATTTAAAATATTACTTTTTCCCCCTTTTTTCCTTTTTAATTTTCTTGGTCAGGGGGTATGAATTCTGTGTCTGGGCTCTGTCCCTGGGCTCTTCAGATCAAGGCTACCACATTACTATTTGAGCCACAGTGCCACTTGTGGTTTTCTGGTGGTTATTTGGAAGTAAGAGTGTCATGGATTTCCTGATAGGGCTAGCTTTGAACTACTATCCTCAGATCTCAGCTCCTGAGTAGCTAGGATTACAGGCATGAGCCACTGGCACCCAGCTAAATATGTTACTTATTTTATGCTCTGTGATTTAGTTGAGGGAGTAACATGAGTGTGTATAAAGGTAACTTTCAAGTTCCCTCTCTAAATAATTTAAGAGTTTCATTTTCATATTTATTGCAGTTATTAATAACAGAAACTCCCAAAGTAACAGAATAATCCTTCATTTTCTCCTTCCCATAGGTACTATTGGAAGAGAATGAGTGAGATCTAAGACAATACGTACCTGAAATTATAAAAAATATTTTGATGATACATAAAGAGCCTGATAACACAAAGTGCTTTTCATTTTCTAAAGAAAGGAATGTAATGAAAGTATATTTATTGGCAGGCTTCTCACCTGAAAAACAAAGAAAAAACAATATCATAAAAAAGCTGAAGGGGCTCAGCCACCATGTAAGTGTGATATAGCATTGGAGATTTTAAGATATGAACTGGTTCAGGTAAAGTAATACTTTGGGAAAGTTATCTGTTCACTTAATTTATTCATTATAATTTTTTATTTTATTTACTTTTCACTTAATATATAAATGCATACATGTGATATATATATATATATATATATATATATATATATATATATATATATATATATCTGTCCAGTGAACTGTTAGGTTATATATGGTTAGGTAATTTCATCATGTCAAGTTCATCAAAAAGATGGACTTCCATAAACCTTAACAACCCTGCAACACCACTGCACATGCAAACTTAAGTGTTCATTGTAAACTAGACCTGTGTTTAACCAAAGCTTTATATATATGGTGTTATTTTTTCATTTACTCTTGACACAAAATGTGTGTGCTCCTAGAAATAAATGATGACATTTATAACTACAATAATTTAGTGTAAAACTTTACATTGAACACATGCTCAGTATGAGTTGCTCTTTCTTTCCTTTTCTTATTCTATCTTTAGGAAGTTGATTTGAGTTTTGATGTTGTGTTTTCCAGACAAGTATTCCACCACTGGAGTCACTCCACCAATCCTTTCTTGTTTAAGTTACTTTACTCATAGAGTAGCAATTTTTGCACCCAGCCCAAAAAGCAGGGATCATGATTGCATTCCAATATCCCTACCTAGTAGGTTGATATGGGTGATACTTTCCTTCGTAGAGTAATTCAAAACTGTGTTCCTCTCACATTCTACCATTTTAGTTAATTTTGTGAGCTCCAGTTGTCCCTACTTCAAGAAGATAGGACAGACATAAATGATTACAGGTAATTTGAGTGAATAATTGGCTAATATAAGTGATTTGATATTAAACTGTAGGGTAAGTTTGAAAGTATAATCACAGTAGTCAGATATTTTGCTAAGTAATTTTGTTTCACAATAATAACACATTTTGACCAGAATTAAGGACTTACTTTTGCTGTCTGTCAACTTGTATGTCTTTTGGCAAAATAAACTTCATGTCTTCCATGTGGCCTAAAGAACTTTGAATGGTCTGATGTGCTGGTTCACATCTATAATCATGGTTAGCACTCAGAAATAAATAGATCACAATTTGAACATAGCCTAACCAAAAATGTAAGAAGTCCCAATCTCAACAAACTAGTGGATCATGTTGAATCATGCCATTAATCTCAGCACCACAAGAGGCTAAGTCTCTGCCTAGTACCTGTGTCACTTGAGTAACTCGGACTCTTGGAGGCAGTCACCTCTACCGATGCAGAAACTGGGCTGAGATTTAGCAAGAGGAAGGAGGAGTCTGCCCCACCTTCCCTGGGTGGACCTCACAGAATGAAGTGTGCATGCTTGCTTTCCTCCTACAAATGGTTTGAGATGCCATGCTGTTTAGTGTTCATTATTTTATTCCAGTGACCTGTGGTAGAGGTATAAGGAAATATTAAATAAATTTCACATATGCCAATTAAGCTGTGCTCCCAGCCTGTGAGTTCAACTCAACTCAGCAAGTGTTCATTATTTGAGAGTTGAGAATACTCAGGTTGGGTAGAGAGGGAAGGTGAGTGAAAGAGAGGAGAGAGAGAGAGAGAGAGAGAGAGAGAGAGAGAGAGAGAGAGAGAGAGAGAGAGAGAGAGAGAGAGAGCTGGGCGCCTGTGGATCACACCTGTAATCCTAGCTACTCAGGAGGCTGAGATCTGAGGATTGCAGTTCAAAGCCAGCCTGGACAGGAAAGTCCATGAAACCCTTATCTCCAATAAACCACTCAAAAACCAGAAGTGGCGCTGTGGCTCAAGTGGTAGAGCACTCCACTTGAGCTCAAGAGCTGAGGGACAGTGGCATGCCCAGAGTTCAAACCCCATCACCAACCAAAAAAACAAAAGAGAGAGAGGGGGAGGGAGAAAAAGGAAGGAAGGAAGGAAGGAAAAAAGAAAGAAAGAAAGAAAGAAAGAAAGAAAGAAAGAAAGAAAGAAAGAATGAAAGAATGAAAGAAAGAAAGAAGGAGAATAACAGAATGAATTGTTTGGAGTCAGGAGTCATATGTCAGAGGTACTACCTGTATTTGGTGTTAGGTCTGCCCCAGGTCATGCAGACCCTATGCAGACACCTTCCCACTTCTTGGCTAAGTTTCAACTCTTTATGTGTTGCCTAGTATCTGGCACACCTGGAGGCAGCCACTTCCCCATCCTGTTAAGTCACAACCTGGTCAGCCTGTGGTCCCACTTTCCATCTGACCAGAGGTGAGTCACAGAACTTGAAGTCATATCCAGATCCAGTGTGGCCAGAGTTTCCCCCAAATGGCCACACCTCATCTGGTCCTTCACATAGATACATCCTTGCCCGAGGTTGGGTCACCACATTTTTTTTATATGCATTTCCACCATGTATGGCATGGGCAGCAGTTCAGTAAATAAATTTTTTACCTGACTGAACACGTGTGGTGTTCTCTTCATTGGTTACCCAATGAAACTCACCTAATTAATATACTTTATACTTCAGAATGTCTAGTTATGAATCTATGGATATTTTTGTGACACATCTGAGATCAGTATCTACAAAACATATTTACTAACATCATTTAACAGTATAATTGTGCCTAGAACCTTTAATATCAGCTTAACGATAAAGTCTATTTTGTTTGCTTTGCTTTGCTTTGTTTTTGCTTAAAGTAATAGAAGAGTTGGTGAGACAATCTGTGTGAAGACTCAGGGTCTGTGTTGGAGGGTCAGAATGATGCAGGCTCCGGCCTCAGGGTTATCTGAGGACTGTGTTTGTGTATGTGGAAAGCTTTTGGCATGCCAGGCTAGAGAGGAAACATGTTCTCTACCTATCTCAAAGCTCACATCAGACTCATGGGAGCTGAGGAAGTAGCTCTTCTGCTTACTTAAGCATAGACGAACAGCTAGGCAAGCATTTTCCTGAGTACGGGGAAGTGGTTTGAGCTTGCTCTAAAATAGTTTTGATAAAAATATACAAAGACTTATCTCATAGTTTAAGCAAAATTGTATCTGTTGAAATTTTTTGTGTGAATGTCTCCTGAACAAATCTTGGCAAAGATAATACTTGCTTGTCTTTAAATATCCACTAGCAATAAAACACAGCATGCAGTGGCAATTGCTGTTTGCACTGTGCAACCCCTGTGTCTTGGTGATTTTGCGACCCTCACCCAGGGACCCCAATGCCTGAGACATTGACAACTGGCACCCAAAGAGGGACCCTGCAGTGTTGAATACAGGAAGGGATATTCAGGTAAGTACTTTTAATTACAGGGTGATGGGACAAGTTAAGTCTACTCTGCACTTACATTTGCTAAAATATTTACTTGCTGCTTATTGTGTAACTATTTCTTCTTTTGACATAGAAATGTGTATTAATGTAGTTAGGGAATGGAATCCTTGGTTCCCCGACAAAAGGACGTTAGATGTTGATAATTGGAAATGAGTAAAGTATAATGTAGAAAGAGCTCTTCGAGAAGGGGAAAGGATTCCTGTTAGATTTTGGTCCATTTGGGCTATTTTACATACCCTTTTTAAAGCTTTAAATGAGAAAAGATTAATAGCGGACTTAAAGAAAGAGACCGCACCTTCTATTGTAGATTTACTATTGGAATCTGAGGTTAAGGACACAATAGATAAGGCTGCATCACAATTAACAGAGAAAAAACAAGAGGTAAAGAAAGCTGAAAAGGAACAAACTGAAAGAGTAATAGAATGTCTGAGCAAATGAAATTGATTTAATAAAGATTTCAACATATGGAGTTAGAAATTAGCAGAGTGAAAGGAGAATCTGAGAAAGTAAAAGTAAAACAGCCTTCTGCTCCTCCTCTTGCCGAAGCAATTTTTACTGCCTCACTCCCTCACAAAACAGAATGCTCAGACTTAACAAGGCAGTGACGTAAGGAATTGCTTAATGGGCGTGCCCGACATTACAATAATTTTGCTCCCGAGGATTCGAAGATGCTTTGTAGAGCTTTGCTTAAGGAACCTGAATACCTACAATGGCAAATATGACTTACTGAGTTATGTACAGAAAGGACTAGACAAAATGCACAGAGCAATAATCTGCGCTTGCAGGTCATAACCTGTCCCATGTTGAGTGGAAAAGAACAATATGCAGATGCTCATATGCAAGTGAACTCTCCTGAAGAGATCCATGAGCAGTTATGAGACATAGGTATTGAGGCATGGTGGAGGATTCGGCTGGTAGGAGAGCATTATGGCTCCTGGACTAAAGTAATTCAAAACCTAATAAACCCTATGTTGAATTTTTATCATGATTGACACTGCCCTTGGAACATACTGCTTTGGGAGAGGCTGCACTGCAACAACTACTGAGCATGTTGGCTTATGAAAATGTTAATGAGGACTGTAGATGAGCCCTATTGCCTATTAAAGAATCTGGGCATGTAAATACATATTAAAGGGCGTATAAAGACATTACATCTGAATCCTTGCATATGCAGTTGTTTGCTGAAACTGTGCCCACTACCTGGCATGCTTTACAAACCATCTAACCTAAAATGTTTTGGATGTGGTCAAACGGGACATACAAAGAAGAATTGTAAAAAGGCTACTGATGTTATCAAGAGATGACCAGGAATTTGCCCTAAATGTAAAAAGGAAAGCACTGGGCAAGAGTGTGTAGATAAAAAAAATAGACAATAAAGGAATTCCTATAAAAATGCTTACCCTATGCAGGGAAACTCTAAATCTGGCCAGCTCTGGGACCCAGGATTAAAAACCGAGGGTAGCCAACCAATCATTTTTCTTCCTTTTTCCTGCCATAGCCCACAGCGCCGCAATGGACATGCCAATTCATTCATCTACTGAGAGGCATGTTGGTTTAAAACATGCTTGCATGTAATGATCAACTATGGTCATTCAAAAATGACAGATGTCACCTCCCCAGACACACTAAAATCATGATTTCTAAGTAAGATATGATTTTATGGTGGTACAAGTGTTGAGATATCTGGATGAGTCTAATGTGTATCTTGCACTGAATTAGGCAGGAAGATATCCAATATCATATGGGATAAAAAAATGGTAGTAAGAAGATATTCTCTTGTGAAAGATATAGGAGGCTGCCAGAAGTATGGAGAAATTCAGATAATTTTGAAGGATTTAGAAATGCAAGCTCAACTATGTCTCTTTAAGTGGAAGGGCAAAAGAAGGGGAAGAGGAAAAAATAACTGAAAGCAGTTCATTGTCCCAATTTAGAGTATAAAAAGACATAACCTATAACTTCCAAGTTAAAGAGAGACCAATATAATACCTCCCACTTAACTTAGATACATGCAAAATATTTACTTGGCTTTTTCCCCACTTTAATGCTCCAAAATAAATGAAGACTTATAAGAAACATTATGTGATTGTCGTTACTTCAACCTGAACACCAATTGTGATGAGCCCTCTTTTTCTCATTATGCTCTTGGAAAATATTCCCTAAATTGATGATGTTGTGACTGATTAGAGAGTCAGCATAACAGGTTTCTACTTGTATGATAATCCCAGAATAGTTAAATGCAGTTTTTTCTCAAGGTATCCAAGTATATTGTCTGACCCTGTACATTGAACACACCCTCACACCTGAGCACATTATTTGAAATTGTACATCAGCATTTCCTTGGCACATTCTATTTTGTGCCTTTGTCTTCTTTGCATGTTCCCTTTGATTGCTCTATTTCCATTTCATTTGTATGAACTGCTAAGAACATTGTTCAGCTACCACTTCTTGTTTGCAAACATCAAGTAAATTTATGAAGGTACTTTGTCCATGTTAACCAATAAGGTAGTACTCAATCTCTAAGGAGAAAAGTTCCACAGTATAACTCTATGCCAACATTAGAAGATGTAGAATTTAAGGCATTTTGAGACAAACAGTGATATTTGAATTGAAAGGCTTCTTAGGGACATTTTCTTTGAGCTCATTAGCTTACCCAGGAGAAATATAAATATACGCACACTTTGGTGCTAATTAGTAATTAACTGAATTAACACTACATCCTAGATGTTGTGTTATTACAAGTCACCATTGTATTATTGTTACATCAGAATCCTTCCCTACATGTATATGTGTATCAGAAAATGAAAGAAAGGCGTTAAAACAAAATGTTTTATCTCTTTAGGCATTTAGTCCTTGTGATGTGGGTAATGTCTGAACTCTTCCATTCAATAAAAGCTTTAAGTTTATAAGAGCACTTCCTACATATAAGAATTTGTGGCAGTTTCATTGAGAGGGTTATTTCAGCATGGAGATATCCCTAACAAGAATTATATTTAAATAGAGTATATGGCAGTTATGACGTATCAATAGCTATTGAGGCATTTTCTATTCTAAAGAAGAATCAATTTGCGGAGTCTTCAGTAACATCAGTAAAACTTTATGTTCAACCTATACTTGGTGTTACTTGTCCTGCATTTATAATGAATAGCCTGATAAGATGTCCAAACATATCTAACGGTATTTCAGTAAAATCCCAAATTGATGTAAATACATTGGTCACTCATTGGAACTGTAGGGCAAATTAGGCTTGTCTGTGCTATAGTTCAATCTATAATCTCCTGGTTAAATAGTCTTCAAAAATATTCACAGACAGTTACATCTGTATAATATTTCTAAGGTCAGGATAAAAGCATTTGTTCCCAACATTTAAAATAAAAAGGATCTGTTGAATTCATGGATCTAATATTTTATGGCTTCACATTTATATCTCAAAATTTCATCAATATGACTTACATCTCTACACTGTTCTTATTGAACTTGTCTATGTCCTTTTAGTTTTCAAATCCAAATAGCATATTTCCTTCAATGTCTCTGTAACAGTTTTGACCTTTTCTTTCTGCAAATTCTTTCCTTTCTTTACTTCTGTAAATCTGTTTTTATTACTTTCTTGTTTCCTTATCTCTTTCTTCCAATCTTGTCCACACTGGTGTTCACATTGCTACAATTATGTCATAACTTTTCTTTTCCTCTTCCCTTTAATAATACCCCCAATTTTATCATTCTTTTTCATATTCATGGTCATGGATATTTTGATGATATCTAAACAGATCAACCTTTGCATCTGTTTAATATAAACTTTACAACTATCAGAGAGTTTTTCTCCTAAATCCATCATTTTCACTTGTAATCCTTAGCAACAAGAATATCACTAACACATTTGCCTAGCCATAGATGTAGAACCCTTTAGATTTCTTCTTACCCTTCTACTCCCACCCATTATATAAGATGAACGATCAAGATTTTCTCAGTTTCTGTTACTAATTTGATTTCTTTTTCTTTTGTTTTTGTTGGTCGTGGGGCTGGAACTCTGGGCCTGTGTGCTTTCCCTGTGCACTTCTGCTCAAGGCAAGCACTCTACCTCTTGAGCTACAGCACCACTTTTGGGTTTTCCAGTGGTTTTCTTTTTACTTTCCTAGCTAGTCCATTAAACTTCCCCCTTGAATTTGGTTGTCATGAATACTGAACTTCTATGTTAATGAGGACAAACTCTAATGTAAAACTTTGTCTCCAAAAACCTGTCCAAGAAGCTGTGATCACAAATATTTGGCTATACTTTTTTCTTTTCTTTCTTTTTTAACCTTGAAAGTCTTCTTGTGTCTAAATTGCCCACAAAAATAAGTACTCCACCACATTTTGGTACCACCCTTCTGTACATTTTATTTGTTAAATAATAACATCATGATAATCAAAGCATTTACAACATAAGTTAGAAAAAAGCGATCATTTTCATTTCTTAATATATTTTAGGTAAAAAGATACACATATAATTAGGTAGTAAGTTATTGCTGTAAGATGACGGTCAGTACAAAATATGTATTTGACTTCTTAAATTGATTATATTTTTAAGAAATATTCATGGAGTGATTTTGACCGACTTGACCAAATAGGTATCACTCTCTGGTTATTTCTGTGAAACTCAAGTTGGATAAACTCTTTCCGTATTTCTCTTGAAAATAACTTTCATTGTAAGATCTTATCTATTCACACTAAGATAATAAACACCCTATTTTTAAGGTTTGAATATCCCATCATATTGACTGTAAATCAGTATTGTAGCTATACTTGTTAGATATATATTAAAAAAAAAAAAAAACATATGTCATCCCCAGATTGTGGATGCATTTGTAGTTGTTTTGCACATACAAAGGTTTCTTCATTAATAGTTCTTTTGTGGGAGTAACTATCGCAACTTTAACAAATAAGGCTTTTCTAATATCTTTTCCAATACAAATAACACCCCAGAGAGAGTCTTGCAATTTCAGAAAACCATTTAAATATTTTAGTAATATTTTATTTCATTGACTATACAGCTAAAGACAATTCTGAAATAAATATTGTTAAGATCTGAAAATGTAAGTGGGTATATAGGCTTTTTTTTTATAAATTAATAGCATCAATTTGATGTCAACTTTATCTAGATTATTCACACTATCATGTTACTTATGAACTGTTGAAATTAACTGTTAACTAAGTACTAATTTTACCTTACTTGAAAGAATATTTTAGGCAAATAGAATGCCATAATCATTTGTGAATTTGTAAATTAAATCTTCTACTTAAAAACAATTTTATAGTATCCTATAGAATATTAAATTACAAACAAAAATATTTATTTTAAATCTAAATTCTTATTTAGCCAGGTTTACAAAGTCCTATATTAAATGAACTTTCCTATTTCTCTAGGCTTAAGCTTTTGTAATCCAACATTTCTTTGGAATCTAACAGAATGATGGTTGCTTTTTCAAATTATTGGTTGGGAATCATGAGCTCTTTTGCATCTAGTAATATTCTGTAATGAAGGCGACATTTAAACACAACTGAGGATTAAATGAGTTGCATTTCAATAGGAAACTTGACTTCTCAAAACATATTGACAAAATTAGCCCAAACTTCCAACTGCGTATTCCTTTCTGGCTTATTTTTATTCCTTTCTTTGTTTTATTGGGACAAAATTATACTATCTAGTCCACTGAAAGTATCACTAAGTCATTCCACTCTCTAATCACCTGTCTTAGTCTGAGTGCTAAAATTCCTGGCTTGTATCACATTGTCTTACCATAGTTTTTTGATTTATTTAATCTAGATATAGACTAGCAATTCTGAATTTCTCCAATAATATTTTCTGTTAGACTGATGGCTCAGATTGTTCATGTACTATTTTCAAAGATGTTCTAACATTTAACACAGGATATGAACATTTTCAGATGCAGTGAAGGGGTCTCTGATTCATTCCTCCCTGGATATGATCCCTTTATTAATGATGACTTGAATTTCTTACTATCTCTGTTCCCACCTTTGTAATATTCTCAAGCTTTTTGGGGAAATTTCACTTGAGGACTTTCTAATATTAAAAATTATCACTTGATTTTATTCTTACTCAGGACATATTTTCTAACTTTTCTACATAATCTGACAGTTGTTCCATATGTGTGTTTGAACATATAAGTGCCTCTCTGTGTATGTGCGTGTTTGTATGTATATATGTATGCAAAAACCTCAAGCTCTTCTTCAGCAATCTTGCTCATAACTAGTATTCCATCACTTGAGACATTCTTCTAATGCATCTTTTGGCTGGTTAATTATAGTGTCTCAAAGACTGTTTTGCCCTAGCTGGATGCAAACTGAATTTCCCAGACTCCTTTACATTCTTAAGTTTAATTTCTCCAGGGGTACCAACTTTTGAACTACAACCATTTTTGTGAGTGTAAAATCTAAGCTGTAGCCCAGATTTTTAACTCGAGTTCATATAAAGATAGATGAACATACACATTACTTATGCTGAGTATATACTGTTAGAAAAGTGATCCTAAGCAGGTTTCAAGTGGTTCACACCTGTAATCCTAGCTAATTAGGAGGCTGAGATCTGAGGATTGCAGTTCAAATCCAGCATGAGTAGGAAAGATTCTGAGGCATTTATCTCTAATTAACCACCAGAAAACTGGAAGTGGTGTGGGGCTCAAAGGTAGAGAAAAAGTTTTGAGCTGAAGAATAGAGGGACAGGGCCCAGGCCTATATTTCAGGCCCCACTACCATCAAAAAAAAGAAAGAAAAGAAAAAGAAAAAGAAATGTGATCTTAACCATTAGTTCATTGCTAGTATAATTCGTGCTCTCTCGACATGGCCTTTTTTCCAGTTAAGTCCATGGTCTTATATCTGAATTGCTTGGAACCAGAATTATTCTTCCATTCTACTTTTTTACCAAATTTGAATGATTAGCTATCATGATTTAGAGCTAGTAGAAGAAAGGGAGTGGTCTCATCTTTCATGTTCCACTTAGTAGTAATGCTTTCTCTATGTCACTCCCGTAGATCTACATACTGGCCTTGGCTTTATTATTTCAAAGTTGTCTTATTTGCAGAGTCTTCTATAGCATATTGAACCATTATACTTAAATACAGAACTTCTCTTTCTCCTATTCCTATTGTTTCTCCTTCTGTTACCTTATGTACACTTGGGTAATACTACACAACACAAACACTGACAAAAAATGTTTCTGAGAATCTTCTTCCCACTTAAACTAGGTCTTAATTTACAGAGCACTTAGGAAATTTGAACTTAATGTACTCCAGGACAATGTTTTTTTTCATATTTTTTATTGTGAAAATGGTGGACAGAAGGGTTAGAGTTACCTAAGTAAGTTAATGACTGCATTATCTAACGAGCATTGTTACCTCCATTTTTGTCTTTCCCATTCCATGCCTTTTCTCTCCACCACCCCTACTCTCCCCTCCTACCCCCAAGTTGTAAAGTTCGTTTCAATATAGTGTTTTGTTCATCTCATTGTTACAACAGGTATTACTGTATCCTTGTTTCACAATTTTATTTCCCTTCTCCTCCCCACATTAGAAAAATGTATGTGCAAGGTCACCAATATCAAACAGTGGAAACGGGTTATACCATGGAGGAAGAAAATAGAAGAGAAACAAAAAAACCACATAATATATGTTAGCTACATTAAAAATAATAGTAAGAAAGAAAAAAACAAGTTGTGTCCCTATTTGGGGGCTCATTTCACTTAACATAGTCTTATATGGCCATATGTACATGGAAAATCTTTTATAAGCCATGTAAATTCCATATTTTCTCGGTACTAAATTGTCTCTGAAACACGTGTTACCTCATGCCCAAAGATGTCTTTTTGCTATTTTAATGAAGCCAGAAAACATTCACTTTGCCTGGAGCAGCACCGTAGATTGTTACTGGAATTAATTGGAAGGAACATTTACAGGAAGTAGAAACTGAATCCAGGAGAGAAATTGAGTATAGAGAAATGACAAAGTTCAAGTTAATTTGTGCTGTCCTTTTACTGTACAAGGAAGTAATCCAAGGCTTGAAGGAAACTCTGTCCCTGACTTTTTCGAGTGTTCTCTTTACTCATAAAACTTTCTGTGGACTTCTAGTTTAGAGTATTACAAAAGGAAACAATATGACATTTGAAGGCCAGCATAGAAAAATGGAAATAACATTGTTGTACAATGTTCTATTGCAAAGAAACAAAGACACTGAGGATTTTAAATGTCTTATGCATGGATATTTAACTCCTGAAATGATTCTCTTGTTGTAAAAGTCAGATATCCATTCCTTTATTCTGGTCCTGAGTTCGCCATATCAATAAGGATTCCAAAAAGCAGGATCCAGTGAGTATGATCAGCAAAAGAAGCATCTTTTCAAACCAGTGCTTTAAGGATGGTCCCAAAGAAATATGTGGGGTTTTTTTGTTTGCTTGTTTGTTTCTTTAATTTGTGCTGCTTCTGGGGCTTGAACTCAGAGCCTGGACCCTGTCCCTGAGCAATTGTCTTTCCTGCTCACCTGCCCCAAAGTTAGTACACTACTGCTTGAGACAAAAGTCCACTTCCAGACTTTTTGGTGTTTAATTAGCGATAAAATTTGACAGATTCTCCTGCCTGGGTTGGCTTTGAACTGAGATAGTAAGAAAGCTAAGTGACATCAACTTTATGGACTTCTCTTTTGAACCAAGAAATTTTAGATGAAGGTTATTATAAAGGTAATATTTGACAATTTTTAAAAGAATACATCCTGCAAAGAAGCCATAACTTAAATAATTCAGCAAAAGTAGGTGCACTGAATCATATTGGAAAAATTTTTCTGCTTGGGAAGATTACTATTGACTTCGTAGTTCCTTTTGGGGAAACTTAAAGTATATTTGACTTTTTTGATTGGTTGTGGGGCTTGAACTCTGATCCTGGGCACTGTTCTCAGCTCTTGAGCTCAAACTGAGTGCTCTACCAGTTTAGATACAGCACTATTTCCTGGTTTCTGATGGCTAATTGAAGATAATTGTCTCATGGACTTTCCTGACCAGGCTAGCTTTGAACCACAATCCTCTGGTCTCAACCTCTTGAGTAGCTAGGATGACATGTGTGAGCCACCAGCACCCGGCTCATATTTGTATTTATGGGCACTTAATGACACTAGACAAATAATGGAAATTTGAAACAAATGATGGCATTTCAGCTTTTCAGAAAATTTGAGGTAGCAATAAATATGTCCTCCTTTTCCATGTTGTTACATTAATGACTCATGAACTATTGGACTCTTACTTTAGCATCCTCTGATGTCTGACGGTGGACTTAGTATAAATAATTGTTATTAGTTAGTATTGTTAGTATAAATTGTTAATATAAATAATTGTTAGCTCTCTCTTTCCCACCTCTTTCCCCGATGCTCCCTTTTCTAACTCTTTTCTCTCTTTTCTAGCTCTTTTATCTTTCCCAGCTCTCTCTCTTTCCCAGATATCCCAGCAATCTTTCTCAGGCCTTTCCCCACCACGTAGAGGACCAATATGGCCTGGTGCCAGCCCGAAAGAAGAATAAACCTACTCCTTACCTGAATACCACGTGAATGGTGCTGTTCTTACTCGGCTACCTCTTTTTTTTAAAAAAAAAACAACTAACAATTATCATTTATTTCTTCCATCTGGATTTATTCCTTCACTTCTATCACAACTATTAATTAGCTGGTGACCTTTTGGTGCCATACCGACCAAAAAGATTTCCAATTCTCACTTAGACTACCCTTCTCATTGTGATTAGCAGTGACCACTCAAAAGCCTAGAATCTTTGAATTTCCAGGATTAATCTTCACCTGATATCTAAGCACATTCCTGACATTAATTGTCATGACTTACTAACAAAATGTTTTTTTCTCAACATAGCCTTCGAACATAGGTAAAGTACATGAATTAAGAACTATTGTTAAGTCATTATTGGAAGGAGCAATTATATATTTAAATATAGGTTCTTTATTTGGCATTTACTAGCTAAAAATTTTTTTGCCAGTCCTGGGGTTTGAACTCAGGGCCAGGGTACCCTTCCTGGGATTTTTTCTTTTTTTTCTTTTTTCTTTTTTGCTTAAGGCTTTCACTCTACCACTTGAGGCACAGCACCACTTCCTTTTCTGTTTATGTGGTACTGAGGAATTGAACCCAGGATTTCTTGCATTCTAAGCAATCACTGTACCATGAAGCCACATTCCCAGAGCCCTAATTGACTTTCTTAATATGGCATTGCTTTTTCATTCCATTACTATGTATTATAATTTAGGCTAGGTGGTAGAAAAGCAAGTGGAAAACAATAATAAGTCCAGTAAGGCTGACATTCCTATCACATCCCTAAAGAATTACACTGTTAAGACTTACAGGACTCATAGGGATGTTGCATGTTACATTATTATATTAAAAAACATAAAAAGACATCCCCAACATCCATAACATTCTACTTACACTTTCAAGTTCAAGAGCCAAAAATCTAAGCCTTTTTATTGATTGGGTGTATTTCCTAGGAAGGAAGAAGGAGAATGTGGAAGGTGATGTTGGAAAAATATGTATATTGGCTCCCAGTCCAATTTTTTGCACTTTTAAAGTATGCTACTGATGAACTCCCACATCTACTTTAATATGCTGTCTGCACAAGATGAAGATAAATGAAGACCTTTATTCTGGTGGATAGTCACATATATTATCAAAATCCAGATCTGGAAAAAAAGTTACCAATATAAAATATTGTCTATAAAATGATTTTATGTACTAGCAGAAAAAAATGTAGTATTGAAATGATTAGTCCAGTATTAAGATGTTCTCTAATTCCAGTAACATGGAAGCACAAAAGACATGATTTGAAGATCTCAGTAGTTTTAGAAACAAAGGAACATAATGATTTCCTTCCTGCAGAGACATGTGATGGCAAGTATGACTGATTGTGTTATAGTTCTCTTCTTTTTCCTCTTTGTCTCAAGTATTGCATATCTTGGCATATTAGTCTGTCCTGCAATAGCTTCCTGTAGGTGAGATTTACCTCTACACTACAATGTCAAGATGGGTCACGTGACTTACTTCGGCTTACAAAAATGAACCAGAAGTGGTCAAAGGCTATGTCTAGGGGAAGATTTCTATCCCATTGTCTGTGTCTAAGAGCTAACTTCCTTTCCCTTCCCTATAAAAATAGCATATTTCCAGAGAGAATCTTTTTTCAACTTATATACTGGAAGAATGTAACATGTAAAATTGAAGCAAAATTCAAACACAGCAAGAATTAAGTGAATATTAGAATGTGATATTAATATGTTAGTTTCTTACCTTTCTTGTATGACTACAGCACATCAGAATTTAAGAAATACTAAACAAGTACTAAACAAATAGATAACACTTCCTGTTTGATGCTATTACATTTTTTAAATAAATAAGCATTCTCTATGTGATCACTTGAGGGGTTAACTTTTTTTATAAATGTTTTCAATCACTCTAGAGCACTGTATCTAACATCCACAATCATTATCCAGACCTTGTGATTGAGATGAGGAAGAAAAAATTATCTAGATTTCTCGCTTCTCTTTTCCTCTTCTCCTTTTTCTAGTGATAATTCTCATCCTTTCTCCAAATTCTCCTATTAAGAAAGGAAGAATGACACATTGTGGATACCAAGCAAAAGGCTTCAAAGCCAGAATTTTATTCTTTCAGAAATACATGAAATAAATCAGAGTGGCTCAAGGAAGAAGAAAAGCATGATTTTTTTCCCCTTCTGGCTTCAACAATAGAGTCTGAACACGACTCTAAACATCTAATAAACAATTTTCCTTGGCTAATTTTTAAAAAATATTGTTTTTAAATAAATAATGATTTTAACAATTAAAAAATTTAAAATATATAGTAATTTGTTGTTTGCTTTTAGTAGGCATGAAATAAGACTGCATTAACATTGTGTGAGTTGAGAGGCTAAATTTTATCAGAATCCAAACAAAATGAAAAATATATGATGTTAAGAAAATAGTTTTTAGGTACATTTTCAACATGACATACACACAGGGACATTTTTTTCTTCTTTTTCTCTCCACACTTCAATAAGCAGTTCATATAATTCAAATACTGTGTTTCTTTCAGAAATAGATTACACATAAACAAGTTAAAAGAAGAGAACCAATATTGTTGGTGCATTCTTTAAAAATAGCAGTCAAATAACTATTAACCATAATTCCAAAATAATAACAATCAAATGCTATTGAAAAGAGAAGATTGTAAACAGAATATACAAAAAGTGATAGTGCCAGAACTGCTTCAGGAGCTGCTGTCTGATATTTAAGATTTCTAGTACATGATAATGTTTTAATCAGGATTAAATGCTTTCAGGAACCAAATTTTTTCTAGTTATATTTTATTGAAGAAATATGTTGTTCAAAAGTAATGAAAGGGTAGCAGCTTATAACCTGTAGAAAAAATGCTTACACACTCATTGTGGTAGACAGTAAAATATCTTCCCAAAATATCTTTAGTCCCGAAATATCTAATCAATCAAATGTAGATTTACATTTTACGTATAAGTTTGTAAAGTAATCACCTTTCATTACCCAAGGAACACAAATTTGATTAATTATCAGATGGGCAAAGTATACTCAAAAGTCCCAGCTGTAGTTCAAAAGGGACATCATTAGGTAAGAATCATCAGAAAGATGTGAAGATGCTACATTAGAAGATTAAGGAAAAGACAAGAACAAAAATACTGAAGTTTCTGGAAAGCAGAAAAGGAAGTAAATGTCTTTTCCACTAGAATCACCTGAAAAAATATTTTAGCTCTGTAAGAGGCTCAATTTTAATCTAGTGAGACTTATTTTAGATTTTTGTCCTTTAGAAATGTAAATGATAAATATGGATTATTCATGACAATTATCTTGTAGAAATATTATACAGCAGATTTGGTGTAGTAAGCTAACTCAACTACAGCCTTTTCCTGATGCAACTACAAGGGTACCATGTATCCTAGTTTCTGAGAATAAGGAAAAGTTGCCACCAGCTTTGTACACATGTATGATGTACATACTACTAAGGTCCTTGCATTAATGAAGTCTTGAATTCCTAAATAATATTTAAATAAGAAGATCCCTATCTTCATTTTCATATTTGGGGATCACTAAGTACCAATGTTATGTAGAAGGCTAGGGTAAGAATATAGAAATGATATCTGTCTCCTGTTATTATAAAGATAATTTATGTTATTTTGATTTACAGTTTCTTAGGTAATAATAAAGGTAAAACCGAAACAGTAACTCAATCTTCTCTACTTCCTATCTTTCCAACAGAAATTAGAGAATCCAGTAAAGATAAGCAATCCCAGGATGGTATAGGATGTTATAGGATCACCAGATGGTGAAAAAGAAGTTAACCAAAATGGATCCCATGGAACAATGGGGGAAAAAATCTACACCTACAGATTGTGATACAGCTAGAGAATAGTTTGCACTATGCTAAGTCTTTGACATTTTAGCTACTTTCATCTCTTAGGAAATGACTTTATTAATACTCAAGGGTTTGCAGTTTATAACCCAGCAACAAATTATGCTTCTAAATATAATCAAGCATGATACTAAGAGTAACCAAGGCTACTTGTATTGCTATAGCTGATAAAGAAGAATGATCTTGGGGAATAGTCAAACAATCTTGAACTTCTTCATACCTTTCCTCTTCTCCAACATGAGAAGTCCTAGTCTAGATATGTAAAATTTCAATAAAGGATTTTTATATTTTTTTATCATTCACACTAAAGCAAATACACTTTTCCTCTTTGCAATCCTGACTTTGAACGAGTCAGACCCTCACCATTATTTTATACACAAACGTTTACTGCTTTGGCTTAGTTGTTTTCTTGCCTTAGCGTGTTGCTCTCTATTATTTTGGCAACTACATAGAAAAAAAAGATAAATCCATTTTACTTATGTTGGATTGTTCAAAGTCAAGCTGTCTTCAGTTTTCTTTTCCCTTCTTCACTGTTAATTGAAGTTTAATATTGCTCTTTAAATGATAAGAAAAACGTGATACTTTAACGTATATTCTCATTGAAACCAGTGAAAACAGGAGTGTCGGCAATTGTTTTATAATTGTTTCAAATATTTTCCTTGGCTATTTTCATTATTGCCTTTGTTCCTGTCTTCTAATCAGGAACACAAGGTTACACAAAAGATCTTCCTAAGGAATAGGATGTTTGGCAGAAAAAAATAGATATATAATTAAAGGTTTTCATCTCTTAAGAGACTGAAAAGCTCAGAAGACATTTTGTTATTACTTGTACAGTTAAGATGACTTGAATGTTTTGATTCTTAAACTAAGTGAAATGCATGTAAAATGTTACAGTTGTTCCAAAAAACGATTAGGGTTTATATTTTTCTGCTTCAATGAGATGAAACCTCTTACAAGGTTGGAGGGCCTATTTATTTTAAGGTAGAAGGGTTAATGTTAGAAAGCCAAGGGAGATTCCTAAAACAACACTTCCTATCACATATCAGTTAATTATACTTTTGACATATAAGTATATAATCACGCAAATATGAAATGAGTGAGAAATGTGTGATTTACACAATTGATTCAATGACAACTAAAACCAGACTTCACTTCTCTACATTTATATAAACTAGTATATCTACTGAGGATTTAAAAGTTTTTATAATACATATTTTAACATTTATACCAAAATATTAGTTTTGTAACTGTTTATTTTTAATTTTTGTCTGTCATGGAGCTTGAAATCTTGACCTGGACGATGTTGGTCAGGTCTTCAGCTCAAGACTAATGCTCTACCACTTGAGCCACAGCCAGTTTTCTGGTGGATCATTGGAGATAAGAGTCTCATGGTCTTTCCTGCCTAGGCTGGCTTTGAACCATGATTCTCACCTCTCAGCCTCCTTTGTAAATAGGGTTATAAGCATGAGCCATTGGTGCCTAGCAACATAAATATTTTTTACACATTTATGAAGTATGGAGTGATAATCCCATTCATTTATATGTTGTTCAATGATCAAGCCACATCATATCCATTAATTTCTGCATATAACATTTCTTCATGGGGAAAATGCTCAAAAACTTATCTTCTGGCTGTGATGAAATATCTATTCTTAACTATAATCACTTTACTTCTTGTAGTATAAAATTAATATATTTACTTTTAGTCATGGAAGTTTGCTAATTACATTTATATAAAACATGAATTGTAAAGTGAAAGAAATTCATAGTTCTTTTACTTGTTTAAAGAAAATAATTATGCATTTTTTCAAGTATATTTCTTTGAGAATGTGTAGCATTCATTGATTTAACTGTTAAAATTGATAAGAGTTACATTATATCAAGTAGATTCAAACTTGTATTTAAAAATTGCACACTGAACACAAATAGACTTCACTTTCTTCTAAGACATAATTAAAATAATAGTATAGCAAAGCGTGGTGTTAGTTGTTCATGTGTAAAATCATAGAAACTCAGGAAGCTAACACCTGAATATTTTAGCTCAATATCAGTCCAAACAGACAAAAATGTGAAAACTTATCTCCAAGTATCCAGCAGGAGGCAGAAGGTGAGGATGTGGCTCAAGGAATAGAATGTCATCAGCCATGAGCAAAAAATACAAGGGAGACCATTAAACATTGAGTTCAAGCACTAAAAATGGCATATACACAAAAGACAACAACAAAAAATAGTATAAGCATCAATAATGAAGACAAAATAGTAGAAAAAATCATGAGAAATGTTGTGAAAACATCTGGAAGACAAAAATTATTAGATAGAATTTTGATTCATGAGAGGTAAAAGTCACAGTATAATTTGGACAATCTCATTGTAGTCATTTGTGTTGAAACCTGGCTATTGGGTAACATGAGTCAGGTAATGAGTACATTTCCTTTTATAAAATGTCTTCAGTTCCCTCACTTGTTCCCAGTCCCACCCTCCTGTCCCTACCCGTGTGTTAAGTAGTTCACTTTCATCAATGTTCAATGAACTCCACTGCTGCAATTTTTCACTAACAAAAAAAAACACAACTAAGAAAAAAATGAACCTCATTTTGCACGTGGTCTTTTATATTGTGGTCCTTTGTACTTGTTGATTATATGACTATCTCATGAGTCTGGGCTTGAATCACTAGGGAGGGCTACTAGAAGAAAATTTCAAAATCTAGAGCAGCTAACACAGCTGTGCAGTTGTTTGTGGGTTTCGCTACAGTAGCAGCAGGATATATGATATACAAAGGAAATGATTCCAGTGCTTTACAGTCCAGAATGTGATGAAAAGCATACTTTTATCTTCTTAGATGAAATAACAAGACCACACTTTAAAAGCTAACTAAACGATCAGCCCTTTAAATAACATTGCCATCTTTTAGGCACTCCATATAATTCAAGTCCTTCATCTCCCCACAACCATTGCTGCCATTCACAATCATTGCTAAGGTGAATATCCAGTTCTTTTTGATATTTCAAATGCTTTAGGAGCAATATAAACAATAATACAAGTTGTTGAGAAAAGTTAATTTAGAATCAGTAAATAAATAAGATTCAACTCTATAGCATAACCTTTAGGAAAAATGAATTAAGGATTATGGCATGTCCTTTGTAATTTAATATTAGACATTAGGGCAAAATGCCAGAAAAAGACTCTGCAAGAAGGAAAGAGAAGTATTTGATACGATATATTAAAGATTAACTAGGGAAAAGTAATTTTACCTACAGGTTCTATTATATGATAACATACTTTTGTCTACTAATCAGAGAGACTCAAAAAGATTTTTAATTATGATATGAAAAATGCATCATCATGAATGAATGAAATCAAGGAGTGGATGGCTCATTATTCTCATTATTTTGAATTATCTGGTGTTTTTGTTTGTGTGGAAGTATGAATGTATGTTATGTCTGGGGAGGAAAGTTTGATTATTAGATCATTGTGTGATACCCAGTGTCAGGAACCTAACATGAGTCAGAGTGTTAAATATGTATGTGTGTGTGTGTGTGTGTGTGTGTGTGTGTGTGTGTGTGTGTGTGTGTGTGTGTGTGTGTGTGTGCCTGGAAGTCTATATATAAAAAGAAGTATCTTATTTCCCTAAGGGTATATATATATAATTCTATTAGGTGTACTACATTAATGACAGCAGATAAAAGTAATAAACATTTGGGGGCTTATGTTTATGTTCGTATGATTGCATGAACAAGCAAAAAGTTATGTTTGGGGTATGAGTTTTATAGAAGGTCAGCTGAAAATATAAACAATTGGAATCTTGAGAAAGATATCAATGGCAATCATTTCAGTGTAGATCAATTTTAGACAACACTTGCAAAGGTATGCAATCCTATATGTAAATGCAACATTTATTGATTTTCCAAAGCTACACTATTATAGAAATTTGTAGGAAAACAAGTTAAATTATAAAAACACAAAAGTAATATGATTATTCATTGCATAGTTTTACATTTTAGTTTCCTCAAGTAAAAATACCATTTATTTCTTCTGTATAGGAAGGAAAAACCTAAATATTACAGTTTGTGCCATATTTCACATTGGGAAGCATTGCCTATATCAATAAGTTTATTTCTTTTGTTTCTGTTTTCTTATTCATAATGCGTCTTCTCATAGTATTCTTCTAAGGACTTTTTCTTTCTCCCAGATTGGGGCTTAAACATAACTCATGATCTCAGTTTGTTTGCTAACAGTAATCAGTCTACCATTTGAATCATGTCTCCAGCCCAGAAATTTTTTAAGTTAATTGGAGTTAGAGCCTCATAAACTTTCCTACCAGGTGGAAAACCATTATCCCCCAAGTCTCATCCTTCTTAATCACTAGGATTATAGAGATGAATCATGGACCCCAAGAATCGATGACTTTTCATGTCTTATAGATTCCACATGTTTGCTAGTAATTGTAATAGTAAACGACCACAGATTGGGTAGCATTAACACTGTAAATAAATTGCCTCTGAGTTGGTGGAACTAGAAGTCCAAGATCAGAGTTGGCTTCTTCTGAGTCCTCTTTCCTTAGCATATTCAAGGCCTTCTGCATCTATTGGAGGAGACTTCCACTTAAATGCTATCTTTGAGATTGTTTCAATATACAATCACTTTCTAATGCAGTGGTTTTTTGATAGTAAGATTTTAATGGGACCGTATTCAACACATAAAATATTACTTAATGGACAGAAGAAAATCTCATAGGAAATTATTTGGTTTGGGCATGGAAGTTGTGGTTATACTATAAAAAAATTAGCAAAAGAGGTAAAGGTTTTATTAGAGCTTGTAACACCAGTATGAAGTCTTAACCTTAGACATGCCACATTCTTACCTGGTACATAATTAAATTCCTAGCTGTACTGGAGGATTGAACCTAAAACCCTATACTTGTTAAATGGCATATCTACTACTGCCATACCTTCAGATTGTAATTGGTTTGCTTATTTTGAGGTAGTATCAGTATGCCTGGGCCTGATTGGACTGTGGTTCTCCTAACACAAGCAAAAAATATTGCACCCAGCAAATGGTTAGAGTTTCTGAAATTTTTTTTTGTGTCTGTGCTTGCCTGTAACTGGAATTTTTAATCTTTCTTTCCCAAGTAGATAAGATTAGAGGTCTGAGGCTCTTTATCCAGTAAAACTATACAATTTGAAAATATCTTGATATTGCCTATATTTGTGATTAATATATATAACTAACCATAATTTTCTCCCTCTTTTGTTTAGAACTCTGTGTTGAAAACATTGGCTTACTTGATATACATGGCTTTGTTTTGGATGAAATCCCATAACAATCCAAAAAAATCTCCCAAATGTTTATGTTCAAAATCATGGAAAAGAAGGCTTCAGGTTAGAAAAAAAACACTGATCCTTAAGTTATAAATGCAATATATTTATAATGTTAGTCAATGCTTTCTTAAGTATGAGAAGAGAAGGAACGCAGAAATGTGAAAGATGTCAGATATAATTTTGATAACCTACTAGGTCTCTGGGGAAATTCTGTAGTTGTCACTTCATGTTAACTTCCTTTCTTAAAGCTTGCTTTATTAAAACCCTGTGGGTTGGACTGATTGGTAACCTTCTCCAGGAAATGAGGCTGATTTTAGAAAGTCTGATGGTATGGTAAATAAGGAATGATGAGAATGAGGACAGATATTGTCACAGAATGAGCCGACCGGGTTCAACTGCTGAACAGCAAAACAAAGCTAAGTAACAAGTCTGGAAGATATATAGATAGATACGTATACACATAAATTTACATGCATGCATGAAATAGTAAATCTCCAGTAGAATATAGAGAAACTTGGCCTGACAATTGTTAAAATATATGAAACTGATTGCAGGAAAGGTACAGTAAAATATCAATAGTTTATCATAGATTTTGCATACATTTTTTAAAGGATAAAAAATCTTCATTATATATTTACCCTTAGTATATTTTAAGTTTTTTTACATTGTAGTAGGAACATATATACAATGCTGAAAATTAGAATTACACACAATATGCAACATGGCTAGCACTGGTGTTTCAAGGTTGAATCTTAGCTAATTAAGAGATTGAGATCTGAAGATTACAATTTGAAGCCAGCAGGAGTAGGAAAGATCATTAGATTCTTATCTCCAATTAACCAACCGGGCAAATGGATTTCCAGTTCAAATTATATGTAGATCACTGGCCTTGACCACAAAAGCACCATCCCAGCCCTGAGTTTAAGGATCAATAGAAATAAAAACACAAAATACAACATGGAGTTAGATATTTTATAATAAAGCACATTTTTATATACTCTACATTGTTAGAAAGACTAGACTTCTGTGTTAGCTTTTTAAAAGAAAAAATATTACAGTATTAAATCACAAAAATCATGAATACTTAAAAAATTCAGAAATGCAACGAATAAGTCCAAAAGTATCCATATAGAGAACTAAATCCTACTGATTTCACAGGAACAAAATATGCAAATAATAGAATCCTAGCAGTGTACCCGAGTGTACATAATTTTAAACTACTCCAAATTACACTGTAGAAGATTTAATGTGGGTTATCATAATGAAAGCATCAAAATATGATATAAGTGAAATAAAAAATCTAATGAAAAGAGAGAATAGGAGTAGTTTCTGGAAAATACTGTTTTAATAAATGTTGGTCAATATCTTTCTAGTACTGACAAAATTGCATACCTACTTAGTTAGATCCAAAAAAGATCCAAGTTACTCTAGCTGATTTGAAACTTTGGCAAAGTAGCAGGATACAACTGTTACAATATTAGGGATTTGACTCTGGCACTGAATTCATTTCCTCTTTGATCTGACAAATGAATATATGAAAGAACATAACTTCTCCAACTAAATATCAAGACCTAACTAAACATATAATCAGAAAAGTCATCATGCAAACCGTATTCCAAACTGACATTTAAGAAAAATCAGTGATACGTATTCTGTATTTATTTTAAATGATTTTTCCATAAATTTTTTCCTTTAGCTTGCATTTTTAAAACATTGTGTTAAATGATGTATATCTTGGTAACTAATTTTGGATGACTCTTTAAATTTAGTTCTGCATATAATGTCTCAATTCAGCTCCTAATCCATGAAGTGATGTTGATTACGAAACAAATGCTAGTAACCACTTTTTATAATGCACAAAATTTCATAAGCATAATTTCAGTAAGCATAGGTTAACATTTTGATATCATGGTCTCATGACTGATGAGCTCTATCGGCATGAGTATAGTTGTACTTAGATTCCTCAGCCTCAATTTAACCACTGTTAAAACAAATGTTTATATCTTTGTCATCCATCAGTGTTAAACTTGAATATAAAGCCTAAGGAAAATGATAAGGTAAGAATTTAGTTTTTCAGGATATAAAGTAAACAGAAATGCAGCATAGAGTAACTCATTGATTGAAAGTCAATCTATTTCTCCAAAACATTCTAAGCATTTCCTTACAATGTGTATTATTCTCAAGAAGGGAATGGGGAATGTGAGAAGAGGACTAACCAAGTATTGTCTTCGAATATACATAATTTGGATTTACCCCTTTATTTCATTATAGGCATTTGGGATAAAAACTTTTTGAATAATTGATTTCTAGGTCAGGTATAATATATCCTAGTTCCATATACCAAACTACATTCAGAAAATGATCTATAGTGATTGAGTAAAGAAAACATATTCAATAAATAGCAAAAAGTATATACCTATAGGGATAATATTTTGAATAGTGCATTGAAAATATTCTAATATAATAATTAATTGGATTGAACAATTTCATATTGACAGCAATTAACTAGGATACTTTAATTTTAATTGGACAAGATAGTTTTTCTAAATGAGCAAAATCAATTTCTCCTTTTACTTTATTAGGGAAATAACTGAACAAAAAGTGGAAATTAACATATGAATCTACAAAAGATGGAATGAATTTTTGTCTTTTTATTATCAAATATTAATTTCACAAGTTATTTTATTATGTTATACACATATCCATATAATGTAGCTTGCTAAATTTTATTCATTTTATGAATTTCATTTCTTATTTTTATACTTTTATTATGTCATATACTAAAATAAATTATTTGAACATATATACTCCACAATATTTCTCTTCATCTCCTCTCTTAATTTTTTCCAAATTTAATCAGTTCCAACTTTTATAACTTGGTGAATCATTTTATTTTCTATGTCTAGATTCTGCGTATGAGAAATCTAGAATTTGTTTTTCACAGTATGGCATATTGCTTTAATATGAAGATTTCTTCTTCTATGTATTTTCTTGAAGATGATATGATTTCAGTATTATGTCTGGCTAAGTAATACATCATTGCGCATATATGCATATATATATTACAATTTCTTTATTCAATGAGTGATTAAGGGATATGTAGGTTAATTCTATAGTCAGTTGTTGTTTTTTTTTATGTGGGATAAGGAAGGATGGAAATAATGATGTTTGGACTGAGAAACATGTTCTTTATGCAGGCACTCTAGGATTTGAAACATCCTCTCAGCTGCTCTTTCATAAGTATTTCAATAATGCATTATATCTAAAAAATAAAATTTAATTACATTTGCAAAATGTTCTATTTCAGTATCTATATTATTATTTATTATAGTGTCACATTTAGTATGTCATATGAGTATGTGGGTGTATGTGAGCATGAAAATGCATGCATTTTTTATTATGTAGATGAATCTAAGGAAACTGAATTTATGTGAGATAACGTAAGTTGCTAATTTGGTGTATATGTCCAGTTTGTGGAGTGTGATTTCAAGATCACATTTTGGTAGGTTTCGTACCGAGTAAGTAGATGTTTCTAATCCAAAATCATAAGCACTAAAACAGATACTCTGTTTTATAATCATTCAATGTTAGTAATCCAGACATTGTAATAAGGAGAAAAAAATTGCTTGAAAGTATGATGGGTCAGTAGTAGGCCTTTAGAAACTCTATATTTTCCCCAAAATCTTCGGATGTACTCTTTGGATATTAATTTAAAATATATTTATAAACATACAGATATAATATGATCTTGCATATGTAAATATATGTATATAGTGCAAATATATATTTAGTTATATTTAAATTTGTATTATAAATATCCATTTATATTTAATTCATCCCAACTTATATATACTGTGTGTATGTATATGTATATGTTTGTATATATATATATATACTTTTTTCTTTTTTTAAATTAATTTTAAGTTTTATTTTTGTCGAACATACTGTATAGAGGGGTTACAATTACATGGCCAAGATAATGCATACATTTTTATCAAGCATTGCAGCCTCCTCTTTGGTTACCCTTCACATCCCTTCCCAGCTTCTGCCCCTCACCCAATCCTCCCCCCTCCCCGTACCAACGTTGTAAAGTTCATATATTACATGAAAACTTGTACTTCTCATTGTTGCAACAGGTCAACCTGTATCCTTAAACTACTTGTTTTTCCCCATCTCCTGCACAAATTATACTGACATCAAATACAGTGAAAGTAGGGGTTATATTGTGGGGGTGGGACATACAAAGCAACAAAGAAATAATCTTATAATTGCATTAGAAACAAATGCATGAAAAAAAACATGAAAATACATATGTAAGGGTTCATTTTCCTAGCATCACATTATCTGATATTTTCTGCTTGACTCATACATATACTAGATATTAAAATAAGGGAGACCATGGGACCTATGTTTCTTTGGGCTTGGCTTACTTCACTTAATATAATTTTTTTCAAGTCTTTCCATTTCCTAATAAAAGGGGCACTGTCATTCTTTCTGATGGAGGCATAGGATTCCATTGTGCATATATACCACATTTTCTTGATCCATTCATCTACTGACAGGCATCTGGGTTGGTTCCATATCTTAGCTTAGGTAAATAATGCTGCAATAAACATAGTTGTGCTGGTAGATTTAGTGAGGTCTTGTTTGTAAACATTTGGTTAAATGCCCAAAAGTGGAATTGCTGGGTCATAGGGGAGCTCTATGTGTAGTGTTTTGAGGAACCTCCATACTGCTTAACAAAGTGGTTGAACAAGTCAACACTCCCAGCAGCAATGAAGTAAGGTTCCCTTCTGTCCACATCCCCTCCAGTATCTGTTGTTGTTAGAGTTCTGAATAATAGCCATTCTAACTGGAGTGAGGTGGTATCTCAATGTTGTTTTGATTTGCATTTCTTTTATGGCTAGGGAGATTGAGCATTTCTTCATGTGTCTATTGACCATCCTTCTTTCTTCTTCATAGAAGTCCTCTTTAAGTCTTTAGCCCACTTATTTATCCGGCAGTTGTTTCTTTGAGGATTTGTTTTTGGGGGATTTAATTTTTTGAGTTCCAAGTATATTTCAGATATGAGATCCTTGTCCGTTGTATGGCTAGTGAAGATATTCTCTCAATCCGTGGGCTTTCTATTGATCTTACTAGCTATGTCCTTTGCCATGCAGAAGCTCTGCAACTTCATGCAATCCCATTTGTCCAAACTTTCTTTGATTTGTTGTGTTTCTGGGTCTCTATTCAGAAAATTTCGGCCTGAGCCAAGGAGATCTAGGGTTTCTCCTATTCTATCCTGTAATGTTTTCAGAGTGCCTGCTTTGACTTCGAGGTCTTTGATCCATTTGGAGTTGATTCTGGTGCAGGGTGATATATAAGGATCTAGCTTTAGTTTTCTACAAGTAGTTAACCAATTTTGCCAGCACCATTTACTGAAGAGGCTGTCTTTCTTCCATTCTATTGTTTCAGCTCCCTTATTGAAGATTAGATGGCTATAGGTCTATAGATTCACTTCTGGGTTTTCAATTCTATTCCATTGGCCCTGAGGTCTGTTCTTATTCCATAGGTTTATTAAGTCAGTTTGTTCGAACAGGCAGAAAAATGCTCTGCTTTACCCAGGATTTTGCGATCCTCCTCCCAGGCTAGTTAAAAGGGGGGCAGATCTGCTTTGAGTCTCAAAAAAGAGGGGGATGCAGTGATGAGGCTAGGTTCTGGGTAGAGTTGAGGCTTTTCAACAAACAGTAGCTTTTCCCGGGGGCTAATTTGTGAAAAACTCACAGATCCCAGCCTGGAGTCATTCTCAGGGTTTCCGTTTACTGAATTTCAATTGATTGTCCAGGCTGCTAGAGGGAGGGGCAGCTTCTGACTCTGATTACCCGGGGAAGAAAGCCACTCCTAGGGCTGGTGCCCAACCTGGGTGACTTTTCCCTGGGTGGAGCTGGGTCTGGCAGGTCTCGCCGCCATTAAGTACTTGTGACCTGCTAAATGACTCCTTTTATTCCAAGGATTGAGTTGGAGCTAGCAGCTCCGTCGAGCTTTGTCGGTATCCAAGATGGAGATCTCTGGTACTGGGGTGGGGGTGTGACCTTCCCTTCTCTGCTCCCCGAGAAGGAGTGAGGAAGTCAGGCTTCTATTCATGCCGAGTCTTGGTTCCTGGGTCATCTCTGGTCTGCGAACTGCAGGATGAAGATATCTGCTCCTTGTTGGTTCTTGCTGGTGTTGAGTAGAATCCGCTCTCTTGCTGCGTCTGGCTCCTTCGTCCGGGACTCTCTGTGACTCAGGTATGGATCCTGCGATCGCTGCCGCAGATCGCCACCGCTGCCGCCGCCGCAGCAGCTGCTGGCAAGAGCTCAGATGTGTCTGCTTGCCTGGATTTTCTCTCTCTAGCTTAACTCTCTGTCCTGTGATGGCACACTTGGTGTGATTCTCTGGCTTAGGACTGTTCACTAGAACTCTAAAACTGCTTTCTCTGCGAGAGCTTGTT
Organism: Dipodomys spectabilis; assembly: GCF_019054845.1. Taxonomy (NCBI): domain Eukaryota; kingdom Metazoa; phylum Chordata; class Mammalia; order Rodentia; family Heteromyidae; genus Dipodomys; species Dipodomys spectabilis. Next base: position 953,648 of record NW_024871131.1, on the reverse strand, counting down.
TAGACTCCAGCTTCTCCTCTGCCATCTTCCCGGAACTCCATTCTTCATCCTCTTAATCTTCCTCCTCCTCCTCCTCCTCCTCCTCCTCTCCCTCCTCCTCCTCCTCCTCCTCCTCCTCCTTCTCCTTCTTCTTCTTCTTCTTCTTTCTTGTTCTCCTTCTACTTCTTCTCCCTCCTCTTCCTTCTCCTCCTCCTCCTGTTCCTCTTCCTCCTCCTCTTCTTCTTCTTCTTATCATTATTATTATTATTACTGTGCTTTAGAGGGGACAGTTAAACACGGGTGGTAATGACTACATTTCTTTCGTCTTTGTTTTGTTTCAGTCAGTAATGAGGCTTGATCCCAGGGCCTGAACACTGTCTCTGAGCTCTTTCGCTGAAGAATGGAACTCATATTGAGCCACAGCTCTATTTCCCTGAGTGCATTTCTTTTGGGACAATGTTACCCTTTCCCTTCATCTCTTCCAGTTATTCCGTCCTTCCCCACAAACAAGTTGCATAAGTCATTTTCAATATATTACCAATTGAACACCACAGTTGCTCATGTTCCTCCTTTGTCTCCCCTTTTCTTTGCCCCTTTAACTTCTCAAAGAGAGATAAATGAAGAAACATGACAAAAATGAAAGTAAATAAAGAAAAATATCATCTGTTTATGTTTCCTGGTCACTGGCTATTTTTGAGATAAAATGTGTTTGTGTGTGTGTGTGTGTGTGTGTGTGTGTGTGTGTGTGTGTGTGTGTGTGTGTGTGTGTATTTCGATACTGGGACTTGAACTCAGGGAGCTGACCTTTAGCTTTTTAACTCAAGGGTAACAGTCTACGACTTGAACCAAACTTCCACTTCTTGATTTTGAATGGTTAATTGGAGATAGAAATTTCACAGATTTTTCCTACCTGGTCTAGCTATAATACACTTTCTGTAGATCTCAGGTTTATAAAAAGCTAGAGTTTTAGGTGTGAGACATAGGTAGTGCTTGGCCTACCTTCTTTTTGTTAAGTAGTGGAAATGTAAAAGACAGTTCCAACCATAATAAAAAAGAAATCCATTTAACATTCCCAGCTTCATTAACTTTTAATACTTTGTCACAATTGATATGTACAGAGAAACATTTTTTATAAATGCTCGTGCAATTTGGTTTTCATCTGGGTTTTTTCCTCATGATGAACTTGATTTTATATCTTTTTACCTACTAAATATTGATGAGAATATATCCAGAAGAAATTAATGACCTTTTGTTGGATATCATAAGGAAATGGTGTAAGCTAACATGTGATAAATTTGTGGGCAGGACCCTGATGATATATCCACATTCTTAGCCAGAAGACTGTAGTGCCTGTTACAAATCATCTAGATCTGGCAAAACCCTGACTCAGGCCTTTTTATCACCTTCCTGTATGTCCCCTTAAGAGTACAATCCTGACTCTCCAGTGACCATGAGAGAGCCCTGCTGGGCCTTCTCAGGACACAGGTAGGGTCACCAGTCAGTCATAGCACCTACTGCTTCCTATAATGGAACAACACAGGTAATGTTAGGTCCTTAAGCTGTTATCAGTCCCAAGGTTTCCTCCTTGAACATTCGATCCTAAGACTTAAGGAGACATCAACATCTCTGTTCCTTGTGCCTGTTGTGGACCTGTATTTCTTTTGCTGCTGTAATCTTCATGGAAAGAAATGATCTGAGCTCTATAAGCCATTTTGCTTATTCTAGGACCTTAGGGTAAGTCTGGCTTTTAGACTTAGACAAAAAGAAATATAGTGATAAAAAATAGCAAACAACATTTTTTCTAGTCTATTTATTACCCAAATATGTTTTCAAATTCTACCAATAATTCTTATTAGTAAGAAACATTTAATTAGCAGTCACGTTCTCAAAGGCCTAAGTTCCTCAGTGAGCTATGCAAGAGAAACAGCAGCAAGTGTCAGGGTCCTCCAGTCTAACTTCTTGCCCAGGGAGGAGTGCCTCCAAATTGAACAAAGAATACTTCTTTCTTATATCTCAGATTACGTGTCCAAGGTATACATACCAAAGAGAGCTAAGGACAGGAGATTAGTCTGACTTAGGAACAATGCAGATCACAAACACGAATTCTATGTTAACAGAAAAGAAAAGAAATTTTTCTTATTCATATAATACAATAAAAAGCACTACTTTTCTCATTATCTCTTAATTGTGGCTATACGTACTTAGTACTAGCTTCTTGAAAGTCCTCAGAATCTCTTTGACTGGAACTCAGAAGTTCCGTTAGTATCAGCTTGAGATTTTATGAAAAAAAATAATTTTTATATTTTTAAAAATCTATTTTATTATAAAGATGCTGTACAGAGGGGTTACATTTACATGAGTAAATTAAACATTGTTACCCACGCCAGTGTTTTTCTCCCTCTGTCCCTTCACTGCAGTCCTCCCTACCCCCGTTACATTGTAAAGTTAATTTCTGCCATAGTGTCCTGTGAGTATCATTGATGGAATGGGTCAGCTTTTGTACTTCTTTCAGCATTTTGTTATTTCCCTTCTCTTCCCCCAGTCAGATAAATGCATATACAGGATGCAGGGTACCAGATTCCAAGACAGGAATTGCCATGGATAAAACCAATAGGAAAAGAAAAATGACATAAAATAAGAAGAAAGAACTAGCTGCTGTACATTGGCTATAACAAGCTTGACAATTAAACAAAAGAAGACCTGCAGTTTCTATGTCTTGAAGTTCATTTCAATTAGCATCATTTTGTATGGTCAATTATATATATGAATATACATGTTATGAATATATATATATATATATATATATTCAAAACTCCTCAGCTATTATAATCCACTTTCAGGAGTAACAGGTTAATGCTAATCATTGCAAAGGAGGGAAATCATAGAGCCCATGTTTCTTTGGGCTGGCTTGATTAACTTAGTATGATTTTTTTCCAAGTCTTTTCATTTTCTTACAAAAGGGACCATGTCATTCTTTCTGATAGAAGCATAAAATTCCATTGTGTAATTATACCACATTTTCTTGGTCCATTCATCTACTGAAGGAGAACTGGGTTCGCTCCATGTCTTTGCTATGTAAACAATGCTGCAATGAACATAGTTGTGCTGGTAGCTTATTGTGCCCTAGTTTGAGATCATTTGGATAAATACTGAGGTGTGGGATTGTTGGAGAAGTTCTATGTTGAATCTTTTGAGGAATCTCCATACTGCCTTCTAGAGTGGTTGAACCAGCTTACATTCCTACCATCAGTGTCGTAGGGTTCCAATTTAGCTATATCCACCCCAGCATCTTTTATTATTTGTTCTCTTGATAATGGCCATTCTAACTAGGGTGAGTGGAATCTAAATGTGGTTTTGGTTTTGCTTTGCATTTCTTTTATCACCAGTGATGCTGAGCATCCCTCTTCTCTTTCTGAGAGACCACACTATTACAGGTTTCTAGTGTCTCAACAGAGGCATAGAAACTTGTAATATTGTGTGATTTTGTTGTACATTCACTTCACTTGAGTTTCCAATGACTCCTATAACTTACAGTAAAGGTTTATACTATTTATCTTACTGAAAAAAAAAAACACTCATTTTCAAAAAGCATAGAAAAAAATATCTTTGTCAGGGGTCCCAGTGAATTCTAAGGAAGTTTCTTTGCTGGGAAATTTTACTTGGTTATTTGTTCGTTATGTCATTTTAATGGCGTTTCACCACCAACTGTTCAACAAACTAACAACTATGTTGCCTCATTGGATTTTGCTTCAAAAGTTACAAAATATTTTGACATATTTTTGGTTTGTGTTTGGGGGAATTTGGCTGTTGGAGTTCAAGTGGGCCAGTACTCAGGCTTCAACTGAGGGTCTGGAGCTCTTGCTTAGATTGCTTTACTCAGTGCTGTCACTGTGCCACTCAAATCTCATCTCCACTTCTGGCTATTTCTACTTAGTTGACGATAAGAATCTTGAGGATTTATTACCTTGGTTTGCCATCAAACTGTGATCATCAGATCCCACCTTCGTGATCAGCTAAGATTACAAGAATGAGCCAGACACTGGACATATTGTGCTCTCTATGAAACCTAAACAAGAGCACATAATTCTGAAGCATGTGTGTAAATTTATGTATTTCAAAATTAGTTAGAAAAATATAGCATTTATGTGTGTGTGTGTGTATATATATACATAATATAAATGTGCAGAGGGAAATGAGGATGTATCTGCTGATTTTGAGGAAAGAGTTCACCTATGGTCTTTCTCAGACTGAGCTACACTGTACAGAATGCTTGAGACTAAAGGTGAGGTAAATGATGTCATCATCCAATTAACTACATCCCTTGCTAATATATGCATATACTGTGGTGTTGTCATGATTATTTCGTGTATGAAAGCCAGTACTGGGGTTGAATTCAGGACCTAGGTACTGTTGCTTAGCTTTTCTATGCGATGCTAGCACTCTACCATTTGAAGCACAGCTCAGCTTTCTGCATTTACTGTTTAATTGGAGGTAAGAGTCTTTTTTGCTCAGTTGGCTTTGAAGTGAGTTCTTCATATCTCACCACTCTGAGTAGCTACTTTTACAGTCCTGAGTTTCTAATGCCTAGCTTTTTATTATTACTTTTACAAGCTACATGCTCACACACATTTCTTGCATTCAAAAATCTCACTGTTTATCCTGAATGACAATATGTGAGGAAAGATGGATCAGTGTGTATGTTATCAAATGGGCCTCTAGCCCAATTAACATCCTTCTGGCATTAACATATTCCAATGAGTGAGCACACATTTCCACTTTCACTCTGCCTTTTTTATCTTCCTTTATGAACTGTCTTTGATACATCTTATCTCCCAAACAGGAGATATTATGTGAATGTATTTGATAATATTTCAGATGGGGGTGGTGTTGTGTGTCTGGATGTCTGTTGTCGGAGGCCGCCCAGTTGGGCTTCAGGCACAGAGCTAATGCTTCCTGTCTACTATTTGCATCTTAGACTTCTAAGAAGCTAGGATAACAAGCATGAACCACCTCCAACTGGCTTGTTTTAGAAGCATTAATTGCTTTTCCTTCATTGCTTTTTTTCCTGGAAAGTTGATCTAGACAGGCTGCTTGTACCTCATGATAAGGTCATTTGAATAATACCCTTTGCCTCTGGCATTTCTGAAAATCATTTCCTCAGTTCTAGGCAAATGAATTTGTTCTAAAGCCAATAGCATTTTCCTTCTGAGATGTCAGGTAAATTATTTAAATCTCTTATCCTTTCCTTTGCCAAAGCAATTAGAATGTCTCTTAAAACCCTACTTCTTGAGAGTATTAGAGTTAGAAGGTATCATGTGCACACTTTCAATTAGTGTCTCCTTTTATAAGCATATGTTACAAGATTAGGTGGAAGAATGATGACTATTGAATTAATTTGATAACAACTCTAGGATTTTTAAGGCTTAATGCTCATTAACTCAAAGGAGGATTAAAGGCATTCACAATAGTGGAATGTGGCTACTACCCATATGATGTATGTGGAAACTGATCACAATTCTTATGATTAATAAAATAAATCCTCAAATTTCCAGTGGAAGACTGCTATGCTAACTGGAGGAGACACTAATTGTAACAGGGCATTGAAAAATGGTAATGAAGCAAAATATGGGGGAGAGCAATTGCTAAGGATATAATTTCCAAGGCTCATACCAAATACATTGAACGAGAATACTAAGTGATGAATGACTGAGCACCAAATTATATTTGTTAGCTTCTTTGTTTTGTGACGTCATGGGATTTGGACCTGAGGCCTGGGTGCTGTCCCTTAGTTTTTTCCTCAAGCCTAGTGCTCTTCCTGTTGAACCACAGCTTCATATCCATATTTTTGGTGGTTAATTGCAGATCAGTCTTACAAAATTTCTTCTTTGGGCTTAATTAAAACTGATCCTCAGATATCAGCAGCCTGAATAAGTAGGATTCCAGTTGTAAGCTACAATTACATTTTAGAAATATTCTTTTGGTTTTTTCCCTTCCCCTCCACAAATTATAACAACATCAAATACAGTGAAAGCAGGGGTTATACTGTGGGGTAGGGACATACAAAGCAACAAAGAAAAAAATCTTATAAATGTGTAAGAAACAATCGCACAAAAGAAATAAAACATTTGAATATATATCTTAGGGTTCATTTCCCTAACATCAACTTATCTGAACTTTTCTGCTTGACTCAGACATATACTATTTACTGCAAATAAGGGAAACCATAGGACCTATGTTTCTTTGGGCCTGGCTTACTTCACTTAATAGGGATACAGGTGGACCCAGTGCAACAATGAGATGTACAAGTTCTTATGTCAAAAATGAACTTTACAACTTTGGTGGGGGGGGAATAAGACTGGGTTGGGGGAGGATGGGAAGGGATGGGAAGAGGAAACAAAGGAGGAGGTTACAATGCTTGATAAGAAATGTACTCATTATCTTGCCCATGTAATTGTAACCCCTCTGTACAGTATTTCCACAATAAAAAAAGAAAAGAAAGGAAAAGAAAAGAAATATTCTTTTGGAGAATCAGATATGTCTACTATTTTAGCACTTTGGTTCCAGTTGGTCATTTCAGATTTATGGTAAAATCCGAAGTTTTCTTCTTGTAATCCACAGAATACAACATCTATCTAATTTATTCCTATCTTCATTTTTGACCTCCTTTTTTTTCATTGTACAATTCCATTCTTACTTTACAAGCAAGTATGTCTGTTCTTTTTTACTTTTCTGAAGCCAGTCAGGTCCAATACTATCAATGGGGGATGTATTTGCTGTTCTTACTGCCTGGACTACCTGCTCTTAGATAATTGTCTGGATGATGACTCTCATATCAACTATCTCTTGTTCAGGGAGGTCTCCTCCCATCCCCACTGTGAAGTTGTTGCTACAAAATCACCAATGTCATGTCTCTGATTTATAGAAATTCTCATTATGATTTCTGGTTTTCTTTTCAGCATGAAATTGGTAAAGAGAGAGCCACATTAACTTCTGTTTCTCCAACACCTGTAACAATGCCTAGTCTTTAGTGCTCAGGAGCCTTACATGGAGATCAGTCTTCTCCAGCTCAATTTATCCTAGCTTCTGGTCAGAACAGCCTTCAAGCTGAAGTTTGGTGACTAGTAGTCATTCCTCTCATTCTTTGTGTATTTTGGTGTTGTTGAGTCCACTACAGGGCAAAACCAGTACCTGACACCTATTTGTGGCTATGGCAAAGGTGGCTGTGACATCATACCAGTTATGGCCATTGTTTTGTGAAGCTGTGTGAGGACACCCACCCCGACACAATTTCCCCCATATATGTGTCTCTTTTGCCCAGGAGTGCCTTAAACAATTCAGCAACCAAACTGTCACCCAGTTCCTGATACACTCAGAGTATGTTTCCATTTCCTTTAAAAAAAGAACAATTCAAGACATGCTTTGATGATTTGTCATTGAATTACTGAAACAGAGTATATAATTTTATGTACTTGTAAGTCTTTGTCCATCTCTTTTGAGCCCTTGCCATATTTCCATGTGTTTGCAGCTTGGGAAGGGAAATAAGGTTTAATTCAGTAGAGTCAGGGACTATAGTTCAGAAGGCTATTTTTAGACCCTTTTGGAGAGAATGACAAGTCTTCATCTGATGTTCTACATATGGCCATCTTGGTACAGGAACTAAGTAGACTATCATAAGATAAGAGGCTTGTCCTGATTTCTACTGACTTTCATCTGGGCTCAGGGAGTGTGATCCCACTGCATATGTGTCTCTTTGTTACACTGGGGGTCCCAGACCTCCTCTAAAAGTCTAAGGCCATGGGGGTAAGTGAGACTAAAACTCAGAACCCAGCTTCCCACATCACTAGGATTAAAGGCGTGAGCCTTATAGACTCAGCTTTTAACTGCTTTTTTATACATAGTATAGTCATTTTCATTATATTCACTTCATAGACAGATATATAAAATATATGTATATGTTTATTCATCTATTTATAATCAGTGTTAGATCTAGAAACACACAAATATATTCATATAATTATAATCAAATTATATCAATACTTTCCCCAATAATAATTTACACTAATGTTTTGTGAAATATATACTCAAGACTAAAAATTTAAATGCCTTTGTAGTTTGAAAAATCATATTCAATCTTATATATTATATAATATACTATATATATAACATCAAGAATATAACATGTATGTATATATAATTTATTTAATTATGTTATTTTTCTTCCTGATTTTGTGTTTGTTCATCTATGTAAGCCTTTCTTCTATTGATGATGGCTTTTACTTTCCCTTATACATATTTCCTATATATTTTGTCAAATATGTTCAGACCTAAATACATTTTTTATATTATTGGGGCCAAATTTTTCTTCCTTGTTACTGAAAGCACAATGAAGATGTATAAAGATTTGAACTCACTGTTGGAAGAGTGTCCCACATTCCACTAAATGTTGTGCATTTTCCCAATTGACAGAATAGTTTTCTACACATCAGATCTGCTATGTCCTAGACATTTTTAGCCATCTTATCACCCCATGCAGGCATGGCCTGGCTTCTTTGCCTCTCCCTGTGCATTTAACAGTTCCCTTTATATGCAGTAGGCTCTCTTGTACAGCCTCCTGTCACTCTATCCCCCCTGACCAATAGAACACGTGGGTACGATGCCTCAGAATGTAGTCTGAAATAGAAACATAGTTGGTATTCATGAATCGGGAATATATAATGAACATTGACATTTTAATAAAGTTAGAAAAATAAATAGAGTGAACATTTTGCAACAATCAGAACAAAAAGAAAATTAAAGATTTTCCCAGGAAGGGGGAAAGGAAACTCTAAATATAAATTGGTATCTAAGTTGCCTTCACGCAGGAAGTCTGCCTCATAGTCCTCAAAGTCAAAAGGTATTTACTTCCTCACTAAAGACAGGATTTTCTTTCAGAGTCCAGGGAGGGACAGATTCTAATTTCTCAATTGGAAATTGGATCCCCTGCAGAAGGACAGATTCGTCTGGGTATTCAGTGAGGAAAGATTCCCTTTCCCCAACTGAATCTAGATTTTGGACCTCATTTATTGGTTTTCCTGAACATAGGCTGCGGTCATTTTCCATTAGCACACATTTACCCTGCATACCAAGACGTGTCTTTTTGACTGGTTTGGAGCCAATCTAGGTGGCTTGTGAATATCAATGGAAGACATTCTGGATTGTCTTCTTCCTTGATGGTATTTGCAGGTGCACCTGCATCACATGTGGGGTTCAGAACCACTGGGACGAGCACAGGACTCAAAACCTGCTTGGGCCTTTCTACAAAATCAAAAACTCTTATATTCACATACTTTTTGGAGATCAGTAATGGCTTCCAATCTCTATCAGTCACCATAGATGACATCACTGATGGGTTCTTTTTCTGGAGTTCAGCAGGAGCTGCTCTATGGTGATGCAAACTTGAGAATGGAAATAGATAGAGGATTCTTAGAACTCTAGATGTTAAGGTTTGACTAAACTTTTATGAGGATGTAATGGGAGAATCTGTAGAATTTGAGTTTTGACTGAACACATGAGAAAGTAGGGTGTTTCTAATGAGTGGCTACTTCCAAGTTCTTTCAAATGGATAACAGATATTACCTGGCAAAGAACATCCATAAAAGGAATTTTGCCAAGCTGGGGCATACTTAGGGCTCTTGGCCAATTCGGCACATCCCTAGAGACCCAGGTTCTATCCCTATACACCAGCTCTGAGGCATCTAAACAAGGACTTCTTCCTATTTTTCTTAGTCTCATGGGTAATGCGTTCCTCCAGCTGGTCCAGAAGAACATGGAAGCAGAAGAGCAAGTTTGAAGAGGGCATTTTGAGTTTGACATACTGTGTAAGTTCTTTCAGGGTGTCATGGTCCTTGTGCTCATAGAAATCATCAAGTTAGAAGTCCGTCCACATAGGGAAGATGGAACAAACCATGCTGTTGGCAGATTGGGGACAAGAGAAATGAGAGCACGCCTTACCCTTCCTGAGCCTTTTAATATAACGTTTTTCTGGCGGGGCATGCATGTTGGGAAGTGGGAAAAGACGCTTCCATGCAGGATGCTCCTCACAACCCACTTCTAGGAATTTCTCTAATACAATCCTTTACAATTTCCCATGTGACAGGAGGAGAAACTTGTTTCCCCACTGCATCTGACTTTTTATACACAACCCTCCTTGTCATCCATGAGAGTCCAAAACGACAACCACATCCACAACTGTGTAATCTGCTATCCACTGACATGGCAAGCCTCAACCCACTGGGGAAAAATCACAACTGGTGTGCAAAAAACGATTTGACTTTGATTCAGAAACTTCAAAGATACCCAGTTTTCAAAGACAGAACTTCTCTTTGTGCCAGCGTCCACTTATTTCTTCATCTTGTTCATCTTCCTCCCAGTAATAGTAGAAAGATCTGTACCAATGCCAGGAGATAAGGAGAATAACTCTATGCTTTTCCTTTTCTGAACTAACAGGACACACATGGGAGTCGCTAAGTCCCACATGGTAATGTAAACATGGCAGACAAAAAGTGGAGATATGTCTATACAATTTCAAGGAAATACTGTGAGGATGCTTATATTCCTCTGTCCACATAAATGCACAATGGCTCATGCCTCTAATCCTACTAATCCGGAGAGTGAGATCTACGGATCACAGTTTGAACCCAGTCTAGTTTGTAAAATTGTAAAGACACTTTTCTTCAATTAACCAGCCAAAGGCCAGACCTGGACCTGGGGCTCAAGTGGTAAAGTGCTACGAATGGGACAGCACTCAGGCCCCAAATTCAAGTTCAAGTTGTATTCTTTGTTCTGTCCATATTCCTTCATAGGCTTCCAAGATAGTGATTTCCTAGGAGAGGGTGGACGATGGATGCCACTGAATCATTCCTTCAATCATAGTTTCTCAGCAAGCATACTGCTAAGGTTCCACTAGCTTATGAGGCAAATGAAATGTTCTGGCAGCCCAATACTAAGGAAGTAGCCGGGGAGGGTACTTCTTTGTCTCAAGCCAAGCTCCTGCACCAGACCCCAGTGAAACACTCTCAGAGAGGTACCAAGTATTCCAATAACCTTCCAGAGGGGGTCTCATCAGCCCTGGGTTTGAAAAAGGAAAACTCACTTTTTAAACAGAATATCCAGCAAGTGCTCCATTGTGGCCCATTCTCTATAATGGTGGAGAAAGTTTCCAACACAGCAGAGATCACCTTTCTGGTAGGCAAGGACCAGTTCCATTACCAGCATTTCCAACATGCCTGAGTCCAAGCTCCATAAATTATCAGGCATATTCAGGGTTTGTGCTGACTGATTGTCACACTGAGGTGGTAAAAAGAATGGATCTTTGAAACATGGAAATGGGAGTACACTTCAAAATGAGTAATTGTAATAGAGTGGATTGAAAAGTACACTGCAAATATTTTCTCAGTAAACACATATAAAAACACACAATAAAAAGATTGTACTGTGGGCTAGGATGAGATTAAATAGATTTCTTGTCCTAGTTATACCTGGCCTGAGTTGCCTTGTGATTCCCTTGGTTTCTTCTTATAAAAAGGTCTGAGATATGGGATTCATGTTTATCACTGATCCAATGTCTGCAGCATCGAGTGAGGCACTCACACCTCTCATGCTGAGACCTGAGTCTCTTGAACTTTGAAAACAACACAGGAACACCTTTCTTGTTCCTGAGCTACAGGCCACAAGAGGTGTCTTGAGCTGACTGTCAGTTACAGTTGCTTAGCTTTCAGAGTTCCATATTATATTCCATTGTGAGGGAAGTAGTGTCATCTCTCAGAGCCCAATGATCTAAGCTGTTTGCTCACATAAGAACATGCCAAAGACAAACTGAAGGCTGAAATCTCCCCTCCCACATCACTCTATACACATGTGGACATTGTCAAATCCCAACATCCTCAGCTAGGCCTAGGAACCAGCATGGTCTCAGCCTCATAGAACCCTTCCTAAGTCAGATCCATGCCTTGTTTGTCACTATTCCTCTCATCTGCACAAATCATTTTGCCTCTCAGGGCCCTCTCAGCCTGCTATGTGCTTCTTGCATCTATTTTTGACATCCACTTCCTAGAACATTGTTAGGTTTTTGTTTCCTAATCTTCTGTTTGCTCTTGAAGTACCTGTGTGATGTCATGTGGAAAAAAGGCAAGTATAAAAGGTGGGAAAATCATACAAGTATTGAAAAACAAACCTTACACATATAGTCAGATATTTTTACAGGTGTACATTCTGGTAAGATAAAAGATTATTTTGAAACTTTTGTCATATTTTATGATAGAGGGGAAGGGGAGAAGATAAGAGAGGTTACATTGTCTTCTCATAATACAATGATTAAAAATACTGTGGTTGAAGGAATGTAAGATTTAAAGATAAAAACTGCTCCTGTCTGTTTTATAAGCTAGTCGTTTATAAAGTATTCCTCACTAAAGTCTTATCATGACTGTCCCACGAACTACCTTTCTCCTTCAAAATAATCAGGAAAAACATTCAGAAATAAGTGAGCTGTTTTCCAATATCTGGATAAGAATTTAAGATACAACACTGCCTGCAATGTGTGTATACATGTGTGTGGGAGTGTGTGTGTATGTGTGTTAATGTGTGTCTGTGCAAATGTGTGTTTTAGGACTTGAACTCAGGGGCTAGATGGCAAACCTGAGGCATCTTTCCCTTGAATGTAATGCTCTACCAATTTTGCCACAGTTCCACTGCAAGCTTTTTGTAGTGAACTGGAGAGGAGAGACTCATACAATTTCCTGCTCAGGCTATCTGAACTAAATCTCAGGACTCAACCTCCTGATTAGCTAGAGTTATAATTATGAGCCTCCAGAACCTGGTGATGAAGCATTGTTACTTGGGGCAATGGGGTTTCAAGTTTCAGTCCAGCTTCACAACACTCTACATCATAAAACAGCAACAGCAAAACTCTATATCAAAATATAATAATAAGATATAATTAGAATACAATTTAGTGATGCAGTCTGCTAGCATAACTTTCAGGAAACCATGGTCTTAATGATTTAGCATCACAAAACCAAACAAAATGAGATAATTTCATTAGACTCAACAAATTTTTTAATTCTATCTTATAATAATTTCAAAACATTATAAGAAACAGGAAAACATTCATATGTATAAGGAGAATGTAAAGAAAAATGGCAGATTTTGAAATGGAAAATTGTACACTGCAGGAAAACTATTGTCATGGTGAATAGGTGATAATGTTCTTCAGAGCAGCAGTAGATAAATATTTATTTCCTATACATAGTCTAACTTGTATCTATCTTTATCAACTTCCAATCTTCTAGTGCACATTATCAATGTATTCATGTTTATGGTATATTTCAAAATAGCAAAGTCAGGAGGTTAACAAAATACATTAGCTTCAATGTTTTAGGACATAAACCTGCTAATTATATTGACTATTCTATATATTAAAAATGAAGTGTGTTATCATTGTATGCTGTAAGTATGTACGTACACTACTTCAACGTGAAATGGAATACAAGATTTTTCCTGTGAAGCTTGCTATTCAGGACATCACTTCCAGACCAGTGTAGTTTTACCTGCAATCCTCCCCAACCATTAGCTACGTGTGATGGAATATGTTTATCATCCCAGGTTCATGGGTAGTTGAGAGCAGGAGGATTTCAATTCTATGCCATTCTAGGCAAGAATTTCCACATGGCTCCATCTCAACCAAAGAAGTTTCAACATTGCCTAGCACCTATCAACCCTCACCTAGGAGAAAATAAAAATAAGAGCATTGTAGTATAAGAAACAAATTATATTAAAACATGCCGATATAAACTATCATGAACAACACACACCTAGTGTTTGTTTCTCATACCTGTAATACTAACTATAGCTAGGATTATATATGTGAGCCCGAGGCACCAAGCAGTTCATCATTTTAAAAAAGTCTATTTGAAGACAGGTGCCAGTGTCTCATGCCTATAATCCCAGCTACTCACTAGGCTTAGATCTGAGTATCGCAGTTCAAAGCCAATCCCCATAAGAATCTTATCTCCAATTAGCAACTCAAAAACCAGAAGTGGCCTGTGGCTCAATTGGTAGAGTGCTACCTAATTTGAGCACAGAAGCATAGGGACAGTGCCCAGACCCTGAGTTCACCCCACAACTGACTCAAAAAATAAACTTTTTAATGGCTGAATTTCTTGTGAATTAAAATGACAGCTGTGGTATACAATTCTATAGACTACAACAGATTTCATTATATTTGTAGTTAGAAAAAGCAGCAGCACTTGAATAAAGGACATTTTTTCATAAACTGGGGCAGACTGGTCTCTAATTAGAGGAAATTGCTGGACTCATACGTAGTATTTTTTGGTTGGTTTTTGTTTTGTTTTTTGAACAGGATGAGAAACATTATTTCTGCCAATGGTCATTTGGATATGTTTGACATCATTCACAGGCCGTGTAGAATTAACAGTAAAGACAAGACACAGTCAACTGGCAATAAACCTACTTGTTTTTATGCCATGTTCCAAAGGATTGTTTAGCTTATATGTCCCTATGGACTATAGATTCCTATTCTTGCCTTCATCAAAATACAAGAATGTTCCACCAATTCAGATTTGAGCCAGGCAATATGTAGTATTAGTGCTAAGAGTCGAGGAAAATTGTAACACAACCAGGGAAGCATAAAACCAACACTTTAGTAGCTGGACACTGAAGACTCAGGCCTTTAATCCTAGCTACTCAGGAGGCTGATGATCACAGTTCAAAGACAGCAGGAGTGAGAAAATTTGTGACTCTTCTCTTCAATTAACAACCAAAAAGCCATAAAAGGAGCTGGGGCTCCAGAGGTAGAGTAGCCTTGATTACAAAAACCCAGGGGCAGCACCCAATCCTGAATTCAAGCTGAAGGTCAGGTACACAAATAAAAAACATCAACAACAACAAAAAAAGAAACTGGGAGAAAGCTCAGGAAAGGATGGCATTGTCTACAAGAAAAATATACACATGACATGAATTGTGAAATGGTAAACTCACTGTACACACCTTAGTAACAATTACATTTAAAAAATAATCTGAGAAATCCCAAAGCCATGGGCCTTATGATGTGCATCTGCTTTCCAGAATTTCAAAGTTACATCATCTGAGCTGGTACCTCACAGGTTGAAGCCCAGGGTGATTAGTAAATATGAAGGCAGAGATCTTTTCAGAATGTCCCACCAAATCTTTGCTTACGTTAAGCAAAAAAAAACAAAACAAAGCAATGAAAATAGACTTTCAGGTTAATTAGGCTGCTATTAAAGATTCAGATGTTGGTATACTTTGTGGAAGGGAAGGGAAAAAATTGTTTAAATAGGGATACAGTTGGACCCATTGCAACACTGAGATGTACAACATATTATGTCAAAAAATGAACTTTACAACTTTGGTGGGGTAGGTGGGGGATGGGAAGGGATGGGAAGGGGAAACAAAGGAGGAGGCAACAATGCTTCATTAGAAATGTACTCATTACCTTGCTCATGTAGTTGTAACTTCTCTGTAGGGTATTTTCATAATTGAAAAAATTAAAAAAGGATTCCAGGCAAAATTATACTGTTACATGATAAGTTAGTACATATGTTTTGTAGATACTGAACTCACATGTGTCAGAAAAATATCCATGGATTCAAAACTAGAAACACTGAAGTGTAAGGTATATTAATTAGGGAAGTTTCATTAGGTAGCCAACGAAAAGAACACCACATGGTATTCAGTCAGGTAAAGTAGTTTATTTACTGAACTGCTGCCCATGCCATACATGGCGGAGAGGCATGTGAAAAAAAGGGGGAGCAACCTAACCTAGTGTCAGGACATATCTAGGCCAAGGACCGGATGAGATATGGCCAGGCAAGGGAAATGTCTGGCCACATTGTATCTGGATGTGACCTCAGGGCCTGGGATTCACCTGTAGCCACATGGAAAGTGTTACCAGAGGCTGACCAGGTTGTAACTTAGCAGGAGGGGGAGGTGGCTGTCTCCAGGTGTGCCAGATACCTAGGTAACACATAAAGGGTGGAAACAGCCATAGGAAACAGTCTGCATAGGGTCTGCATGATGGGGCAGACCTAATACCAAATACAGGTAGTTCCTCGGCCAAGTGACTCCTGACTCCAAACCATTCATTCTCAATCATTTTCTTTCTTTGTTTCTTTCTTTCTTTCTTTCTTTCTTTCTTTCTTTCTTTCTTTCTTTCTTCCTTCCTTCCTTCCTTCCTTCCTTCCTTCCTTCCTTCCTTCCTTCCTTCCTTCCTTTCTTTTCTTTCTCCTTCCCTCCCTCCCTCTCTCTATCTCTCCTCTCTTTCAATCAACCTCCCACTCTCCCCTACCTCAGTATTCTCAACTCTCAAATAATGAACACTTGCTGAGTTGAACTCACAGGCTGGGAAGAGCAGCTCAATTGGCAAATGTGAAATTTAATTTAATATTTCCTCACACCTCTACCACAGGTCACTGGAATCAAATTGTGAACAATTAGCAGCATGGCATTTCAAGCCTTTTGGAGGAGGAAAGCAAGCAAATATACTGCATTCTGTGAGGCCCACCCAGGGAAGGTGAGGCAGACTCCTTCCTCCTCTTGGCTAAATACCAGCCCAGTTTCTGGATCAGGAGAGGTGAGTGCCTCCAAGTGAGCCAGGGGTCTATGTGACACAGGTACTGAGCAGAGACTTAGCTTCTTGTGGTGCTGAGATGAATGGCATGATTCAACATGATCCACTATTTTGTTGAGATTGATACATCCTAAATTTTTGGTTAGGCAATGTTCAAATTGTGATCTATTTTTTTCTGATTGCTAACCATGTTTATAGATGTGAGCCAGCACATCAGACCATTCAAAGTCCTTTATTACATATGGAAGACATGAAATTTCCCAAATGACATACAAGTTGACAGACAGCAAAATAAAGCCTTAATTCTGGTAGAGATGTGTTTTTAATGTGAAACAAACTTACTTAGCAAAATATCTAACTACTGTGGTTCTACTTTCAAACTTACCCTACATTTTAATATCAAATCACCTATATTAGCAAATGATTCACTCAAATTACCTGTAATCATTTATTTCTATCATATCTTCTAGAGGTAAGCAGAACTGAAGCACACACTATTAAAGTGGTAGAATTTGAGAGGATCACAGTTCTGAATCAGTCTAGGAAGGAAAGTCTCACCCATATCCACCCATTAGGTAGGGATATTGGAATGCAATCATGATCCCAGATTTTTAGGATAGGAGCAAAAATTGCTACTCTATGAGTAAAGTAACTTAAATAAGAAAGGATTGGTGGAATTACTCCACTGGTGGAGTACCTGTCTGGCAAATACAACATCAAAACTGCAATCAACTTCCTAAATATAAAATAAGAAAAGGAAAGAAAGAACAACTCATACTGAGTGAGCATGTGTTCAATGTAACATTTACACTAAATTATTATAATTATAATGCCATCATTTATTTCTAGGGGCAAACACATTTTGTGTCAAGCCTAAATGAAAAAAATAATACACTATATCCAAAGCTTTGTTAAAACACACATCTGGCTTACAATTGTGAACACTTACGTTTGTATGTGCAGTACTGTTGCAGGGTTGTTAAGGTTTCTGGAAGTCCATCCTTTTGATGAACTTGACATGATGAAATTACCTAATCATACAATTCACTGGAAAGATACTGTATATATATATATATATATATATATATATATATATATATATATATATATATATATATATATATATATATATATTTATATACTAAGTGACATGTAAATAAAATAAAATGAATAAATTACAATGAATAAATTTAGCGAACTGATACCACTTGCAAATAATTATTGTACCTTAATAAATTGTGTCTTAAAGTATCCAATGCTATATCACACTTAAATGGTAGTTGATCTTCTTCAGCGTTTTTATTTAATTTATTTATTTGGGTCTGATCTCTGGGCATGGGCGCTGTCCCTCAGCTCCTCAGCTCAAGGCTAGCACTCTACTACTTGAGCCACAGCATCAATTCCGGCTTTTTTTCCTGCTTATGTGGTGCTGAGGAATCAAACCCAGTGCCTCATGCATGCAAGGCAAGTGCTCTACCACTGAACCACCTTCCCAGCCCCTTCAGCTTTTTTATGATATTTTTGTTCTTTGTTTTTCAGATGAAAAAGCCTGCAAATAAATATACTTGTCTGACGTTCCTTTCTTTAGAAAATGAAAAGCAGCTGCATAATCTGGCTCTTTATGTGTCATCAAAATAATTTTTTTTATAATTTCAAGTCTTAGACTTAGATCTCACTCATTTTCTTCCAAAAATACCTATGGCAAGGAGAAAATGAAGGATCATTCTGTTACTTTGGGGGCTTCTGTTCTTAATCATTGCAATAAATATTATGAAAATCAACCTCTGAAACTTCAGAGAGATGACTTGAAAGTTAACTTTCTACACACTCATGCTACTCCCTCAACTAAATCACAGAACATAAAATAAGTAACATTTTAGCTGGGAGCCAGTGGCTCATGCCTGTAATCCTAGCTACTCAGGAACTGAGATCTGAGGATGGTAGTTCAAAGCTAGCCCTAGCAGGAAATCTGAGACACTCTTACCTCCAATAAACCACCAGAAAACCAGAAGCGTCACTGTGGCTCAAGTTGTTCAGTGCTAGTCTTGATCTAAAGAGCTTAGTGACAGCACCCAGGCCCGGAGTTCAAGCCCCATGACCAAGAATAATAAAAAAGGGGAAAAGCAACATTTTAACGCTAATGTGCACATATGCACAAAAATTGTCTAGAAATAACATTATAACAGCCTCAGGACTGGCAACAAAAGAGATTAAAGTGAAACTGCCTTCAATCATTCATTTAGTCAATCTATACCCAGGGCAGGCTCTTGGAATTCACATCACTAACTAAAGGGGTAGAATTTGAGAGGATCACAGTTCAGAACCAGTGTGCAAGGAAAGTAATAAGATTTTAATATCATCCTAAAGTCTCGCATGTTGGAATGCATTTGTGTTCCCAGCTACTTGGAAGACAGAGGTGAGGAACTTAGCCTTTGTTCAGCCATCAGCAAAATTGATAACCTATGAGCAAAGTAACTAAATTGAAAAAGGATTGTTTTAATGGTAGAATACTTGTTCAGCAAACAAAATATCTAAATTCATACTCGTTTCCTAAAAGAGGAAAGAAAAGGGAAGAAAGAAAGAGAAAGAAAAGACAATAGAGACGGAGGAGGAGAGAAGGGAAGGAAGGACGGAAGGAAGGAAGGAAGGAAGGAAGGAAGGAAGGAAGGAAGGTAGGAAGGAAGGGAGGGAAAGAAAGAAAGAAAGAAAGAAAGAAAGAAAGAAAGAAAGAAAGAAAGAAAGAAAGAAAGAAAGAAAGGAAGGAAGGAAGGAAGGAAGGAAGGAAGGAAGGAAGGAAGGAAGGAAGGAAGGAAGGAAGGAAGGAAGGAAGGAAGGAAGGAAGGAAGGAAGGAAGGGAAAAGAAAGAAAGGGAAGAAGAAAGAAAAGGAGAAAGAGAAGTATAAATAAACAGCTCAGCATGTGTCACATGTTAATAATAACCCTAAAACATTTTAGCTATAAATGCCATCATTTAATTCTCTGGACAGAGACATTTTGTATCAAGCCCTGTTGTACGGACTTGGGACCCCCAAATGTCCACGAGGGACCAAAACCAATGTGAACAGCAAAAGAGTCATTTATTTGCAAGCTCAAGTTTGGTCTTCCGTGCACTCGGTAACGGGTGCCAGTAAGAGACCCCAAGCACAAAATCAGCATAGCTTTTATAGTATTGAGTGAACACGTTTAGGGAATTTCCACACAAGCAGTTACATGATTGGATTGAGTCCACCCTAACTGCATTGTCCTTTTTCTGAACTATTGGCATATTGTGTTCCTGGAACACTTGGAAAACTGCTCTGCTTTCTTAAGGGTGAGCAGGGTTGGTGGCAACCTGTGTTTTTTTTTTTTTCTTTCTCTTGGGGTTAGTCTGAGGGCAGCCTAGCACAAGATGGTGAGGTTAATCTCAAATTGGAGTTACTTTGACTCTTCATTCCCTCCTCTTCCAGAGCATCGGGGACCAATCATGGTCCCCTAATTGGCACAGTCTTCTATATTTACAGTTTGGTATTGGGATCTCAGAACAAATAGATGGACTGTGCTGATCCTTTCTTTTACAAAGGACATCAGTCTGCAATATCTGATTGTGAGTAACAAAATTAACAGTACCAATGGCCTTTCATTTTCTTCCAGCAATCCTGACTCCATATATCACAGCTCACTTACTTTTTATTTGGGTCTGGTTGTAAGGCCTGAACTCTGGGCCTGGGAGCTGTCCCTCAGCTCTTCAGCTCAAGGCTAGCGCTCTACCACTTGAGCCACAGCGCCACTTCCAGCTGTTTTCTTTTTGCTTATGTGGTGCTGAGGAATTGAACCCAGGTCCTAAGGCATGCAAGTCAAGCGCTCTACCACTGAGCCATTTTCCCAGCCCCAGCTCAATTAATTTTATACCAGCTGTACTCATAAGTTCCAATTTTAAGATATACTCATACCATTTGCTACATACTTAAAATTTCTGTGGTTTGTCTTCTTTATAAACATTTTAAGACATTCCTTACTTTTAAAATCCTTTCTTATCCAGAGGATACCAATTTTTTTCCAATTCTTTCCGTAAGACTTTCTTTATTACCCTCCTCTTCTTTATGATTCCTTGAGCTTCTTTGTGACTAGAGTTTAAATCTGCTCTGTTTTCCTTTGACTTGTGGAAACAAGTTATCTCAGAAAGCTTCAAGGAATGGGATGAAACGCTTGCTAGATTTTAAGGCTAAGATTAGGGTGGGTCTCATTCCTCTTACTACCTCCATTGATTTAAAAAAATCTCTCCTTTATCTTTAAAAAACACACAGGAAGAAGCAGGTTATTACCATACCAGAGACAAACTAGGCGATGGCCCTGAAGTGCCTAAGGCAAGCCAGTGATATCCTGGCCCCCAATATCCACTGTGGGAGTGGAGGAGGTTACTAGATATCAGCAAAAGAATGTCCCACAAGATCTTATTTTGTAGCAGATTTCAACAGGGAAGCATTCTCAGGTGATGGAATCAAGCAGGAGTTCAGTCTATTTTACTGCAATGGAGGTGGTCTGGGTGATGATGCAGATTTCCTCCAGGTGACTGCCAGGCTGTCGTTGAATTTTACCCATTAGGGTGTTCAGCAGCAGCACCAGCAGCAGCAGCACCAGCAGCAGCAACATCAGGGTCTCTCAGTGGCTCCAAGGGACAGTCACACCTCGTGCTGAGCTGCAAATTCCTACACAATCTGGTTAAGGACACATGGCATAGGCTTAGCAGGCTGTGACCCCACTATATTTTAAAACTATTTAGATAATAGCCCGGGACAATTTACCCGGATGACAACTTTTTAAACTAGATAGTTCTTTTAATAAAGCTAGGATTTTCTAGGCAGATATAGTGGGCTCAGGCCCATACTATTATTCCCCATGTCTTTTCCTTCTGTCTGTTTGCCACCTTTTAAAAAAAGTAAATCTGGTCCCTTGTTCTTAAAAGGGGATGATGCTCAAAGATTCATTTTCTGTCACTTCTTCTAGCTGACTCAGTGATGTTGATCCTAGTTAGCCAGGAGTCTATAACCATAGCCTATTTTACAAAGAGGTCATCAGGGTTAAATGTCATTAAGAACAATATTTTAACTTTTAACAAATGCACAGACCTTTTTTCTGGCTATAGCAGTGGAGCTTATTTGACTTCTGTTTGCAAAAGGATCTTTCTGGATGGCATAGTAATGTGATCTCTGGTAACCTAAGAATGTCTGAGTTACCTATGCAGGCCTTCAGACAGATATCAATAGAAACACACTCTCAGGTTTACAAAGTTATTTTCCTGAGCAGATGAATTTCATGTAGCTGGCATCAGCTCAAAATTTACTGTCAATTAGAGCTTTTGGCACATACAGGGGTTGGGATCTAAACTATCTTCCACATTTTAAAACCTTATCTTTTTAGTACTATCACAGATGACTGACGAGTTCCTGTCCCTTATAAGCTAGATAGGCATAGACATTAGGCATCCTTACAAACTATGTTCCCATGACCTCCTGTCTCTGACCAATTTTTGAAAGGTCAAGCACAAATGACTCTAGGATCTGACATTATTTCTGCCATCCAAGCAGTGGCTTCTGGTATCTGGATGCTCCTCCATTGCTTTCATCCCAGGCGTGTCTTCTCCACACTGGGAAAAATGCCTCATTGGCATTTCCCTTAGTTAGTTGCTGAACTTGAACTCGGGGCCTGAGTTTTGCTCCTCAGCTCTACAGCTCAAGGCTATCACTTTGCCACTTTGAGTCATAAAGCAACTCTGCTTGCTCTTTCAGATATCTTTTGGCTGAGTAGAGGTGACAGTTTCACAAGGACCTTTTTCTCCCTGGGCTGGCATTGAACCAGTTTGCAGATCAACAATTCTCTAAAAGGCCACTTTCCTCCACTTAAAAGCAACAAGGTGGTCAACATAGAAGTGTCTTTTAAACATGTTCTTACCTGAAAATTACTAAGAGCCAAAGTTACATCTGATAAACTTACAAGAATCCTCACTCCTTTTTGTGGGCCTGCTGGGAACTGTTACAAGAAAAACCTATGAGAGCAAACTAAATTAAGAATTAAGCAATTATTTTGGTAATCCTAATTTTTCTTTTTAGCACTTTGAGGCAAATGTTTAGAACATTTTTACTTTTAAACTTTATATACAGAAATCAATTCCTAATTTGTAATCTCCGTTTTAATATTCTATACTTTAGTTTTTAGTTGCATTTTGAAAAATCCCTTGACCTCTTAAGGCTAGGTGTAACTCATTTAATCTTGGCTGATTGTTTTAAAACAGATACACATTAAAACTTTTAAACTCAAATAACAATTTTTTCTTATTGCAAAAATTACAATCACCACCACTGTACCATGAAGCTAGATTTAACACCATTATGCCTTAAAAAATATCCAATAGCAGAATTTCATTGATAACAAATCACATTGTATAAATAAACTTTTTAACCCTTTTTAAGGCCTTCTTAATTTTAATTTTAACACATCCAAGGGACAGTTTTAGCAATGCTAATCAGATCATTACATCATTCAGTTTTACCATCATGTTTCCAGTGTCTATCTGAAGGTAAAAGGTACAGAATAAAGATGAGCCACTTAGCCCTTCCTGTGTAATGGGCACTCACCCAGTCCGACTCTTTAGGGTTAGATGAACTGCGTTTGTGCCAGCTTGCCTTCTTTCACCATGCATGGTTCTACTGTGCATGCCCAGCTGAACTGCACTTCTGCATGTTCACCCTTCACTCTTAAAAATAGTTCTTCTCTTGTCTTTTAAGTTTCTCCTTTTTGTTAAGCCAGATATCTTGATTACAGTGTAAAGAGACTTATGCATTCTAAAATACCAGATTTTCTAATTTTCAAGTTAAAGAATCCTTAAAAAGCCATTTGAAACAAAGTGAAAATTCTTTAAAAAAATTTTTGTTAATGTCCAAACCTCACAACCTTTTGAATTTTAAATTTAAACTCACCCAATAGTTACAGAATGTTGAAAATGTCTATCTTCAACATATTAACAAACACATACAAAACACACTCACACAGATCTTTAAGCACGCAAAAATAAAAACAACTTGTACATACATTTTCTAAAATTTTCAAACAAGAATTTAAGATAATATTTCTTTTTAAACTGAGTATCTTTGTTGAGCTTCATTTTTCCTGGGCTTGCTTGTTTACGAAGGCATTTCACCAATTAGTCTTTTCAATTCCTTCTGTTGGAGGAATGCTGGGGGGAGGGTCACCTGAAACTAAACTGGCCTGATTTTTATCCAATTTTAGACAAGAGCACTTTACATTGTCAGGACTAGCTGAAAAGTGAAACCCAGCCACACAGCCTTCTCTGTGACTGAGCTCAGCTGGAGGCTGGAGCTTTTATTTCCCCAGAGATGTTCAAATAACAAAAACACAAAAACCAAAAACCCACCTTTAAAGCTCGTACCAATTCTAAAACAGAACTAGACAACTCAACACCCAAAGGCTGAGTTTATCCCTATCAGAACTCAGTGCCATTCTCACTCAGCAAGCTGAATCCAGAGTCTGCTGAATGAGCCTGCCACTCTCACCCAGAACTTTCCTACCTCAGGAAACATAGAACAGAGAACAATCAGGTCTCAGTGAATGGGGTGATGTCTCACCAGCGTTTTTGTTGACCCAGGGGCCTTCCAAAGTGAAAGAGAAGTCCCAGTCATTTTGGGGCAAGGGAAATAAGTCTCTAGCAGCCATCTGCTCAGACTGACAGATTCTCCCCCATATTCAGACCCTCCTGGGCCAAGGACAAAGGCTAAGATAAACTCCAAATGACAAACAGAACACTCAACACAAAGACGGAACTTACAAAGACACACTGCATCATTGTAAATTGTAAACCAGAAAGTGCCAAACTACAGATGGAGAGTTTCCCCCAAAATGGAAAACTTCCCAATACAGATGGAAAACTTCCCAAAAAACGTCTGCATGAAAGTGCCAGACTACAGACAGAAAATTTCCAAAAAAAGTCCGTACTGAACAGCAATCTACCCAGAGGGGTCTGGGGACATCTTCTCACAGACCCCGTTGGCAGTCTTATAGCGCGTCTACCAAGAGTCCTTACAACCAGAATACAGACCCTGAGGGAAAACAGAATTACAGGTACAGAAATTGCAGGCAACCAAATATACAGAACAGCAGTGCCTTGAATTAACAGCGGGTTTTTTTTGAGTCTCTGTGATGGGGCGTCTAGATGGTTTATGAGGGGGATTCCACGTGAACCCCCAGAAATTTTGTACAGATTGAGACCCACGAAAGACACCCAGAGACCACGACCAATATGAATAGCATAAGAGTCCTTTATTTGCAAGCTCAAGCTGGTCCTCTGTGCACTCACTAACCGGTGATGCTAAGAATCCCTGAGCACAAAATCAGCACAGTTTTATAGTACTGAACAAACAAATTTAGGGACTTTCCACGCAAGCAGTTACATGATTGGTTTGAGTCCACCCGAACCGCACTGGCTTTTCTCTGAACTATCGGTATGTACTGTTCTTGGAACACTTGGGCAACTGTTTTGATTTCTTAAGGGTGGGCAAGATTGGTGGCAACCTGTGGTTTTTTTCTCTCTCTCTTGGGATTACTCTGAGGAAAGCGTAGCATAAGATGGTGGGGTTAATCTCAAATTGGAGTTACTTTGGCTCTTCAGCCTGAATAAACCATAGCATACCACATACAAGGCTTTGGTAAAACACAGGTCTGGCTTACACTGTTGGACCAATAGGAGTGTATCTCTACTGCTGTTGCAGGTGTGTCTTAAGTTAGGTGGAGTTTTTCATCCTGATGATCTTGCAATGATGAAATTGACTAACAACACAATTACCTGGGCAGATCCCTGCTGAGACTTTTAATATTAAGTCACAGCTTAACAAAGAACAATATTTACAATGAAATATATTGAACAACCAGACATGGTGACCAAAATAATTTTTACCTGATTCAGTATATTTTTTACACTCTATATCAAATGTACAAGTTCTTCATTCCCTTCTGTGTCATTATGTTGTCTTTCCTTATTTTGGTTTTGTTTTCAGAACCATGGCATAACAGGGAATTTCTTATATTTTTGTCTTCTAGTCTTCAGAAAGTCAACAGTTAAATAGGCTTAAGTTCCTTTTGTTAGAAAATTAAAAGCACATTGGGTGGGGTCTTTATCATAATTTTGTTATGATCTAAAATACGTTTTTATATCTGGCATTTTATCTGTATAATCTCATTTCAATCTTTTCCAAAGGACACTTTAGTGGTAGGAGGAAATTCAAAGTGGATTCTGTTAGAAAATTTCTTGTTTCTTTTTTTTGGGGGGGGAGGGTCCAGTCATGGGGCCTGAACTCTGGGCCTGGGCGCTGTACCTCAGCTCTTCAGCTCAAGGCTAGTGCTCTACCACTTGAACCACAGTGTCACTTCCGGCTTTTTCTTTTTTGCTTATGCGGTGCTGAGGAATCGAACCCAGGTCTCATGCATGCAAGGCAAGCACTCTACCACTGAGCCACCTTCCCAGCCCCCTGGTAGAGAATTTCTGTTGCTAAAAAGTCTGGTACATAGGATGGTAAGCAACTCCAAAATTATTTATTATAGAGATGAGTTGAAAGTCATCTAATACTCTTTCCTCAAGGAAAACAGAGGATTTAAAATAACTAATATTTTTTAAAGTTAATGGGCACAAATATGCACGAATTTTCTAGAATTAAAATGATCATTCATGAAACATTACTGATACTTTAAAGAATGGTTTCCAATAAGAGAAATCACCTTCATACATTTTCACACAATGTGTATCTGCCTGGTAACAGAACCCCAAAGTAGAATAAGGCATCTAATAACTATCTAACTTTTGTTGCCTTTTTGCAATACTGCTTTCTTATCATATTGATTAGTATGAATTCTGTGGCCAGTGCAAAATCACATTTCTAATAACAGTTACTAGATTGGACTTTCATGGATGAGATGGTGTGGGTTTCTGGTAGAGCCCTCTCTGGTTAAAAGGGGGAGTTGGTATTGGCACAGTCTCTGTAGTTGAGCAGGGTGAGGCTTAGGGGGTGAAGACCTGTCTGTGTAACGCTTTGAGACCGCAGGGAGGAGACAGGAAGTACTAGACTTGTTAGGGGCCTGGTCTCTTGTAGAGTAGGCGGGACTTTAGGAAGAAGGCTGAGTCACAGGGCTGGAGGCTGATTGGGGCAGAGCTTTGAGAAGGAAGAACAAAGCTACAAAGGAGGAGGTTACTTAGAGGAAGGGTTCTGGGGAAGCATTGTGAGCCCTTGTGGGATATGCAGGATGAGGTTTCCCATAAGGCAGGGAAGGGAATGTAGGCAAGAGGCTGACAGAAGTTGGGGATTCTTATGCAGGAATGCGGAGTTATGAGGGAGAGGCTTTTCAGGGTTTGGCTTTGAGAGGTCAGGGTGGTAAAAGGAAGACATGGACTAGTAAGGGGCAGGGTTTCTGGTGGACAAGGGCAGGCCTTTGGGGAGTGCGTTAGGGTGGAAGTGGGGTTTCCTGCAGAGAAGGATGTAGTCGCAATGTATGGAGGAGATTTTCAGAACCAGAGCTTTGTGAGAGCACTGATAGGATCCACTGCACTAGAATGGTTATGATGGGGTTTCTGGTATATTCAGTCACCACTTTAAAAAGAGGAGTAATGTTGGGTGGGGATTTCAGTGTTGCAAGGCAGGCCATGGTCTTTGGACAGGGTTTCCAGTAGGACAAAGCAACCTTCAAAAAGGGAATATGGAGGGACAAGGACTTACAGTTGAGCCTGGTGAGGCTTCCAGATGGAGGCCAACTGGTGCAGTTGTTTCTAGTGGAGCAATGTGGGTGTTGAGAGATGGGATAGTGTGGTGGGGTTATTCTAGTGGGGTTTTTCTGGAGCAAGGCAGGGCTTAGAGCCATAGGGTTAGTAGGAGGAGGGGCTTTGAGAAGGAGTGCAAGAGATACAAAGGTGTAGATAATTATGGGCAAGGTATCTGGTGGAGTAGGATGTGGATCCTTGGGAAGAGCCAATAGGGGTCAGGTTCATCTGGGGAATAAGGCAGGGCATTGAGAGAATACTTGTGGGAGGTGGAGAGGCTTGTGGTGGAACAGGGCTGGCTTTCCAGTCAGGAGATAGGCTGTGTGAGAAGCTTCTAGACAAGCAAGGTGAGGCTTCAAGGGCAGTTATAGGGAGGTGAAGGGTTTTTGGTATTGCATGATGGGTTTTGTGAGAAGAGGTAGGTTCAAGGTTGGGTTTGAGAGGTTAGTCCACTTAGAAGTAGGCTAGTTATGGGCGGAGGTTCTGATGAAAACAGGAGGGGCTCGAGGGAGAAGGCTAGTTGGGGGTGGGGTATGAAAGGGAAAGGAGGAGCTTGGATGTACTAGGAAAGTGGAGCAATGCGACTATGAGGGACTAGAGTAGTTAGGATGGGGTATCTGGTGGATGAGCTGGGGATTTGAGGGAGGAGCCTGATGTAGGTAGAGTTCTTGGTGCAGCAAGGTGGGACATAAAAGGAGATATGTATGTGGCCTGGCTTCTGGTGGTGCAGAGCAGGGATTCCAGGAAGGTTTGGAGTGGAAGAGAGATTTCCCTATAGCAGAGGAGGGCTTTCAGGAAGGAGTTTGTTTGCAGTCAGGCCTTTGAAAGTTTATAGCAGGGCTACCAGGGGGTAGGTTAGTTAAGGTTGGGCTTTTTAAGGAGGAGGCTGACGGGAAGTGAGTTTCCATTCGATCTAGTCAAGTTTTATGGGAAGGAGGGATAGGAAAGGGGCAAGACTTAGTGAAGAGTGGGGCTACAAAAAATAAAAAGTTACTACTAATAAATACAATAGGAGAACACTATTTTCGGTCAGTGTAGACTTATATTACTTTTATGTATGTGAGAGATACTGGAGAAAGTAACCAAGTAATAATTCTTTCCTAGGGAAGTTTTTCTTTATTCCAGTTGAGTGAAAATAAAACCACAGGTCACATCAGGCTTAGAGGCACACAGTAGACTAAGACACATGAAGCACTGGACTTGATTCCCCAGCACCACCTTAAAGGATCACAAATAAAAAGTTTAAAATGTCTCACTTGGTCATAAGGGAAACTATTGTCTTAAAATTGTGAATGAATAGAAATTTTACTCTGACCATTTTAGAAATCCTAAAACTAAGTAAATAGTAATGTTTTAACTTTATACAATATTGTAAAGAATGCTAAAAATAATTAGGAAAATATAAAATTGTACACAATGTTCATTCTCCAGCATCAATTCTAATCTAAAAGAATTTAAAACCAGAAAATTGCAGTATAGTGAGGTTGCAACATGGTTTATTGCATTCA
The DNA here is from genome assembly GCF_019054845.1 of Dipodomys spectabilis. Lineage (NCBI taxonomy): Eukaryota > Metazoa > Chordata > Mammalia > Rodentia > Heteromyidae > Dipodomys > Dipodomys spectabilis. Next base: position 924,724 of record NW_024871131.1, on the reverse strand, counting down.
TCAAAATGGTGATTTAAGCAATGTGCCTTTATCATTGGATGCTTCGATGTTAAAACATACCTAAGAATGTGAAGCACTACTATACAAACCCTGAAGAAACTCAGAAGGATCTATGAAATTATATTGGAATAAAATTAATGACTGATTACAGTAGGAATTGATCTTCACTAGGCCCATAAATACTTTCCAGAAGAAAAGGCTAAAATGAAAAATAAACAATGAAAAGGAAGCAGGCAGGCAGACCTTGAAGTAAACATTATCCAATGAACAACAGCTATTGAGGAATGATTGCAATCTTCTTTTACCTAAGTTACAGTTACTGACCTATATTCTTCCCTAATGCCATTCAAAAAGCCATGAAAATTCAGTAATTATTTTCAAGGCATTAGACTTTACAGAAAGAATTTAATGAATGTATTGCTAGAAAGTATAAAGATAGATGTCTTAGCTAAAGATTGAAAAAATATCCCCATCTCTGGCCCTGCAGGGTGAGAAAGGTTAAGCCAAAGCACAATGAGAATGGACAGAAGTTCAGTAGTGCATACCAGTAGTTCCCAAGATGAAATGATGAATGAACCAGCGGGGAAAATAAACAAGATCATCATGGGATTTAGCACTGTAGAGTAAAGAGCAGTGAAAATTCAAGGAGAATTACAAAGGATGCCCTTGCATATTTGGCAGTAGAGCAAATGGCATTTAGGTCTAACATACGTGTAGGTATTATAGAAACTACCTGTGCTCATAAGGTGCCACAAGAAGTGATGAACTTACGATTTACAGGACATTGAATAATCATAAAAGTCTTGCTTCAGTAGTGAAGAGTTAAACCTTGATAAACTCTATTTTGAAACACCTAACAAACTGTAAAACCAAGAGAAGAAGATTCAAGAAGTGTATGTTACTTGACTGTTTGTAATAGTGGAGATAAAAAAAATCAAATCACATAATGTGGATGCAAAAGGATAACATTATTAAGGTAATCTTCAAACAACACACATTTTATTTGAATAGTACTGATTATAAATGATTTGTTTTCCTTACAGATTTTGGATGCACAAAAACAATAAAAAACAAAAAACAAACCAAAGCAAAAGACACTTGGCAATAGAGCTGGCTGCCATTGCCTTATCCCTATTTCTAGATAGTCATGAGCCTGAGATTGGAAGTTCATAGTTTACCGATGGCTGGGGTAGCAATCCATGAGACATTTATGTTCAATTGTTCAATTAAAGACAGATTGAAACCTTGTATCAAATAGTACAGACTCAGTCAGTCAGTGAAAAAACCAAGCAAGAGTTTGAGGCTCCACGTCAAGTTTCATTACTGCGCAGTGTGCGTGCACGTGCTCAGAAACACACACACACACACACACACACACACACACACACACACACACACACACACACATACACACACACAAATGGAATGAGAGAGGAAGAGGGAGACAAAAGGGAATATTAAGAGATTAAAATGTGAACCTGTCTGCCAGGACTATCCTAAGCATATATTAATAAAAATAAAGGAAACCATGGAACCTAGGTGCCATGACTGTTTTCTCATGTCTTTCCATTTTCTTAAGAAAGGGGCTGTGTCATTCTTTCTGATAGAAACATAAAATTTCATTGTGTATATATACCACCTTTTCTTGATCCATTCATATATAGAGGGGCTCCTAGATTGGCTCAACATCTTATATATTGTAGTAATGCTGCCAAAAATATAGTTGTAGATTTAGTGAGTTTTAGCTTGAGATCATTTCCACAAGTGCCCAGGAGTGGGATTGCTGTCTCCAGAGCTATGTACATTTGACCTTACGAAATGATGCTAATTGAAATGAACTCCAAGATATGGAAACAAGTCATTTTTTCAGATGTCAACCTTGATATCTCTAAAGTAGTGTATCTAGATCGTATTTTATTCCATTTGCCTTTTTCCATTGGTTTATCTCTGGCAATCTCTGTCTTAATTCTGGTATCTTCCATTTTGTATATACATTTATCTGATTTGGAGAAGGAAAGGAAAAACATAGTGATGAAAGAAGTACAAAGAGCGACCCACTGCAACAATGATATTCACAAGACACTATGTCAGAAATGAACTTGACAACTTTTGGGTGGGGAGAAGGGTAGGATGTGGGAAAGGATATGAGAACAAGAAAGGAGTGGTAACAATATTCAACAAAGAATTTACCTTACTCATGTAACTGTAAGCACTCTGTAAAGTATAATTGAAATAAAATAAAATTTAAAAATTGAACCTATCCTAGGAAAAATATCCTTTTCAAAATAATACATCCCTCACAGTACTTGTGAGAGATTCTAGAGTCAAGTTGTTAGACCTGGAAAGGGATATATTGGGAAGCCATCTCAAACAGCAATCAAAAGGCTGAGAGCTGTGCTCTGGGAAGGTCAAACAGTCAAGGGAACACAGGGGTATGAGTTATTACCTCATGGGTATTTAAGTTAGAGCTGTTGGACACTAAAAGATTAAGACTTTCGAGACAAGATGGATGTCTGTGCTATAGTTGTAATGACTATTGCTCCCTTCTGCTCCCTAACAATAAGGGATTCAATTATCACTATGTTTACAAACAATACCTCATGTTAATAATTATAACCACAAGCTAGATTGATGCCTTAGTTTGTGGACATACCTGTAGTCACTGACCACCTCCGTATAGTAGAATGAATATAAAGTCTGTTAAGCAGGATTTGGGGATCCAGAAGCTGGCAATGAGGCTTTGGGTCCTCTGGTGTCTTCATTCCTATCACTTCCTGTGATTTCTCAGTTCTTTGGCCAGGTATCCCATCGTATTTGCTGTCCCAAGGTTGCGGTTAATGACAGCACTGATATTCTGAATACCTCAAAACAAACCACATAAAAATACTTCCTCAAAGAAGATTGACAAATGTATAGGATCACCTGGAAAGATACCAAACATCAGCAGTCAACCTGTGATCCTCTAGCAAGAAAGTTCAATTCAGGACTATCTTTACTTCTGATAATACAAGAGATGGATAATTGTCCCTTTTGTATATTTGGTATTTGGTATTGCATACATTTTCAGAAACACATATACATTGTGAAATAATGTTATTTATTTCATAGCTCAGACCACGTCACTGGAGTGATTACCCAGTTGCCTGAATTACACTTAGGTGAGTGTGAATTGCCTAATTACGACCATTTCTCCATGAAATTCAACAACACAGAATGAAGTATCAGGGTCAGGCCATTCCATACCTGTGAGGATTGATACATACATTAGAGTAATATACACCTCTCAGCACTCATGGCACATTTGTATGTTATAATTGTCTTCAGATCAGAAAAATGCTAGAGCTTAAAGTAGAATGGTAGGCAATACATTTTCAATGCAAGAGTGATGATCACCCCTGCAGTTATTCTCAGTGGAGAATCCTTCCTATACATTTTACTGACTTAACTTCTACTCTGTGCTTTACCATTATCAGGCAGGGTCGCACTGTAGTGAGCTACAATACTGCAGCAACCTTAACTGCTTTGAATGTTACCTCCAATCTTGTTACTAAGGTCAACACTGCAACTTTAACCACATAAGTTAGTTGACACCCGAACTTTTCAAGCCTGGTTAACAATTGAGCTATCATTGCTCATTGCCAGTATTAAAGATCTCACTCTTTAGATTTATTGTTTATCTTCCTGTATTTCCAACACTGCCTTAGATGTTAGTTTTTGAAATAGAACTTTTAGTTTGCATCTAATTTATGGGGTTGCTAGTGATGCCAGTTGAACTGCATATATTGTAATGTAAGTAATTTGATGTTTTGACATATGAATTAAATTTTGTTAATTGAGGAAGTGAATACACATCACTCACAAAAGTTTCTTTATGTGTATTTGTATTGCTATATTGTGAACTTCCTAAACGCCATCCATGGGAGCACATGTCCCTAATTCCATCACTTCTGTCACAGAGACAAGGCTTGAAAGGTCCAGACCATTTGGCACCTCATAGTAAGAACCTTTCTACAAAAAAGGGGGAGAGAATAGCAAAAAGAGCAAATGAATCTTCCAACAGTTTTGTTACATATTCATTATGCTTAGCCATTAAGACCACCATAATAGTATTGTTTATGACTTCTTACCTACTGTTTTCTGTTCTGAGCAATTTTATTTATGGATCTTTAAGAAATCATAAAAGAATAACATATGAAATCGACGTAAATCATATAAGAAATCATAAAAAATAGTCTGTCAGGTATATATACTCCCAAAGACATAATTTCAGGAAAGTATTAAGCACATAAAATGTAATGCAGTGACTATTTATTGAAAACTTCAGCAGTTGTAGTTTGTTTATTCTGAAAACAAAGTTTATAAAGTAAGTTAAAATACTATTCCAAATGGAACACAGAACTAGAAACATGAAGGGTAGCACTAAATTATGTTACTGCTACCACTAATAGAGTAAGAATGAAATTTAGGCAAAACTCCTTCAGAGTAAAAGCCACAGGCCTCCCATCATTACTTTCATTGTTGATATGAAGAAAAGACCTTTTTGTAGTAAAGACAAATTTTCACAGATATTAACATCAATTGGGTATATATTTCTTAAGGCATTCAGGAAGGACGCTCTGACCATGTTAATTGAAGCTGACTTCTCTGGCACCTACTACACAATGCACAGACACTATTCCAAGCACTGCACCTGCATTAGGGTAATTGTAGTGCTCATGAGTGTTTTTCAAGTTAGAAAATGAATTAAATATTTTATTAAAAACAGAAGTAGGCAACAAGGTGAAGCAAATTTCCCAAATACCCAAGACTGATCAGTTTTAGACCCATAATTCAAATCAAGGTTTACACCAGGAATATCTGAGGATATTCTTTGTCACATTCATTACCTTTCAAGAGCTATGGAGCAGATGAACCCACATTATCTTCCTATAATGGCAATAACAATGCTACAGAATATAAATATTTTTAAATGAAAAGGGTGTGGCTAATGACAGTGTATGTGCACTGATCTTTATACCAAACAAAGATCAGTTTAATTTCCCAAGAAATACATGAATGAACATCATTCAGCTTCCACTTTTTATTATTCCTGAAGTAATTGCTTAAGGAGACCAAATCCATGTCAAAGACACTTGTGCTGATAAACACAGGCTTTTATCATGAAGTCCCGTGAATACACAGTGAATAGTTTGTTATGGATATATAATCCAAAAGGAATAATTTCGTGACTAGTTGCATCCTTGTTGTACCAAAGAAAATCTATTCCCTATTCTAAAACATATCAATTTAATGGATATTAGTGTTATCAGTATAAATTATGTGCGCATAATATATGTAATGTATTCTATTACATAACATATAAATCATGTTTATACCATATGTATCATTACTGATATTCTATAATATATTATTTATAGTAATATTGTACTGTGAAGGATACCAGGAATGACAAATTTATTTAAATAAATATAGTTGTATGTTTTAGTCACATAATTTATTTTTGTGCCAGTACTGAGACTTGAACTATTGTGTGGGTGTTGTCCCTGAGCCATTTTACTCAGATTGGTTTCATGTAACAATCTTCAGATCTCAGCCCATAAGTAGCTGGGATTATAGACATGAGTCAGGTTATATTTTTTAATTCCATCCTTGACATGTTCTTACATAATTATTTTTGAATGTTAAATTATATTATGATAATCCATTTCTAAACCAATTCAGAATAAATAACTATTTATTGGGTAAAACTATATGTTGCAACCGAAATTGTAAGGACGCTACTTTTCTATCAATTTTCAAAGATATTGCTAGTTTAATTCCTGGACAGACAAGTAGAAAAAATAAATTTTGTGTGCATAGTATATGTAATATACTATATGCATAATTAGGGATATTTTATAATTACTATAAATAATATATGTATAAAACTGGTTTTAATATTATTCTGTGAAGGATACAAGGAATGACAGCATCACTATTTTAACTGTCTTCTTTTCAACAGTATGTAAACTATGCTATAAACATATATCTTCAAGAAAGCAGACCTCTGTAATCCCATATTCACCTTCAAATATTCTCCACATTGCTATAAACATCCGCTAAGATTGGCAACACTTATCCACAGAAAACAATTTGTAATACTTTCTGGATAATGTTGCTTGTCCTCATCCCTATCAGCCTTTCAGCAATTTCAGTGAAGAGCATTTTCTCCTGCTTTGCCTGTAGACAATACCATGTTTTTTTATTTCCCAGCAAAGAAATTGTGGCTAGCAGGGTTGAGCACTCGTACAATCAGAGGTTCTTCGGTTGTGAATTTTTCTTTTCTTTCTTGGACAGTGAACTGGAATAACGAAAAACACTTAAAGCAGTGTGTTTTGGTGTAAATGAAAACATACTAATTTGAAAATATTACAAATATTCGTTCTTTAAATTTATTTTTAATTCAAATATAATAGGGGTGGTTTTAGTGGTTCATGCCTTTAAATCTTGCTATTTAGAAGTCTGAAAACAGAGGATCATAGTTTTAAGCTAGACGAGGTAAATGGACTATTAGACACTTATCTTCAATGAAGAACCAAAAAGCTAAAAGTGGAGCTGTGGTACAAATGGAAGACTGACAGCCTGAGCACAAAAGAAAAGTAAAAGAACCTAGGCCCTGAATTTAAGTCATAGTATTAGCACTCATGTACTATATATTCTGTGAGATAATTTGTCAAAACCTGGTCATAGATTTCATATGAGGTGTGAAAATGTATGTAAGTCTGAAATGACTCCAAGGTATTTAGACAAGACAACTAAAAGAGGTATCACTTAATCGAATAGTAATGAGGGATAGGTTTGTAGATAAAGATCAAAGCTCACTTTGGAATCTTTTGAGTTTGCTAAAATAAGTAGCTAGGAGTCGTCTGTAGACAGGATGCTATTAAGGACTTGAATTAAAGAAAGAACAGAGTCGGAGGGGAAAAAAGCAGAAATAATTACATGTACTTAGTGGTAAAATCATGAGAAGGAAGATTACAGAACTACGCCCTGGGATACACAAATATGTAAAAGATGACAAATGAAAAACAGTAATAAGTATGTAATGCAGACTTATATGGATACGTATTTTTAATGTTTAAGGGCTATGAAGTGATTGTGTGATGACCTAAAATTTAAGAAATTAACCCTCAAATATGTATTTTAATGCTTTTGTTTCTTTCATGCATGTGTTTCTAACGCATTTATAAGATTATTTCTTTGTTGCTTTGTATGTCCCTATCACTATATTTAATGTCAGTATAACATGTGGAGGAGACGGGGACAAACAAGTCGTTTAAGGATTCAGGTGGACCTGTTGCAACAATGAGAAGTACAAAATGTCATGTCAAAACCAGCTTTACAATATTGGTGTGGGGGGGAGGGGGGTATGATTGGGTGGGGGGGAGGGGGGAGGCTGGGAAGGGAGGTGAAGGGTAAACAAAGGAGGAGGCTGCAATGCTTGGTAAGAAATGTATGCATTATCCTGCCCATGTAATTGTAACCCCTCTGTACAGTATGTTCTCAAATAAAATAAAATTAAATTAAAAAAAAAATAAAAGAAATTGGTAAGATCAACTATCTCTTGAGCCAACTGTAGCTGATATTTTAAGTAAAATTGGACCACAATAGTGTGTCTTGATTTGCCAAAATGAAAACTGGTCAATATTTGGAAAGCCATTTTTTGTACATGTGGTTGGAGTGACAAATACTGGTTTGTTCAAGTGACAGTAGAAGGGTACAATTTTAGCAAAATGATGGAAGTCTTTCAAGGATCTGGCAGATTTTCCTATTGTCTTCAATTTCCTTTTTTTCTGAGAACTAAAATAGCATTACTGGAAGCCAGTCCTAAATTGTACCTTTGTCAAGTTATCAGATATTCAGTCTATCACATGCCCAAATAATAGAGAATGGGAACAGGTATACATTGAGCACTCACAAGTCTCTGGACTTTCTTAGGAAGAGCCTTCTGCCATTGTGGGATGGATAGGCCTGGGTAATTTACAAAATATTCATCATAGATTGAAAGTATTCTGCTAAGTTGACACCTGAGATATTGGATGTTTAATTGCATTTTATTGATTTTTATGAATCAGTTAATCAGATTCTTTATACTATATGATGTTACTAGACTGTGAAATGCATGTTTATTGCATTTCTTTGTATAATATATAGTATGTTTTGAAATTTTGTATAAATCATTCATCTTTTTATTTTTTTTCAATATGGATTACTCCTAGTTCTCAAGAGTGGGGAAATGCCCAGGAACTTTGTAACTTGAAGTCATATGTGTCATGTGACATATCATATTTTCCTTGTAGAGAGTTGGTAAGAAATTATAAGTAATTTATTTTTTATTTTTATTTATTGTCTATTGCAGAGTTTGAACTCAGGGCCTGGGCACTGTTCCTGAGGTCTTTGACTCAAGGTTAGCTCTCTACAACATCGAGCCACAGTATCAATTTTAGTCTTAATGATTAATTTGAGATAAGTGTCTCACGGGAACTTTTCTGCCCAAGCTGGCTTTGAACTGTGATCCTCAGATATCAGCCTCCAGATTAGCCAAGATTATAGGCATGAGCTACTAGCACCTGGCCATAGGTAATTTAAACTGTAGTTTTCTTCAAGTGTTTCATCCTACATTGAAGTTATTTTTCTTACAAACTTTCTAATAAATATATAATCTATTCAATTTTGAAAATTACTGCTGTACCTCCCACTTATTTGTGGCATTTCTGAAATCCAAGTTCCTCTGTGTGTCAGAGTGGATACTGTTGCCTGTAACAAGTATTGTTGTTGAATACATAGCATCTGGCTACTTAGAGAGCAAAGGATGTGAAGCTACAGTAGCCAGATAAAGAACTTCGAGGACAACTAAAGGGACAATCATGTACTCTCTGTGTAGGTGAATAGGGCACATAGAAAAAAAAAAGTCTTATATTTGAAAGTGATTGAGTGTGTGTGCACATATGTGTTCACTTATGTAACTGTTGCGCTAGTTTTACACATTCACTAGTATAAATATACATATATATTCATACACATACACACACACACACACACACACACACACACACACACACACACATATATATATATATATATATATATACATGCAGATCACAGTTTCCAAAATCCAGAGAACCACCTCCATGGGCATCGCGTTCCTATGTTGCTCTTTGGGTAATAAGAATGAAACTTGGATTTGTCCAGTGGTAGAGAAATTACTCAGAGATTCAAGCATATGTCTTTCAATATGTTGCTTGTACCTAACACTAAAATTAGGAAGTCTGTTAATATATAATATGTTATATTATAATATATTTAATATATCATATATAATGCATTTGTATATTATATATTATTTATAATACCTGACAGTATTATAAATTTATGAGGAAAAATACAATAAACATATCAATGTCCATACTTTCCTAGCCATGATTAGGTTCAGTAGAGTTAGGTGCATTACATCTCAACAAGAAAAGCCTACTGAAATGATGATGACATTGAGCTAGATAAGGAAAATTCCTGTAAATGAAGCCACGCCTCAATTTTGAGAAAAGATAAGTTTCGAAGCTTTTTTTCTGTTTTATTTTTTTTGGGGGGGGGGGTTTCTTTTGCCGGTCATGGGACCTTATCTCTGGGCCTGGTTGCTGTCCCTCACCTCTTCACCTCAAGGCTAGTGTTCTACCACTCCAGCCATAGCGCCACTTCTGATTGAGGAATCAAACCCAGGGCCTTATGCTTATAAGGCAAGCACTCTAACTACTGAGCAACCTTCCCAGCCCAAGTTTGGTAGTTTTCCAGAGAGGAATTTGGCATTTGTTTTCCATCCTTGATTAGTAATGAATAGGTATTATTTTGCTCCAAATTTTGTCTCCTTTTATGTTCCCTAAATAGTTACACAGGATCATCATTCCATCACATATATTTAAGTCCTTCTTTTATTTCTTTTTATCATTGTTGTTTTGTTGGTGTTGTTTTGCTGATCCTGTATCTTGAACTCAGGGGCTAGGCAGTGTCCTTGAGCTCCAGGCTAGTGCTCTACCACATGAGCCACACCACCACTTCTGGCTTTTTCTGCCTGGGCTTCATTTAAATCATAATACTCAGATCTCATGCTCCTGGGTAGCTTGGATTACATGTGTGAGTCACCAGTGCCCAGCAATCCCTCTCTTTTAGATATTATTCTAAAAGCCTCCTATCCAAGGTCACTCCTAAGATAGTAAATGGAACTATGCCAATAGTTCCTTCACACTCTCATCTCCTGTAATGGCTATGGTGTGTCTTTTCCATCTTATCTTGAACCTACTTCACTGTTCTCTTCCTAACCCATGGTTCTAGATGTGTCACAAATAATTACCTAAATTTAGTAGCTATAAACCCTGAATCAATCAACTATTAATTTCATTTAATTTTTTCCAATACGATTGTTTTTCAGCACAAATCTGAGCTTATACTCACCTTCTTGCATCTACCTCTTGGCCTAGGCCTATTCTACCTCAAATGCAAAGGTTAGCCAAAGTATAGCCTACAGTATTCCTGCCTAGGAGTCAGGACAAGTTTTTGAGTGCCTGCAAGAAGCAATTAATTCCTAGCATGGGAATTGGTGGGAGAGACAACTGCCTAAAGAGCAAACTGGTAGTCGGTAGTCACAACATTTAACAACTTCTCCTTTGGGGAAACTGACCTCCTGTAAAGTGGCAGTGAGATAACTCACCTAGTATATTTTCATATTTTAATGAAGTTGTCATGTTTCACTACACAACTCACTTGTAGTCAAATAGAAGGTCATTCTTTTGTGTCCTCCTTAGACCCAGTCTCAATCTCCATCTTAGACTTTGCTCAGACTCTATTCCTACCAGAAGGTCCCTGATGAGGAGGAAAGTGTGATCTCTTGGGCTTCTGAATGGCCCTGTGGGAACTGAGGCCAATTTAGTTTTCAACCTCTTCCTCCTGACAAGACTGTTGTGGGTGGTGGGAAAGCTCATTCTCTGAATTGTGCCCTAGTACCAAATCTCTTCAGAGAAAATCAAAGAATGACAGATTCTGCCTGAGGGAGTGAGTTTCTCCCTTTCCAAAAAGGTCAATTAATATCTGATTCTGAGGCCCAGGTGGAGTTCTTCACCAGATCCTCCAAGCTGGAGTGGATGTTAGGTCAGAATCCAGGCCATCCATCCTATTTCTCCAGCCCTTTCTCATGAACCAAAAAGTCACAGGAGTTGAGTTCAGAAACAAGGAGAATTGAGAGTAACAGACGAATCATTGGCAGGGGGAGGAATTAGAAACTTGGTGTGAGAAAGGCTCAGATAATCTAGGATCACTCACATCATTTGGGAATCACATCATAAGATTAGGGAATAAAAGTAATAAATTACTACCTAAATTAGTAACACCACTGCTCTGACTATATAACAACTGCTCTGTCAAAAAGTAGCTGTCCTAGCTCTCTTTAGATGAGGAAAATGGTGCACATTCTTTCCTCACAATGTTCTACTGAGTATCTTCATCCATACCCTAGGTTGTTCTTATTCTCTACTTCTCTGTTGCTTTCCTTTGCTGAGTTCAATCAATTACACTTAAATGTTTTATCATCTTCAGACATGAAATCACATTTTTTAATCCATTTGTTATAAAATAAAACAAATTATGGAGAAACATATGTCTATGGTACATTTTCTTCCATGGCATATTTATTTGATATTATTAAGTATTATTTTAATAGTTTCATTTTTAAAACCTGAGGGAAATGTTTTGTTACTATTAGCACTAATTATTTGCACATTTTTTTTGTATTTTTCCATGTCTGCATATTTGTTATTAATCTTCTAACATTGTCTTTTCCCCCAATTGTTGCCTTCTTAAAATTGCTTCAAATTATAAACTATATATGATGGTCCTGGATGTGTTCATTTATATATTTAAATTTTGCTTTAATATCCACGTATTATAGGATATCTTCAACATATTTTAACTGTTCTGAAAATCAATATGGAGCTCCCTCATTAAAACAAAAACACAATGCTACAAAACCCTATGAAATTAGGGTTAGGTATATATCCGAAAATATTTAACAATGATGCAGGAGAAACAATCACTTCTCTTATATAACAGAATATGTTTATAGCTATGAATAGAGCATTTTCTTTATTCCATCTTTCTTGTGCATCTAGGTTTATTACACAGCTTGGTTGCTATGAATATTGCTGCCATGATCATGGATGTTCATGTTGACTTGTGTTCCTTCAATATGGATCCAAGTTGCCGAAAAGGTCATTAACATATGTGTCTTTTTGGTATTATGTAAACTTCCATTATGTTCTCCATATGGGTTGCTCTAGTTTACAATGCCACAAAACCAAATACAGTTCTTGATTTATTTCAACCTCTCCAGCAGTTTATTTATTTGAGTGGTAATATCTATTCTGGTGTGTAAGATGGGATCTCAGTGACCTTCTTATTTATTTTCCTATGTATTTCCTATGTGGATAAGAATCTCAAACATTTCATTTACTTATTAAAAACTTACATTTGTACTTCATTCCTGATCAGTGACTTTCTTTTTCTTTTAGTATTTGATCAATTCTTAAATTCTATAATATTTGATTTTTTCCCATTATAAATACTCACTTTCGTCAAAAGATTTTTTTTCATTACAATGGTGCACAATTAACAAAAACAACTGATTGTACATTTATTTCACTGGATATTTTTTGTTTTTAAAGCCATGAAATTATTACAATAAAGATGCTGAACTTCTTTCACTATATAGACTGAAAGGATGGTATCTCATATTGGTCTAATCTAATCTCAGAATTAACAGTCACAGCTTGGGCCATATAAGTCTGGCCTATGTAAAACAACTAACAAAGCATAAACTACATCTAAAGAGAGCAAAGGGCTTCATAAAGGTTAAAAGAAAGGCACCACTTTCATGAAGCAAATGCTGAAGTTCACAAGCAGACCGTAGGAATCTGAATATCAAGAAGATCAAAGGATAAAAGTATATGAAGGACAACTTTAGAACTCAGAATTCGGGAGGGGGAACAACCACTAGATACAAAACATAATGCTGAAAGGAAGAAGTGTTTTACCCCAAAGCTCAGCTGACTCTCTCACATCTCACACACACACACACACACAACACACACAACACACACACACACACACACACACACACACACACACACACACCTAGTGAGAGGTTTTAGCCAAAGTACAGCCATTCTGGACTTAGACTCCATTTTGAAGGCCTTTACACAAAGTATCCATTGTGAAGTCCTTTACTGAAAGACTTTTACTGAAAGTTATAAATCAGGTTCCCGGAAAAAATGGGAAATGTCCCAATAATGTTCTGCTCGTTACTCCCCTAGCAATAGCCATGGATGACAGGTTCATATGGATGACGAATGACAGGAAGGTACGTAAAAGTAGAGATGTTTCTTAAGATATCATAGTTAACTTAGTTTGCTGCTTACTGCTTAGCCTGTGCACGCTAGCCAATAAGATTGTTACAATATTCACTCACTAAATGTCAACCAATAATGAAGCTGCCAAGCTAGGAACCCCCTAACCTCAGCCCTATACCCTATAAAAACCCTGTTAACTGAAGGGTCGGGGCTCTCAACTCTGACCCGCTGGGATGGTGACAGTTGTGAGTCCAGTTTCAAGTTTGCAATAAATGATTCTCATGTGCTCGCATGGGAATTGGCTCCTTGGTGGTCTTTGGGGATCCTTATCTCAGCACAAGACTAGTGTACATTGAGAACTCCAATGGCAGCTCTATCTGTGACAATGAAGCTTTTTCCTCTTCCTTTTAAATTATCAAACATAATGGGGTGGTTGGCTCCACAGTTACCCCACACCTGAACAGGAGGAGTCACATCATGACTTAGACTGCAGGACAGCCTTGTGTTCCCCTGGCTTTCTGTGTAAGAATGCAGTTTGTATTCCCTTAAGCAGGGTGGCCAAGCTGAAATGGGAGTACACTTTGCCTGGAGGATGGCACCCTGTGAGCCCTGCATGCATGGTGAACCATAAGGGGGCAGCCCTGTGAGCATCTCCGGGATGGCATCTCAGAGGCCAGGAGAAGATGACTCTTATAGATGGACATGGCACGAGGTTTGAGGACAGCAGGAATCCAAAAGATGGGAGAGGAACAGGAACAAATGCGCCTCTCTGTGGAGACTCCTCAGCCATGTTAAGAAGTTCCAAGCCCACACTTGGCAGCCACCACGCAGGTCACCAGAGACCACTGTTCTGGGGGTCAGTCCCTGGTCCTGATCCAGAGCCAGAACTTCCGCAGTGGCCCTGGGCCTGGTGGTATGGAGCAGTGCCCACCAACCATTCTTCTTTTGCCCTGCTGCACAAAGCCTCCCAGAAGCTGCCTGGTCTGCAGCACCCACACCAGGCAAGGTCTGTGGGGCAGACTGAGGCTCTGCTGGCAATTCCTGATGCCTGCTTCAAGGGGAGACTGAGGCCTAGCCCACAGCAAAGCTGGCCCTCACTCACTTCCAAGGGCCTCCAGAGAAGCATGACCACCACTAGCCCAGCATTGCTGCCCTCCCAGACCCCAGAGTTTACCTACAAGTCCCTGCCTTTGTTCTTGAAATTCTTCAGCCATGGTTGTCTCATTTCTCATTGTCTCGGTATGATTTGAAACTCCTTCCTCTCTTCACCCAGCCACCGGGCCCCAGGGGCCAAACTCCGCACCTCACAGACACTCTCCAGAACCCAGCTGCCTTTGGGGCTGCTGCTTTCTGAGCCACTGGCCTACTGCCTCCTTCCTCCCTTCACCAGCATCTGCCAGGGCCTCCCGTCCTCTCCTTACCATCCCCAGCCCCAACCCCAGCTCGGCCTCCCCCGTGGCCTCCCAACCTATCCACAGAGCTCGCAACTCCAACCCCAACATGGCCATGGCTCTGGGGAAGACAACTGTGGGCTTAGCCCAGAAGAATCAAAGGTGCCACAGTGTGCAATCGGCTGAGAACTGGAGGCAGCATAGGTCTCTGATCAGTGTCTTTCACTTCACTTACACAAGTATTAATTGTATTAATTTGGTATTTAATTTTGGATTTCATAACTTCTTATTAAGCCTTTGCAGAACAGCTGGTAGAAATATAGTCCCAAAATTCAGATAGTCTCTTGTTTAATTCTTTCAAGATTCAAAAATGTTTAAGTAGTTATAACCACCATGAATTCTCATTTCCATATCAGAGTGTTATTCAGAAAATAATTGCTTATGAATCTGTTAACAATTATTTACAAGACTTAAAACTTTTAAAGTTTCAAATATTACAGGATGATCTTTGATTCATGTTGAATGAATGTGAGTAGGTTGAGTTGTTGCATACATTCTTGTGTGTGTGGGTGTGTGTGTGTGTGCTTGTGTGTGTGTGTGTGTTTGTAGGGGGATGGATGTGTATCAAAGGTTATCCTTTGTTGAGCCCTGGTCTGAAATTTTTCTTTTTTCTGAGGTATACATTATGGTGTTTCTTTGTTGGTGGTGGACTCTGATTGCTTATCTTTGTCCTATGTGCATATTCCAGCTCAATTTTTCAATTAAGGCTTCTTATTTATTATTGAGCACATAGAGCTCTGATATTGCTTTGACTTTAGTCTGCCATCTAGGATCTTCTTTTCTTCTTTAAAAATTAACATTCAATATAAATTTTACCTCCTGACTGATTTTCCCTTTAATTTGCATTTTGAAATAAGTATTATAAGACCTTTGATCTCTGTATTCATGAAGAAAAACCATTTTGAATTTTCTGTTTAATGTAATAACACCTGGACATATTTGTTAGTATCAAGATCTTAAAATTTATTTTGTAGTTTTAGTTTAAAATACCTCCTCTATGTTTTTATCATGGGGAGACAAAAAATTCCTAGTAACAATGATAGTTTTATTCATTAAAATATCAGATAATTCATAATTTTGAATATGTCTAGTGGCAAATGAATACATTTGCTCAATATATTTTCTTGATACACCCCTGCACAAAAATACCACTCATAAGGGCTGAGAAGGTGGATCAATGGTTAACAGCTTACCTTGAATGCGTGAGACCCTGGGTTTGATTCCTCAGCACCATCTAAGCAGAAAAAGGTGGAAGTGGTACTGTGGCTTAAGTGGTAGAGCACTAGTCTTGAGCTGAAGAGCTGAAGGACAGCAACTAGGCCCAGAGTTCACCAACATCAACTAATAAAATAAATAAATAATACTCATACTCAAGTACATTAGTTTTAAAGGTTGATTATCATTTTATTTAGGGGCAGGGTGCCAAGATATAGCAGACATCTGTTGCAAAGCTTTCAGAAGGATTTCAACACCTCACAAGTACTGAAAAAAGACTAAAAAAATCTTTGCCAACAACATATAGAATTGCCACTCAAAGAGAAACTGGTAGTAAGAATGAAATACTTTTTATAACATTTCTTAAGAGATTCTGGCTCTATATTCATTATCATATAAATTGACCTTTAAAAACTCCATTGGTGGGCCTGAGTCTTAAGGGCACCTACAAAAACTGGAGGAAAGAATCAGAAACCTGGATTTTTCAAATTGTTATTGTTAAAGGTAGTATACATATGGATCACCATTTTGTAAGTCAGGTAATGAGTTCATTTCTTGTTTGACAATCTCATCACTTCCTTTGCACTCTCTCTCTGATTTTCCCTCCTGTCCCTGTCCACAGTGTTATACCTCATTGTGAACATAATATCTACAGAGTACAACTGCTGCATTTGTTTCCCTGTTCTCTTTGAATATCTCTGGCTCCCTCAATGCCCATAAATGGATAAACAAGAATAGGAAAATCCCTCTTGTTTCGAATTCCTGGAATTCATTTCATATAAATATCAGTAGTTTTATGAGAGTGTCAGACTCTGTCCACACATCCTGAACACTTACACTTCCTGTACTCAGTCATAACTCCCACCAGATTCTAAGGTCCACAAAGTAATTCTTTTCACTTTCCACACAGGAAGAAGCTGAGATTCAGAAAGATTAAGTAACTTACAGGAAATACTGGGCTAAGCATAGTGGCTCACACTCATACATTACCTATTCCATACAGTAAGATCTGAAGGTCATAGTTTGTACAAATCCAGGTTGACATATCTAATACATGTTTATCTAGTTAACCAGAAGAAAGCGAGAATTGTGTTTTTCAAGTGGTAGAGCTAGAAAGCTACCAGACTTGAATGGGAAACCTAAAGGATAGTGTCAATATGATGATTTTTAAGAACCAATGCTGTCCCATATATAATCTCAGACCACCATCCCCACACACACTTCTTAAAATACATGTTAGTACTGAAATCTAAATAGGTGTTTTTTATTTTTATGTTATATTTTTAGCTTTAGTGAGGTTTGATTTGATAGTTTGTACTGATGAGCCACAACTTACATTTTTGTTATAATTATATCCATGTCCATATTCAGAGAAACGTTCTCCTAGTTGTCTTCCTCCTTTTCCAGCAATGATAAGTTTTCTCTTCTTGGTCCAGTTTCTTCTTTGGGGACTCAATATCTTACACTTTTCTGACTTTTACTGTCTGTAAGTTCATTGATCCAGTAGATTTTAGCCATAGTAATAACCTGGACAGAACCTGCTTGGGAAAATTTTTCTAAGCTCACCATTCTGTGGAAGTTGTTAGTACTCACCCATAATCATTTTGTCTTCAGAATTTGGAACATGTTGGGTCCAGGAATTCAGCAGAAGTACTTACTTGTGCTATTTTATTCTTTTTGGATTTAATAGCAGCTTCCAGCTATTGTCTACTTTAAGCTTTGTGTGAAGAGAAAGATTGTACCTAAGAGACAGAAGCACTGTACTAGATGTTGCTCTCAAAACATAGGAGGAGGGAAAGAAGTTCTGAAGGAGCCATATAGCCTAGAAACTGAGTTCTTAGAAACTCAAGCTGCCTTTTATCTTACCTTCAACATAGAAAGTCAGAGATTTCAGTGACTTGTAAGCTCCAATTATATTCCTGTGCATGGGGCTCCCTTCCCCTTTGTCTTTCTGACTTTTTACATTAGGGGCAGATGGGAAGATGTAACAAGAACACCTAGTGTTTGGGCCTGGGATTAAAAACTTCATTTTGTGATCATAAACATTCCACCACTTCCTGAATTTGATCTGAGGGGCAGAGGAAGTTAGGTTAGGAATTCAAAAACTTATAATTACTTCTAAGTTTGCTATCTAAACTCATCCTTTCCCACCCTCAGAATCCTATTTCTCAATTGTGTAGACAGCCTTACACTCTGTTCTTCTGGAGCATTTGAGTGTGGGGTATCATCTGTTTCTTATGTCTACTCCCAATGGAGATTTTCTCCTAGGCTCAAAACGATTTCATTGATGGGGGCACTGTGTAATAAGCTAATCAAGGTTGTTCATGTGTTCATACCCGAGGTAGAACTAGTAAGGGCTGAGTAGTAGTCAGTGCTCACTTGCTGCCAGTGGTATTGCTCTGAGGAGTTTCTGTCAATGTTGCCCACATATATAGTACACGGCCTCTCAGAAAGGCTCCAGACCAAAACTATTTGAGTCTCTATGTTAGCTAATCATCATTGAGCAACTATGTTCCATGGTTTGTGAGACATTCACTTCTCTGAGTATATGCATATGAGGGCCCCAGAAGAGAATTATCTGGAAGGAAGGTCCTAGAAGGGAAAACGTCTACTAGCATAATGGAAACCCATGGTTTGGCATGCTAATATTTTAACCTGTGCACTGAACTAATAGGAGAAAATGACACACTAAGAAACCTACCAATTATGCCAAATAAAGAGATATGGTGAAGGTCAGAGAAAGGACATTGATTTAATGGTAATCATGACAAGACAACAGATTATCACACCTTCAGAATACTAATCCATACTCGCCTACTTTTCTATTCACCCATGTCATTAGGTCTGTGTTGTATGTAGGAGTCCTCAGGCCTTCAGATCAGGAAGATCTAGGGGAAAGCCTAAGATTGGTCTGCCACTTGGGACATAAAATAACTAGTTTGATGAAAGCCCTTAGTAGTTTCCTACAAATATGTGGGTTTATCCTACTACATTTGATAAGTATCCCCTCACTAAATTATCTTTGGTTGGGTCACTTGCTGACATAGCAGCTGTCTAGTATCCCCATTGTGACTTCACTTTATTCTACTGAACAAGAAATGGAGAAGGAGAGACTGACCACCACACATTTGCATCTTTCTCAATGAGCAGTGAATGGCAGGGGAGTATTTAAGATGTTCCCCATGTTCTCAGTTAGCTAGTACCACCTGGGATTCCAGGTCAAATCTTGATAAACAGATAAAAAAAGTTACAAGTAGCTTGTTGTGCTAGATTCACAGCTAGAGAGATAGATGAGAAAGTGGAAGGGCTTGGTGTGATAGCCACAGGTTGACATGAAGCGCAATTCAAAGGAAGTGGAGATGAAGCGAGCTACCTGGAGGGAAATGGAGAGGCAGCTGAAGATGATGAGCACCTAGAGAGAGAAGATGGAGCTAATTCGAGGCTTCCTGAACATCAAAGTATCCCATCTGAGGTAGAACAGTCTGGCTGTCTAAAGCCACAGAGAGAAGTTGGAAGAGCATCAGTAAATGCTCTTGCCCATTTCTAGGGAGCTCCCAGAATGCCAGGGTAAGATTTGGCAACTTCTCAGAGCACTGCTGTTGAGCACATCTCAGATCCCTTTCTATCATGATAATTGACACTAGAGAGGAGCAGCAAGTGTTGTTTGAGGTGATTGCAACTCACTATGTGGAGCCTGTTCTGCAGCATTGTGGAGTGTGGTCTCTCAGGATGCTTAGGGCAAAGATAATATAGCTGGTGTCAAAGAATGCAATCTACTTGGAGTAGGTATTTATAGATGGCACGTGCCTGAACACAACAAGCTGATAATGAGCTGCTAGAGGTAGTTCCCTAAAGATCTAACAGCCAAAACTGGAGAGGCAAACCCAGAGTTTTGAACCACATCAGCCCACCATTCCAATTGCTTCTAGCATAGTACTGGCTACCCATTTTCACACCCATGACCTTGTTGCCCTGATTGTGCCCCACAATCCCTCACAACTTTTGCTCTTTCACTTTTTCTATGCTTTCTTGCCCTTGCTAAACAGTTTTGTATGCCAGTATTAACTGTTGTTGCTACCCAATTTCCTGCCATTGCAACTCAGCAATTACAGTCACAATTACCATTTCCCTGGTATCCTAGTCTCTGCTACTCTTTTCTGCTACCATAATTCATAATACCATGGTTCCAGCCACCTGATCCATGAAACCCTTGTCTCTGATACCCCATCCCCAAACAAAGTAAGTGATGAGTGGTTACAGACAGTCGACTTGGATACTCCTCTTGCAGGCACATTGGGACAAGTAATTCCTCAGGTATTTAACACGAGGGACTAACTGGCAGTGGAAAGAAAAGACGTTACTCAGAGATGACTAAAATCCAAGGACATGACTTATAACTTGTTGCTAGCAAAAGAAGGCCCTAAGGTGAATGTTAATGAGAAAAGAAAATTCTACATAAATTATTGGGGATGATATAAAAGGCTTAGCTTAATCTCTTCTACTAGTATTCTGAATTATTTTATGGCATAGATATGGAACTACTTTGCATTTTAAAAGTTATATGAAGATACAAATTATGTGGTACTTATATTAATTGGTGGAATAGTTGCATAGAATCACATTAATGATATTAAATAGTTTATGCTCTGTGATATGGTCATGAGCCTGACTTTGGCAATATTAATTGAGCTTTCTAACAACAAATGGAATTTCATTGTCAAATACTACAAGGAAATTACGGATGCTGGTACCAAAACAAGAGCTGGAACAAGAAAACTGAATAAAGCTACAAGTTTGAAGGGAGGGGTCAGTGTCAAGGTTATGATAAAAGAGAAATTATTCACCATGGAATCTTGGAAGAATAGAATGTGTTTTGTTGAATTACTAGCTTTTAAAACATTCTTAGAAAGCAGAACATTGTTTTTTATTCTTGCTATTTGGAACCTCTTTAATGAATGGTTTAAAAAATTAATAAAATAAATTTGAAAATTCACTGGTGTGAATTTTCGGATTAAGCTACTCAAAGTTGCCTTGAGATGCAGGCAGGCCGCATTCCTTTTCTATTAAATTAATGGAATAAGCTTCCTTTGAATGTTTGGACAGTCCATGACACTTGTTCCAGAACAAGAAAAGATAGTAGAGAGAAAAAAAATAGGAAGGAGACTCAAGGCTGCTGAAATTAGCATATTTCCCATTTGGACTTTAATGGAATTTATCTACAAAGAATAAGAATTTCATCTTAACATAAGAATTTCAAAAATATGTTCTACAATATAGCTTCTAAATGTAATTTTTAATGCTGTTGGATTATTTGAAAACAAAAGTTTACAGAAAACTTTAAATTTCAGAAAAACTGTAATGTTCCAATAAACAAGTAGAAGAAAAATAATTTTAAAATTCATGGTTCAAATCAAACCCTAGCAAGAAAGTCTGAGAGTCACTTGTCTAGAAACAGTAAGTGGCACTGTGGCTCAAGTGGTAGAGTGCTTCCCTGGAGCTGAAGAACTCAGGGATATGTTACACCCTGGTCTTGATTTCAATCCCTATGACTGACAAAAATAAATTTAAAAGAATTAAAGCATTGGGGCCGGGAAGGAGATTCAGTGGTAGAGTGCTTGTCTTGCATGCATGATGTCCTGGGTTCAATTCCTCAGCACCACATAAGCAGAGAAAAGTGGAAATGGCATTGGGCTCAAGTGGTAGAGCACAAGTCTTGAGCTGAAGAGCTCAGGGACAGCACCAAGACTTAGAGTTCAGGCCCCCTACCACAACCACCACCAACAACCAATTAAAGCATCAAATAACCTGAAAATGATGTCCAGAATAAAGAGTATCGCATTATCCGTTTACATGACTTAGTGACTTGAAACCTAGTTTACCAGGGGAGGTGGTGGGCAACTTTTGTGTGCCAAAACCTGCAAAATTATTTTGTACTTTCCCAGGGAGGAAGAAAGGAGAGAATGGAGGGAGGAAAGTAGCTGTTTGGTGACCTTGCCTTTTGGTTCAGTGATTGTTTTCTGGAGTCAAATTCAGAGAAATTCTGCTTGCAATCCTTGTTGCATTGGGAATTAAGAAGCCATGTCCTGGAAGTGGTTTTGTCTAGTCCTTGGCCTGGTTCCAACCACCACTGGATAAGCCAAGTCCCAGTTCATGACCAAGATGCCTTGAAGACTACTGATCCACTGGGCAGGTGGACATAACCACAGCCAGAAAAGGCAAAAAATGCAATGCCAAGGGCAGTGCTGGAAATCAACACCAGGCAGAGGGTTTTTATATATTTTTATTGTAAAAGTGCTGCATATAGAGTTTACAATTACATGAGTATGGTAATGAGTATATTTCCAATCGAGCATTGTTACCTACTCCTTTGTTTTTCCCCTACTATCCCTTCCCTCCCCACCTCTCCAACTCCTCCTTCCTTTACCCCTGCCTGACATTGTAAATTCATTTTCGACACAGTGTCCTGCACATCTCACCATCACAATGGTTGAACCTCCATCCACATTTATGCATTCTGCTATATCCCTTACACTCCCCAAATTACAAAAATGTATATACAAGATGCAGAACACTGGAATCAAATACAGTGAAAACAAGGGTTATACTGTGATGGGATAAACCTACAAAGGAATCACATAGCGCATTATAAGTATATTAAAAACAAAAGCAAGAAAGGAAAACCCACTGTGTCTCTGATTTGGGGTACATTTCGCTTATCATCATCTTATATGGTCAGATGTGCATTAGCCTTTGATCTTCTCTGCTTGTCCTAGACATGTACTAGTCCTTGCAAACAAAGAAAACCATGGGACCTATATTTTTTGGGGGCTGGATTACTTCATTTAATATCATTTTTACCAAGTTTATCCATTTCCTAAAAAATGGGGCAATGTCATTCTTTCTGATGGAGGCATAGATTTCCATTTTCTCTCTCTCTCTCTCTTTATATACAACTATATGTATATATATTTATATATATATATACACACACACATATAGTTGTGTGTGTGTATATATATATATCACATTTTCTTGATCCGTTCATCTACTGAGGAGCATTGAGGTTGGTTCCATATCATAGCTAAGGTGAATAATGCTGCAATAAACATGGTTGTGCTGGGAGCTTAAGTATGACCTAGTTTGTGATCATTTGGGTAAATATTCAGAAGTGGGATTGATGGGTCATAGGGCAGGTCTACGTGGAATATTTTGAAGTACTCCCATACTGAATTCCTAGAACCTAAAATATGTTCAGATTTACTAAATATTTATCCCATTCCTTTTTTTTCTTTTTGTTGGTAGTGGGGCATCATTTCTGGGCCTGGGTACTATCCCTGAGTTCTAGGCATAGGCACAATCCCTGAGTTCTTTAACTCAATGTGTACACTTTACCTCTTGAGCCACAGCACCACTTTCTTTTTTTCTGGTGGTTAATTGGAGATAAAATTCTCACAGACTTTCCTGCCTGGGATGGCTTTGAACTGTGATCCTCAGAAATGAGCTTCCTGAGTATCTAGGATAACAGGCGTGAGCCACGAGTTTAATCCATTTCTTTACTCTATCCTCAACCCCCTTTAACCAGAAACCAAATCCTAATCACAATCTGAGTTAACAACAAATGGTTAATGTAAGTAAAATTGTTTGGATTCTATTGAATCACTCAATTTTTTTGCTTCTACTTCTTAGTGGAAAAGTAAATTTTACCCTAAAGCTTATTCTTCCCTAATCCTAACAAGAACTAAAACAGTAACTCACAGTTTAAACCAAATTATATCTGAATGTTTAAAATTACACCTACATTGGTTTTCATTCATTCTAACTTTGATGCCATTCTTTCTTCTTAAAATATGTTGCAGTTTTACACAATATCTTACATCTTTTTTCTTATCCTAACCCCAGCTCTAACTGGAACACCTTGCCTAATCCTAAGCCTACATATAACTGAATCATAATATTAATAGCAAGCCTCTATTTCACAAATATCATATCTCTTGCTCAGCGTGTAGGTCTAAATTTTACTTGCATTTTGAACTTAAACTTTTAAAGTTTTAAAGTGTTTTTCTATTTCATTTTCCATTTATATTTTCTATTTATATATCTATGTCAGGTTTTATTTTTCATTAATTTTTAAATCTTATTTTATTGTAAAGAGGCTTACAAAGGGATTACAATTACATGTGTAAGGTAATTCGTTCTTTTCTTGCAGAGCATTGTTATCCCCTTCTTTGTAGTTGTCCCACTATCCTTTCCCTCTCCTACCTCCCTCAGTCTTCTCTCTCGATGGTGTAAAGTTCATTCTCAATAGAGTGTGTTGTGAGTATCATTGTTTCAATGGGTCATCCTGTGTTGAACCTAAATTTTCTGTTACTCTAACCCTAATTCTAATTCTGTCTGGGATCCTAACCCTAACCAAAATAATAATGATAGCTCAATTCAGAAGTTAACTGAAAATACTCAAGGTTTTGTTCATCCTGTTAATCCACTGTACATCTTGAATTAAGTTGCAGTTCACATTAAATTTTCCAAATTAGATTATATGTGCATATATAAAGATGTAATTTGATGTGAAAAATAGAAGATCTTTGGAGAAAAGAGTAATAAAAAGGAAATGGAGTATAATCAAAAGTTTTAAATATATTATGGAAAGAGCATAATGAAAATGCCACTACTGAAAATTAATAACCATTAACAAAATAACTAAAAATTAATAAATACATAACACTGCCTTCCAGTGTTCTTTTTTTTTGGGGGGGGGGGTCCGGTCGTGGGGCCTGAACTATGGGCCTGGGCGCTGTCCCTCAGCTCTTCAGCTCAAGGCTAGCACTCTACCACTTGAGCCACAGCGCCACTTCCGGCTATTTTCTTTTTGCTTATGTGGTGCTGAGGAATAGAACCCAGGGCCTCAGGCATGCAAGGCAAACACTCTACCACTGAGCTACCTTCCCAGCCCCCTTCCAGTGTTCTTTAAGAGTGACATTGGTCTATTGAAAAAAATACATGTGTTAGATAAACTTTGTTTATGCAAATTTATATTGTTATTGGCTAATTATTTAATTTAATGAATAAAAATCAAATAAGATTCCATGACAGAAAATATAAACAATTACTTAGTAATTGCTTGAGAAAAAGTTGTAGTAATGAGTTTTAGGAAACTAAACTAAATTTCTATTTCTCTACAAAGCAATGATTTAGGTTTAGTAATCTAGTATTTCTAGTAAGTTTAGAGAACATAACTGGCATGAAAAGCAATGAACTGTACATCTTTTGTCTTGCATGAGTGATATTTTAAACATTGTATTTTATTCAAATATATACTTAGGTTTACTTTTTAAAAATAAATGCAATTTTATCTCCTTTCAGAACAAGTACTTACCCTGCAATTAAATGTATTACTATATTCAGATATTTGAATGCTAAGTTTTCTGTTTAATATATGATCTAAATATTCAGAATGACATGATTTTTGTATTTGTAAATGTCTAAGCTCTAGGATTTTTGCTTCATCAATATAAATTATCTGATGAGTTTGTTGTGAAGGCTCCAGTAACCAGTGTGGTCAAAAACATTTCTTAAATTCTAAATTTAAAAACTAATCATTTTTAGCCTTTTATTATATCAGTTCTTGTCTCTTAACAGTAATTAAACTAAAATAAATACTATTTTTAAACATTTCACTCACATTGTAAATAATGTTAACATAGTTCACAAAGAGACTAATCATTTCAAAGTCACCATATTTGATGATCTTAGTGTGACGAATGTAGAGAATATAAGAACCTTATACTCAATAATAGTTTCGGTTAAATTAAATTAAATCATATATCTGGATTTCTAATTTGGAGGTAAATCACATGGAAATAGGAAAATAAAAAGAAAAATAATTACTTTGGGATTATTTTCTTCTTAAAATTATTTTTTTATTGTGAAAATACCGTACAGAGGGGTTACAATTACATGGGCAAGGTAATGAGTACATTTCTTATCAAGCATTGTTGCCTCCTCTTTTGTTTTCCCTTCCCATACCTTCCCATTTCCACCCCCCAGCCAAAGTTGTAAAGTTCGTTTTTCGACATAATGACTTGTCCATCTCATTGTTGCAATCAGTCCACCTGTATCCCTAATATTATGAAGCAAAAATATCTCTAAGAAATATACTTTTCAATGAAGTGTTTCAATACTTGGGTAAAGGGAATTATGCTCTAATATAAAATTTATCTCAAATTAGAAATTCTGCAACTAATCTAATGTATGTTTTCCTACACAAAATGCTGTGTCTTCTATTCTTGTCATTTGATGTAAATTATATATTTCATTTGTGACATGTTCCCTACTTACATTTATTACAAACTTCTATAATTTTACAAATCATGCATGTACCCATTAATTTATGTAATTTAATATTCAAACAAAATTATCTTTTTTCCTGTCTCCCACAGGGAAGGATGAGGTGCTGCAGTATATTAAATGAAAGCACTCTAAAAGAGAGTCTGTATGGAATGGAAATTTGAAACATGAGGATGG
The DNA here is from genome assembly GCF_019054845.1 of Dipodomys spectabilis. Lineage (NCBI taxonomy): Eukaryota > Metazoa > Chordata > Mammalia > Rodentia > Heteromyidae > Dipodomys > Dipodomys spectabilis. The sequence continues at coordinate 898,107 of NW_024871131.1, read as the reverse complement.
GATCATGAGCATTTTCTATTTTGCTGAACAGTACAGTACTTTCCTACAGTACTTTCCTACCATTTGATCACACAGGGAAAGCCACAAAATTTGAAGTTCATATGAACGAATTACATTCCTAAAAGATGTGGCAAACTGCTCAAAAGTTCGATCTTATCACTAGTACTTTGTGCTTGCTGGCTGATCTATTTCTCCATCATATGTTTCATATTATTAAGCACATTAATAATTTAGCTGTCACTACATTTCAAGAGACTCCTGAAATCACATCTATTGCTGTGTAACATTCAGAAGAGAGGAATAAGTTTAAACTGATCTCTGATTCCTCTCTTTGGCCTTCAATATGCTAATTAATTTTCAAAACAATCGCGTTAGATATTAGTTTATTTTCCCTATTTAATTAGAGATTAAGCAATTGTTTTTCGCAGTAAAAAGTGATGACAATGGTATCAGAGCTCTGATATGAGCACCCCCTCCCTAATAAGTAATGCTCTATTGTCTATAAATATGGAAGCCACACTAAAATTCTCTCTCTCTCACTCTCTCTCTCCACACACACACACACACACACACACACACACACACACACACACACACACACACACACACACACACACACACACACACACATGCAAACACACACAGCTGCTACCCAGAAACATCAGAGATCAGTTCCATTCCTTTGTAATTATAGTTGATTGGTGTTTTCTACATTGATTTTTCTTTGTTTCAGGATCTTGCCTGGACCTGTATGTTTCCCTGAGATCAAGTCCCTTCTTCTTAGTATAGTGGGTGTCTTTGTATGCGTCAGGCCAATTAACAGTAACCTGAATACAATACCTACAATCTTGACATTCAAGTCAAACTCCATGAATTAATATTATTCCAAAATTCTAAAATGTATTGGATCTAGAGACCAAAAAAAATCCACCTTGTTATTTTAGTAGGAATTGACATCATGAAATAGAAGAATATTGATCAGGAACTGAGGTAAGAGGACGGGAGTATGTGGAAAAATGCCGAATATTGTATGTGAGTTAGAAATACAGAATTACCTTCTATGGGCCCATTATTGAAAACTTGCCATCTTATATTGAAAGCTCAATTTACATATACAGTTTTCCAGTTACTTTGCTTACCTATCATTTCTGAACATAAATCCTCTTATGAATTTTTATAGTATCTTTGAATATATCACATGATTTGCAGGTACTTATCATCTTAAGGAAAGACAGTCTACTTCTACATCTTACATTCTGTGTCAAACCCTTATTTTTATTTCCCTGTTTGCTGAAAAAATGTATTCCTGGAAACAGGATATTGTCAGCAAATCTGGGTATAATTTTCATTTTGTAAACTTCAAATATAATGTAAACTTTGTATTGACTAGTCATTGTCTAATAATAAGTGATATTCATGAACACAATCTTTTGGTGCCTTTAAGTCAATTGAGAATTCGTGTGGTAGTCCTTGAGTCTAATTGTCTTAACCATTATATTATTTATATATGAACATGTGCATTGCACTTTTATATTTTTATATGTAAAATAGTTTCCAGGGGTTTATGTTAAAGTGATAATGGAGGGGGGGTGGCTTCCAGTTCCAAACCTTATATTTCATTAAAAGTACTAGACACATGATGTTTACTGGAGCAATATAAAAGATGAGAACATATTTCTAAAGAGAATGCATTTATTGTTTAAAACATATAATAGAGTAAAATAGGTTTCTTGCTTGAGACTGCATAAATTACATATGAATGTAGATCAAGATGAGGCTCAGAGATAAATTCGTATTTATATTACTGAGATTTATAACACAATATAAGAAATATAGGTATTTTAAGGAATTGGTCATTCAAAGATATGTAATGGATGAAGAATGGAATTGAAAATAGCAGAGGAAAACAATTCAACATGCAGGTATTATGATTTTCTAATATTAATATGAAAGAAATGGAGCTTTTGCCTTTCTGAAGAAGAATGTTTAGCCAGTAATTTCAATATAAGGCATAAGTTGCTATGAGTCTAAAGTCTTTTCCTCCAGGATATTCCCCAGTACTATACTCGTCCTCTGTAGAGTAAGAAGTAATTATTTTCATTAGCTTTGCTTAATACTAATTTACTTGTAGCAAATAGGTTAAAATGTCTTCTCTATTTCTCTTAATGTAATAACAAATATTTCTCTATTTCTGTCTCTTCATAGAAGCCTGAAATAACTACTTCAAAATAACACAAGCAGAAAATCAAAAATAACCTGATACAACCATCACAAATCCCAAATTATATGAAAAAATCAACAATATATAAAATAAATCTGAGGAAGAGGAAAAACAATGGCAGAATAAAAACAGAAAATTTCCCTAACTCTCTCTAATGAACCAGAGATTTAGAGTCCTTGCCAGTACTCCACTTCTAGAGGGTCACACCAAGATAGCTATAATTATAGATATAAAGCTATAATTATAGATATAATTATAGACATAAAATTTATAAGAAGATTTTATACTATCTTCACTAGAAAACAGAAATCTTTGAAAACGTGCCCAGCCAGGCAGGTGACTGCTGTGACTCTATTGGCCAACATATTCAAAAGCACATCTGCAGTGTAGAAATAAAAGGGCACATAGAAAAAAGTAGGAACAGAAATGTACATCAGAGAAAGCCACATGCATACACAGAGACAATTCAACATACCATTGGACAGTCCGAACTGTCACTGGAAGCATAAGTATTAACATCACAACATCTCACCACAAGTGATTTATACTTCTACACTTAATTGTATAGACAAAAACCTAATTTCAGAAAAAAAAATCAAAACAGAAGACCAAACCAACACCTGGCAAATCAACCAAGAACATAGAGAATCAATTATTAACATCATAGTTTCCCCAAGAGAAAACCTCCAAATGGACACAACCAATCAGAAAAAAAATACAAGAAAAATTATGTCAGGGTACTTCAATTCACAGAGTAAATAACCAGGCATTAGAACAGACAATCAAGGACCTAGAAGATAGTTATCAAAATACATTTCAAATGCTGCTGAAAATGTGATTAATGAAAAGATAGAAAACCTCTACAAGGAAATTTGTGAACCAGATGAGACCAAACAAAGATTAGCAAAATAATTCATGGTGATAAGAAACAAAGATAAATAAATTCTGAGAAGTAAAGGGAGTCCAAGGAAAAAATGGATGCCTAGTTAAAAGATATGAGACAAGACACAGCTAAAAAAACAACCTTTGAAACCTCCCCACCCAAAGAAAAAATGTACAGAAATTCCATACAAGACCTAAAACTAATCTTTAATAAAGAGATAGAAGCCCTAAAAAAGGACCAATTAGAAGTCAGGGAAATCAAAAACAAAATAGAAAGTCTCCACATAAATGACATGGAAGATAATCTCAGGGTCAAAGACAAAATAGGTTTAACAGGAAAGAGGAAATTATAATTTAGAACAAATACAAGAAATAAGAAATGATATTGCCAGAAGTACAAGACTCATTTAGAAATAAAATTTTGGGTAGATAGGTATCAAGAATGAGAAGAGCAGGAAACTAAATGGATGGGAAACATATTACAGAAATATAGCAGAGAACATGCCGAACATCCAGAGAGATAGGCTCATTCAGAAAAGAGAAAACTTTAGTACACCAAACAGAGAAGTCTAGAACTGAATAATCAACCACTACATTATAATCCATTAGAAGATCATTAAAGATCAAGGAAAGGATTCTTAAAGCTGCTACAGAGAAAAGACTGATTATTTATAAAAGATATACAGTGTGATAAATTACAGGTATTTTAGCTGATATGGCAAAAAGGAGAGCCTGGCATGATATATGACAAACATTAAAGGTAAACAACTACCAATCGTTAATACGGGCCCAAGCCAAACTTCTTTGCATTTAAAGGAAATATAAAAATATTTCATTACAAAACAACTTAAAGCAATGTATCTCCACCAAATCAGCAGGATAGAAGTTAATCAAATATATCCTACATAGAGAAGATCAAGAAGAACAGCAACTGATTATGGAAAATGCTCCCTATCAGAGAACAAAGTAAGTAGATTAAGAGTAGATGAGGCACAGCTCCTAACAGCAAATGTATAACATAGCTGGACTTATCAGGAAATTCTCAGTCTTAACTCTACATCAGTGGACTTAAATTTCCAAATAGAAGACGTAGATTAAATAGTGGTATCAAAAAACACGTCACATCCATCTAGCATCTACAAGAGACATATTTTATTGACAAAAACAAACACATACTCAAACTGAAAGGCTGGAAGGAAAATTTTCAAGCAAATGGACACCATAAACAGGCTGCAGTAGAATTACTAACATAAGATAAAATAGAATTAAATTAAAATTAGTACAAAGAGACATTACATATTGATAAACACAACGCTCAATTAGGAGGATATAACATGTCTAAATATCAATAGCTTGAATCCTGGAGCATTCCACATCATCAACAAATACTACTTAACCTAAAAACACATCTCAACACATCATTGTCATCCATGAATGACCCATTCAGGCAAAACTCAACCAAGAAACTACAGACTTAAATAACTACATTGACCACCTAGCCCTAACAGACATCTACGGAATATACATTCATCATCAGAATACACATTCTTCACAGCAGCTCATGGAAGATTATCCAAAATAGAACATATCCTATGTCACTCAGAAATTTTGTCCAAATTGAAAGAAAAATTACTTGAATTCCCATATCTTGTCAGACTGTAACAGAATAAACTTAGAATTAAACAGCTAAAGCAAAAAAAAAAAAAAAACATTGTAAAACCCATGAAGACTGAATAACACGTTGTTGAATGACCAGTGGGACACTGAAGGGATTAGAAAAATACTGAAAGTTTCTGGAATTTAACAAAAATGAACACATACAATACTAGTTTCTCTGGGACACAGGAAATGCAGTAGTTAGAGGAAAATTTATAGCTCTGAGTGCCTACTTCAAGCAATTGGGGAAATCTCAAATAAATATTTTAATGATGTACCTCAAACTCCTTGAAAACAGGAGCAAGCCCTAACCCAAAGCAGTAGACAGAAACAAATTTTAAAAAATCAGAAATAAATAAAGACAAAATAAAATATTGAAAGAATAAAAAAAACCAGAGTTGCTTTTTTAAATAAATTAACAGACTTGACACAACCATACCAAGTCTGAGTAAGAAGAGAACTTATATAGATAAGTAAATAAAAAGCCAGCAGATTGGGAGAAGATCTTTACTTGCTCTGCAACACACTATGGCCTCATATCTCAAATATATTTAGAGCCCCAGAAGTTAAATCCCCCAAATAAAAACATATCCGCAAAGAAATAACAACTCTTTTCATAAGTGGGCTAAAGATTTAAGGAGAGACTTCTCTGAAGAAGAAATATGCATGGCCAATAAACGCATGAAGAAATATGCAACATTTCTGGCCATAAAAGAAGTGTGAATCAAAGCAACATTGAGCTTCCACCTCACCCCAGTTAGAGTGACCATTATGAAGAAAACTAAAAATAACAGATGCTGGCCAAAAAGGAACATTACTACAGTATTGGTGAAAATGTAAACTTGTTCAAATACTCTGTAAAGAAGTATGGAGGTTCCTCAATAGAGCTCCCTTATGAGCCAGCAATGAGGGAATCAAGAAAATGTCATATATGTTCACAACAAAACTCTATGCTTCCATCAGAATGAATGACATTGCCCCATTTGTAAGGAAATGGAATCACTTCGAAAATATAATAAGTCAAACAAGCAAGACTCAAAGAATCATAGGCCACCGATTTTCACTCCTTTGGAAACAATAGAATATGTCTACAATATTCACAATAGCTCAAAAGCAATATGCATATCACCATATAAAATAATGCTTATCGAAATGAGTTCCAAGAAATGGATACAAGATGATTGTATAGTGAGCTGTTTTGGGTTATTTGTATTTAGTTTTTACCCTTTGGTTTATTGCTTGTACTCACTATTTTTTATTTCTGTACACTTTGTTTTATACATGTTTATCTGATTTGGAGAAAGGGAAGAAAAATCACAGAAATGGTGGCACAAAGATTAACCAAAGCAAAAGTGATATACACTAGACACTATGTTAGAAATTAACTTTACAACTTTGGGGGAGTGGGATGTCAGGGTTGGAGGAAGCAAGAAAAAATGGGGAAGGGTTAACACTTTAAAATTGTACTCATTACTTATGTAACTGTAATGACCCCTCTGTATATCAATTTCATAATAAAAAAAATAAGAAGACTCACTCAAATAGAGAAAATTAGAGACAAAATGAGACAACACAACAGAAATAAGCAAAATTGAGAATGTTATAAGAGAAGACTTTGAAAACCTTATGCCAATAATCTCGAGAATCCTGGAGAAATTGATGCTTTCCTATACTGAATCTGAAGCAAGAAGTAACACATAAGAAGTAATGAATATTAAATGTCAATAAAACACTTCCCTTTCCAGAAAAAGCTAGGATTCAATGAATTTACCATGAAATTAAGGCCTGCAAAGAACTTACAATATACAGGTCTAATTCTTCAATGGAATGGAAAGGGAAAGGGAATTATCAAACACATTCTATGAAGATAGAATTACACACTTCCCCAAATCACATAGGGACTCACCAAAGAAAGAGAACTCTTTGATAAGCATTAAAACAGAACTTCTTAATAAAATTCTCACCAGCCAATTTCAGTAACTAACAAAAAATACATATAGTATGATCAAATAGGGTTCATCCTAAGATACAATTTGATTCAATATTTTTGTCAATAACCATAGCACAAACCATCAGCAGAAGCAGGGGTGAGAAACACATGATCATCTATATGGATATAGAAATAGCTTTAAAAACCTCCAATACCCCTTTATGATTAAAAAAGTCTGAGAAGCTAGGGATGCATGGAACACTCCTCAATATAATACAGAGTATGGTTATGATAGAGATAATTAGCCTTTACCTAACGGTGGAAGCATTAAGACAAAATCACGAATGAGAGAAGGATGTTCGCTCTCTACTACTCGTCAAAATGGTAGTGGACTTTCTAGCAAGAGCAATTGGAAAGAGAAAAAAAGGGGATACAAATAGGGAAGAAGTAAAACTATCCCTTTTTACAGATGAAATGATCCTGTATTTAGAAGTGCTTATAGCTTCCTCCCTCAAGTTAGTAAAGGTGATGCTAACCTTGAGTTATGTAGCACGGTATAAAACTCACAAGAATCAGTTTTTCTGTGTTACCAACAATGGGAAGAACCAACCTGAAATCCAAAATACAACCTCATATGTATTAGCCTCAAAATCAAATCAAATCTAATCTAAACTAAACTAAACAACAATAAAACTAGGAATTAATTAATTTAACTAAAAATGTGAAGGGACTCTACTGTGAAAACATTCAAATCTAAAACGGGAAATTGAAGGAGATTCAAGGATATGGAAAATCTTTCAATGTTCCTGGTTGGAGGAATTAAAGTGGCAAAAACTGCAATACTGCCCCAAACAATTGACCATGCGATACTCATCAAAATCCTAACAATATTCTTCAATGCAGTAAAGAAAGCAATCCAAATTTAATATGGAATTACAAAAGTACACATGAAACAGAAGACATAGAAATGAACTCATGGGCCGATAATCATCACACACACACACACACATGTACATGTGCGCGCGCGCAAGCGCACACTGGAATTCTATTCACCCATCAGAAAGGATGACTTTTCACCAGTATTAAGGAAAATGAAAGGCTTGGGAAAATTATACTAAGAGAAAAGAGAAAGGAATGCAGACTCTGAGCAATATAGATTTCATGGATTCATTCATGGTAGCTAGAAGGTGCCCACAAATCTACAAGTAAACATGACAGATTCTACCTCATCCTAATTAGAATGGCCATTATCAAGAAAACTAGCAATAGAAAATGCTGGCATGGATGTAACCAATTGGGAACTCTATTACACTGTTGGTGGGAAACTAAACTTGTTCAACCACTGTGGAATGCAGTACGGAGTTTCCTGAAAAGACTAAACATTGATCTCCCTTTAGACCCAGTAATTACCCTCATTGGCAGTAATCCAATAAATAACAAACAAGCTCACATGAAAACTACCAGCATAACCAAGTTCTGGGCCCAGGCCCAGAGATCAAGGACTGGAAAAAAAACCTTACAACTGCTGGTATTTGTTTCCGCAAATATGAACCTTTTGACATAGGATAGCAAATCATTCTATTTGCAGTAGCTAGAATAGGACTTAAATGTAGTGGTTGACAAAATGGCTTCTTTGTTGAATGTTAGTAAATGATGTAGGCAGTCCAAGAAAAGGGAGATTTTTGTTGTTGGCCGAGGGGCTTGGAGTATGGACTTGGACACTGTCCCTGAGCTCTTCAAGTCAAGGTGAGTGCTCCACCTCTTGAGCCACAGTGCCACTTCTGGTTTTCTGGTGGTTAAATGGAGGTAAGAGTCTCAGGAACTTTCCTGCCTAGGTTGGCTTTGAACCGCCGTCCTCAGATCTCAGCTTCCTGAGTAGGTAAGATTACAGCTGTGAGCCACTGGCACCAGGCTAAAAATGGGGGATTTTTAGAAAAGAAAATCGACCTCATCACCTGTGTCTAAACCTCAGATATCACTATTAGAACACTTCACCCTCTACTCATTTCATCAGACATTTGTAAATTTTCTCTTTTCCTTCATGTGGGAATACTGCGGTCAGTATTAACTCAGCTGTGGGACTGGATCAATTATATGGTATTTGCTAGCACCTAAATCAAGAACTCTTAGATCAAAACAAATGAAGCTCTCATTTGGAATAATTATTTACTCTTGTTTTTAATTTAATTTTATTTTATTTGAGAACATACTGTACAGAGATACTCTTTTATTACAAATCTGTGCTTGATTACTTCCTAATGTGATGTTGGACCTCCTAACAGAGTGATGGCATTTTCTTTCTCTTCAGCCTTCTTCCACATGTCGTCAAATATTTAAGAATTCAAATATTTCCATTGATAATTCATTAAGCTGACCTCTAAGAAAATGTGCATTTCTGGAATTTGGTCTGCTGTCTTGTTCTTATATGTGCAGGCTTACTATGATTTATTTGTTCTGCAAGGAATTTTATTTTCCAATTTTTGTGTGACCAATTTTAGTCTCTCTGATCAGTCTTCCTGACCCTCTCTCTGGGGTCTCATTTCAGTCTGCCTCATAAAAAATATATTAGTTATCATCTAAATAACTCTCAGCTTCTCTTTTATTGCCTGATTTTAAGTAGGCTGTGATAGCAGACCTGACTGGCTGTACTAACTGGAATTTTTTTGTTTGTTTGATTGTTTGATTTGTGTGTATGTGTGTGTGTGTGTTTAGTTTTAGAGGTCTAGGATTACTATTCAAGGTATTAGCGTCTCTGGGCCCCAGTGATTCCCTGGCCTAGAGTCAATTGGTTTTTCCCTGGAAGATACAAAGAACTGGTGACTAAATTCCTGTTAAATTGTCTCAAAATGAGGCAATCTGGCATCTTTACAAAGCCATGAATAACTCTGTAGTAATACACTTACAGAAATGGTCTATCAAGATGGCTTTTCAAGGTTGACTGTGAAAAATGTTCATTTTCAAGTAACCACCATAAAGCAGATCACAAGCCTGGAAGCAGACTTTTGGAAGGGAGGTTCCACATCCTTCCTTCTCTTATGATAGATCAAACCATAATATTCTGCAGTTGTGGCCAGCCTGGAGCACATTTTCCCAAGGATATTCTGTAGTGTAAAAGAGGACCAGCTATCAAAATAAAGGTGAAAATACTTTTCTACTTCAGACTGATTTATCTTGCTTATATCTGTTGTTATTTCCATTACTTCTAACACATGGATAAATTATATTAGTATTAGACAACTGGCAAAGGATTAATGGCAAAGAATTACTTTCATAATACCAACATAATACACTTAACCCAGTTATGGAAAATTAAATTTAACTGTAGAAACAATATCAGGAATATAAAATAAGCCTCAATATGCATAATCTGGCCTACATACACCATCATCTAATCAGAAATTCAGTCTCTCTATAAATATTTATTTGGTACAAAATCATAAAAATTTAATTAATGAATATGACTTTGAAGTATCATCTGAAGTACTCCTCATGCATATAATTGTATATACTTGTATAGATGTCACCTAGACAGAAATATAACATTCATGTAGAAATCAAATTTCCACAACTTAAACTTGATGAGAGGGGTAATTCCCTCGTGTATTGTGTGGTGTGAATTTTACCACAGTTCTGAATCCTTCCACCTAAAACCGAGTCATGTAAAATAATTTATTATTTGATGTTAAGATGAGTGTTAAGTGTAGAATACACTTTGAATTATTACATTAATTCACAGAAATAAAACAATAATGATAAATTATTTGTTTAAATTCTAATGTTTCTCAGTTTTACAATTCATGAATTATATCATTGACAGAGAGTCCGGGACGAAGGAGCCAGACGCAGCGGGTGAGAGGATTCTACTCAACACCAGCAAGAACCGACAAGGAGCAGACATCTTCATACTGCAGTTTGCAGACCAGAGACGACCCAGGATCCAAGACTCGGCGTGAGTAGAAGCCCAACATCCTCACTCCTTCTCCGGGAGCAGAGGAGGGAAGGCCACCCCTCCCCACCCAGCACCGGTGATATCCATCTTGGATACCGACAAAGCTCGGAGGAGCTGCTAGCTCCAACTCAGGCCTTGGAATAAAACGAGTCATATAACAGGTCACAAGAACTTAACGGCAAAGTGACCTGCCAGACTCAGCTCCATCCAGGGAAAAGACACCCAGCTCAGGCACCAGCCATTGGAGTGGCTTTCCTCACTGGGTAACCAGAGCCAGAGGCTGCCCCTCCATCTAGCAGCCTCCACAATCAATTGAAAAACAGAAACCCTGAGAATGGCTCCAGGGTGGGCTCTGTGAATTTTTCACAAAATAGCCCCAGGGAAAAGCTACTGTTTGTTGAAAGGCCTCAACTCTACCAGAACCTAGCCTCATCACCCCTCTTTTGTGATTCTTAAAGCAGATCACCCTCCCATTAAACTAACCTGGGAGGGGGAATCTCAAAATCTTGGGTAAAGCAGAGCATTTTTCTGCCTGTTTGAACAAACTGACTCAAGAAACCAATCAAGCCACAGGACCTCAAGCTGACCAGAGACTCCAACAAGAGGCTGGGTACAGACAAAAGGGAGATACAGGATTCTTCCCACCCCTCCCAAAAAAATCAAAAAAAAAAAAAATCAAAGAACTTTTTTTTTCTTCTTTTCTTTTTTCTTTTTTTTTTTTTTTTTTTTTGGTACCTTATATACATAAAAAATTTTTTTTTCCTTTTCTAAAACTTTTATTAATCTTTAATTTTTGCCTTTTTTGAAAAAATAATTGTTTTCCAGTAACTTTTTTTTCCCTCTTATAATTTTTATTTTAGGAATACGTGAATGTACGTTTTCCTTTCTTTTCTTGTCTTCTCTCTCTTTTTCTTTCTTTCTTATCTTTTTGTTTTTTGTCTAGCTCTACTGAACTTCTGATCTTTTTTTGTTCTCCCTTTCTTATCCTTTTCACCTTTTCCTTTCTTTTGTTCCTCTGTATGTGACTTAACTCTTGCCCTGCACATCATCAGATAAACCCATAGTTAACTAGTAGACCCTATCCCCCATTGTGTACACACTTAATCCACAAATTTATTACTCAATCCAAAACCTCTGAGACTTAAATTCCTTAATAGCAGTATTACCTCTTTATATCTATATAATATTTTAAGCATTTTTTAAGTTTTTCACATCTCCTCTATCTCCCTCCTGTTTTCTCATTATATTCACATTCCTCACTAAATAGATGGTCTTTCAATCTCCATGACTATATTAATTTTTACGTTTCTAATTTTTTTTCTGGTCTCTTTTCATTTCCCTTTCCCTTTCTTCTCTCCCTCTCTACTTGCATCCTACCCAACCTATTTCCTGCATTGAGATTAGGACATAGTTAACTCTCCCTGTGCCTCCCCACACCAATCTATTCCTAATTTTTACCCACATCTCTCCCTAACCCTAAAAATTTCTGGTTTTCCAAATTCTTCTCTGCGGTTCGAAGCCCATTAACATATAGTTGTTTGATGTTGAATAGATGTATCTGTTGAACTAGATTGTATTTGTAGACTATTGACTGTATAAATGCAAACGTTGGTTGATGGTTGCCTTAAGATAGTGTTCTAGCACAAAACTGGTGCTATTTTCATCTCAAATGGGCAGAGTAAGCCGGAAAAACACAAGAAAAATGGCAAATCCGGGTATCTCAATTCCCAATCTTGATAATCAGGGGTCAGATCAGATAATGAACAATCCAGAGGAGAGTTCCCAAATAGCTCTACAAACACTGGTGGCAAACATGATAAATGAGAAGTTTGACAATTTACAAAGGACTCTGTATGAGCGTGATGGGGAGAGAGAGGAGGCATCCCAAAAGTTTATACAGGAATATCATAAGCGTGAGGAAGCTACTCAAAAACTGTGGTTGCAATGTTGTGGTTAGGGTATCAAAGGCAACTGTGTTTTAAAGTATTATTCCATTATTTCTACCTCAGTGTTTGGTAGAGTTGGACCTAAAGCTTTACCATTTGTAGATTTACAGCCTAGAGGCAAGATGAAACACTGTGATTAAACCATTACCAATTTAAGGCCTAATATCAAGGAGAAACATATAGACTTCTCTTGTACCTATGAAAATATTTGGTGAAAGAAAGCCAGTAGTGTAAATTCCTGCCTGGTTGGATGGTAGCCTGGCCAGGACATTAGGTAATCATGCATATGAATTTATTTTCACCTTCTTGGCTTTAGCTACTTTTAAAATGTTAGATATAACAAACAATTATATTTTGATAAAATACCTTCTAGTCTAAACGATTCTGTCTTAACTGTTCATTTCTCTATAATCCCTCTTAACTAAGATTAGTTTTGTTCCAAAAAGGAAATCTATGCTGTCAGGGTAAGATATCCTGGTTGGTCTGTTGCTACATGGAAGAAGAGTGAAGGGTCAGGTAGACATTTGTGCCAGTAAGACCTCATTTAGGAAATTTTAAGCTGCAGAGGTTTAGAAGTAGCTCTTAAGCAAGGCTTATTTTGAATCCATTAGCTCCACAAAGCTAACTCAGTTGATAAATAAGTACTTGAAAAGCCATCACCTTTGGATCTAGCTATAAAGGCTTCAAAGTATGATCAAATTTAATTGAAAAAGACTTAAAATAGTCATTGCAAAAAAAAATTGCAAATGTGAGCAATCGACCAAACAATGTAAGTTTTCCAACATACACAGAATTTTAGAGAATTAAGATCAATAGCATTTTGGGAACAATAAGTTTTCCTGGTTACAAACAGTCAACCAAGGATATATGCCTTTATAAAGACTGCATCATTAACTATGTAAATTTACAGGATATGACATGCTTCAGCAGCACGTTTACCCAAATTACAACAATACAGAGATTAACATGGCACTTGTACAAGGATGATATGAAAATTTGTGAAGTATGCCATATTTTTCATTCTTCAGATGCAAGAAATGAAAAACAGTTATTAAAAATGATTACAAAAATAAAAATGTAACAATACATGTAATTAATTGAACTAAAAGTTAGTTTGACATCAGTGTATTAAATCCTCACCTTAGAAAGGCTTTACATAGCATAATCTTTACAAAACGTTTGAAATTAGATAACATCGTCATTTTATTCCAAAGAAATAACATACTATAAGGACCTAGGAAAAAAAGGAATGTTAAACTGTTTCTATATGGAATGCTATCTGAAATAACACATTTAAAAATGAACCTATATATTATAAAACAATGTAGAATTCAAACTATTATATCTAGGAGAGAATGAAATAGATTATGGATATTATACAAACAAAATACAGATTAGATTAAAATATACTTTTTTCAGAAAAAAACCAGAAATATCTTTAGTTTCTGTACTACACATTTCAACAGATAAGTTAAAATGAATTCTGATTTAAAAAACACAAACTCTGCAGAAATCATTATAGATGTATACAAACAAATCATGAATACATTTTGACATCAAAGTCAGGCAATTCACTTGAAGAATACCATGGAGTCCATGAATTTTTGAAGTAAGATATTGCTGCTGTTTGTATGGTGAAAATATTTTGTACGGACACAAGGATGGATTGGCATTTTTGAAATTTAAGAAACTTAACCAAACCATTATGACTTAGGAGAACAATTTTTACAGCTTTCCACAACTCCAAAAACGTAGTGATACATATTTATCCTTTTGGCAATATCAAATGCAGTTTCTTCAAAGTTCTTCAGACCTGGTTTGATAATTTGATAATATTCAATAGTAGGAGATCCAGCATATTTTTGCTATTTCTATTCCAAACAGCAAGATGCAAGGGGGTCAAGAGGACTTTAGTTTGGGCATTGCGATATGCATCATGATGAACTAAGAAAGAATCCAGTCTGGTATTATTCCACATATAAGCACTGTGTAGGGATGTCCAGCAATTCACAGTTATTGCATGAATATCTGCCTTGAGCAACCAACTCATGGATAATATCTAAGTGTCCACTGTAGGATTCCCGATGAAGAGAGGTATATTCATCATCATTCCTAGTATTCACATGAGTGGCCTTTTTGGAAAGTAGTCTCTGTACTGTAGTAAGCTGATTATTTTCAGCAGCCAATAGAATAATTTGCTTGAATACTTCTCCATTTTTTTCTGCGAATGATATCATTCCTCACTTTTTCATCTTGTGCCTTGTCTTCATCAGAATTGCCTAAGCAGAGACATTGAGTACCAGTGGGAATCAGGTGCACATATATTCCCCAATAGTTCACGTTGGTTGAACTGCTCAGAAAAATCCAGTGAATATTCTACATCTGTTATTTCACCATGATTTTTTTCTCTTTTTCCATTTTTACTATTCGAAATTATTCTAACTGGAGAGTAGAGAATTGATAGAGAGCAGAGGAAAGGTTTTCCTCCATGTAGAAAGGTACAGACTGAAAATGAGGACCAGTGGTGTCTTCATGTGCAGCTTATTCTAGGAACGAGAAAATATGAAATAAAGCCTTCTATGTAAATGATTTGGGGAATGGCAGAGCAAAAAGTGAAATGAAGCAACCAAAAATATAAAAGCAAAATAAATTAGGATAATTATGGAGCAGTCATATTATCTATGAGAACCATGAAAGGGAGAGAGGAAGAAAGAGACAGATGTGCAATGACCTAGCTAGTCACAAAATCCATGCCTCAGATCAATTTATAGTTCAAACAATTTTATTTTTTAAAAAAGATGGAAACAGAATTTATGTATTTACTTGAAATTAGTAAATACATTTTTAATAGCCTACATAAAGAGACATAGCTTTGACCAAATTACAGACAAGAATCTAAATCCCTGATAATTCTAGTAACAGAACTGACTGAAATCAGTTGAATATCACTTTTCCTGTAGAGTGAAGGAATAGGTCCAGGCTAGGAAAGCAGCTAGAGAAGGCAGACTGATTGTATCTGGAACAAAACTTTGTGGAAAATGGTATCAAGGATTAATTACTGGTGATCCACTTGCACTGGTAGTGTGAATCTGAAATATTGCTTGCTGATTATGAACTATTGCTTTAATCATTGTATGTTCCAAGAAGAAAAGGTGATTTAATTGATAGCAAAGGATTAGTAATACACTTTGACTTCTCATTAAGCACCTTCAACCATCAAAATCACATGAAGACAATAGACAGGCCTACTTTTTTAGATGAAAACAGGTGTCTTTAAAAATAAGGTAATTAAGTATTCCTACAAAAGACTTTTTTTTACTACTGTATTATACAGTTTTTTTCTAATGTTGGGTAACAAATAATGGATCTATTAGAAAACTCTTAAAGATCATATGTTCAATAGTGAGTTTTCTTATATTATATCATGGTATTTTTGCTCATGGTTTTAAGAAGAAATTTACTAGCTTAAATTTCTGACAGGACAATATCATCACTGTACAACTTGCTTCTATACTCTACGTTTTAAATTACTATATAAGTATGTGCATTAGATAGCTATAGAGGAAAATCTAGAAGCCACACTGGTGGCTCGTGTGTTTATCCTAGCTAATCAGAAAGATGAAATCTGAGGATTGTGATTTGAAACCAGACCAAGCAAAAAAAATTCCATTAGATTCTGATTTGAAAGTAACCAGCAAAAGCTAGAAATGGAGCTGTGCGACAAGCAGTAAAATTCTAGGCTTGAGAAAACTAAAACAAAAAAACAACAAATTCTGGGACAGAACCAGGCCCTGAATTCAAGGCTAGTATTAGCACAAAACAAATGAATGAATTAATTAATTAACATAAATTAAGTGGTCACATGTGGCGAGGCAAGTGGTGACTGGATTGTGTATTATTTTGTAATAAGGCAAATTAACGTTTGTCCAAATCACTAATATTTTATTTGTACTTTTTGTACTAAACCCTGAATTTAGCATGCATATATATGTGTGTACATGTGCACACATGTGTGTATGTGTATATGTGTGAGTGTGCTGTTGCAATGTTGCTTGCCAATGTGGAAAGGGTGAGGCTGAAAAGAGCTAGCTGTGTTGCAATGTTTTTATTTATCAGTGTTCTGTCATGTCATTTCTATGGAGCCACTCTTCTGTACATTTTATTTGTCAAATAATAACATCATCATAATCAAAGCATATACAACATTAAGTTAGATTAAAGAGACCAATTTCAGCTCTGATTATATGTTAGGTAAGAAGATGCAGATATAATTAGGTAGTAAGTTATTGCTGTAAGATGACTGTCAGTACAAAATATGTATTTGACCTCTTAAATTGGTTATACTTTTAAGATATAATCATGGAGTGAGTTTGACCTACTTGACCAAACAGGTATTACTCTCTGGTTATTCCTGTGAAACACAAGGTGGATAAATTCTATCCGGATTTTTGTTGAAAATAACTTTCTTTGTAACATCATATCTAATCTCACTAAGATAATCTACCCTGTATTTATTAAGTTTGAATATCTCATCATATGGACTGAAAATCAGTATTGTGGATATGCTTGTTAGATATACCTTTCAAAAACAAACAAAAAGCCTGTGTCACCTCCAGATTGTGGATTCATTTGAAGTTGTTTTGTACATGCAGTGGGATCTTCACTAATGGCCCTTTTTTGTGAGTAACTCTCATAACTTTAACAAATAAGGATTTTTGAATATTTTTTCCAATATAAATATCAACCCAGAGCTAGTCTTGCAATTTCTGAAAAGCCTTTGAATATTTTAGTATTATTTCACTTCATTGACTATAGGGCTAAATACATTTCTGAAATAAATATTAGTAACATCTGAAGATGTAAGTGGGTATATAGGGTTTTTTATGCATCATTTTATGAAAACCCGGTTTTTATGAAAGCAAATGAAATAGAATAAAAGAGTATAAGTAAATTTGGTAAGCTAATTATTATTATAACTTTGTTTTCTAGCAAGTTTTTTTAATGTAGATAATGCAGTTAAATTATTTTCTTTGTATATCTGTACTTCAGTTAGTTTTAGAATCTTTATAAGAATGAATTTGTGGAAAAAATAAATGTATTTGAAAATGATTAGGATTAATCTTGTGTTTTGTGTCCTACTTCCAAGAAAATGAGTTATTTTCAAGTGTTAATATTTTATGACTGAATCTTCAGTATCACAATAAATTTTGAAAAATATGCAGTAGTATTGATGTCTTTTTAAACCAATTGTATTCACAACTTGGAGAATCTTTAATTCATGCTTAGGTCTTGGTGTGTATTATTTTTAACCTCTCGTTCCTACCATTAATGATAGGTGAGACTGCATTTTGGAAAAATATTTATCTGAGGTCAAAGGTGATTTTTATATCAGTCTTGCTTGTTAATAGCATTTTAAAGTAGTACATTTCTCTCAAAATGTTGGGTATAAAAAGCAATCAAAATACCTCTAATAGTAAACAACTTAGGTGAGCTACAATGTGGAAATGATTGGTCCATAAGACCTGCAGTCTGTTTCCATCAGGAATTGGGGAGGTCATTCCTTCATTATGACTGTGTTAAAGAGAGATTGGGTCCCAAGGTAGTGCAGTGTTGTCATGGGATAGAATATGATTTCTACAATTTTGAGCTAGAAATCAGGAATGTTATAGTTTAGCAGTTCCTTTCACCAGGGAGGTATAAATTGATTATGAACTTAGAATTTTCATATTACAGTTACCTATTTCCTTTCCTTTTCTTTTTTGTTTTGTTTAGTCGTGGGGCTTGAACTCTAGGCTTGGGTACTGTCCCTGTGCTCTTCCTCTCAAGGTGATCACTGTATCGCTTGAGCTACAGTGAAACTTCTGGCTTATTAGTGGTTTATTATAGGTAAGAATCTCTCGAACTTTCCTGCCTAGGCTGGCTTTGAACCGCGTTCCTCAGATCTCACCCTCCTGAGTAGCTAGGGTTACAGGTAGACCCACCGGCATCAGGCTTATTTTCCTATTTTCTAACAAAGATAAAGTGAAATATTATTAGAATATGGACAATAATTCTGGGAAATTTTCCTAGAATTAGTAGACTACGTGCTGGTATTTTAGTCATAATTTAGAATGAAGTTATTTGATACGGTGGGAATGGGGCGCAGGCTAAGATTTACCATTTGTGCAATGTTGTACTAGTAATTCCAACTCTGAAGACTTCAATATCATCATCTGAGAATTAGAAATGGAAGTAGTTCTACTTTACGGGATTATTGTGAGGATTAAATTAGGTACCATAGATAACATACTTGGAAAAACGATCAGCATTTGATCCTTTCTACCTGTTTTTTTATCATTTGATGAATTCTAAATTTTTTACTGTAATTTTTATAATGTGTCTCTTTAGGATATGAACCTAAACAATAATCTAATACTACAGAGTTGAGGGAGATGAATTGCCCTCCTGAATAATTTACTTTTGGGTCAAATAAAAGGAGGCTTGCAAAAAGAGAATAGACTTTAGAGAAACATGATGAGTTGATGTAAATAGCTGCATAGCTGATTTTGTTAATTTGTGAACTAATTCAGGAAAACAGAGTACAAAAAGGTAAAAAAAATAAAGAAGGTCATATTGAAATACTCATTGGTGTGTTTGTGTGTTCACGTACACGTGGGTACGCACATGCACATATGCAGATGCTCATGCCTGTCTTCATCATTCCTGAAGTGTGATACTGCCTGGGCACTATCCCTAAGATTCTGTGCCCAAGGATAGTTGTCTACCACTATTCCATTCTGATTTTTTAGAGATAATCACATATATTTTCATGATTGGACTGGCTTTGAACAGTGGTCTTCAGATCTCAGCCTCCTGAGTAGGTAGCTAAGCTGATTCAGCCTCTGAGTTTCTAGTTAAAAATCTGAATGTCCTGTGTGCTTCACTGCTCTTTTATTCTTTTCCTGCGGTAATCAGAAGCGTAACTCATATATGTCTAATTGCTTTAAAAATAATGTTACTGCTTGGCACCAGGGCCTCCCATCTCTACTCTTAACTATTTAGGAGGCTTGAGAACAGATCCCAGGCCAAATTTTAGTGGACTTTCTTCTCAATCTATAGCTGGGTGCATTGGATCATTTCCACCATCCTGTACTATCTAAGAACTAAGATTGGAAGGACTGCAGGATCCTGACCAGCTAAGGTCGGAAGCTAGACAAGTTGGTGTACAACTATGATGCCATTGATGATTGGAAGTTTAAAAGGACAGATAAGGTGCATGTTCTTGTAGAAAGGGAATCACTATCCTAAAATTAACCACTGATATTATGCCAGCCTAACAAGAAAAATACCCAAAGTTGAAATCCCCACAATTTTCCACAATCAAAATAATTATATACATTAACATCCCAAAACTTAGTACAATGTGTCCTTTATTCTAATATCTTTATCAGATTATCATACGATGTGACAGAATAGTTCTACATTATATTATGATATATTTAAAAACACCTAGAAAATTCTTTCTCATTTATGAAGTGCAAAAGAATGGCAAATTACCTCATTTCTTACATATTTGAGTATCACTAAAAATTCTTCTAGAAAAAGTTCCGGGAAGATGGCAGAGGAGAAGCTGGAGGCTAAACAAGCTGTTGCATAGAAAGCAGTTTTATTGTTCCAGTGAACAGTCCTAAGCCAGAGAGTCACACCAAGTGTGCCATCACAGGAAGACAGTTAGTCCAGAGAGGGAAAATCCAGGCAAGGAGACAGATCTGAGCGCTTGCCAGTGGTGGTGGTTGCTGTGGCCAGCCTTAGATGCCGAACCTGCAACACAGAGAGCCCAGGACAAAGGCTCCAGACGCAGCAGGTGAGCGGATTCTACTCAACCCCAGCAAAAGCTAACTAGAAGCAGATATCTTCATCCTGCAGTTCACAGACAAGGGACAACCCAGGAACCAAGACTTGGTGTGAGTAGAAGCCTGACATCCTCATTCCTTCTCAGGGAACAGAGGAGGGAAAGCCACCCTTCCCCCCTCACTACCAGAGACCTTTGATACTGACAAAGGCCTGGCTGAGCAGCTAGCTCCAACTCAGGCCTTGGAAGAAAACAAGAGTCATGTAGCAAGTCACAGGAACCTAACCTGTCCTGCTAGGCTCAGCCCCACCCAGGGAAAAGTCACCCAGCCTGGGGAGAGCAAGGTCTGACAGCCCCAGGAGTAGATGTCTTCACTGGATAAACAGAGCCAGAGGCTGCCCCTCCCTACAGCAGACTTGACAATCAATTGAAATTCAGTAAACTTAAACCCTGAGAAAGGCTCCAGTCTGGGCTCTGTGAGTGTCTCACAAGCTAGCCCCTCAGGGAAAAGCTACTGTTTGCTGAAAGGCCTCAACTCTATCCAGAACCTAGCCTCATCACAGTATCTCCAAACTAGAGGAAACAGCCATCTCCCACTTTTTTGATACTCACAGCAGATCTCCCTCCCATTGAATAAGCCTGGGATGAGGATCACAAAATCCTGGGTAAAGCAGAGCATTTTTCTACCTGCTCAAACTAACCAACTTAAGAAACCAACGAAGCCACAGGAAAATCAAAGACCACAAAACGACCAAAGACTCCAACTAGAGACTGGTTAATGACACAAGGGAGATACAGGATCTTCCCATCCCCCCCCCCAAAAAAATCAAAGAACTCTTTTTTTAGTTTTTTATAAAAAAATTTTTCCTAAAACATTTTTTTAATTTTAATTTTTAACATTTAAAAAAATTTTGTTTTCTATTAACTTTTTTTTCTTCCTTTTATAATTTTTATTTTCGGGGTATAAGTGTGTGTGCTTTTTTCTTGTGTTTTTTCTTTTCTCTATAACTTTCTTTTGTTTAGCTCTACTAACCTTTGATCATTTTTTTTCTTTCCTTCTCATTCTTTTCACAATTTCTTTTCTTTTGTTCTTCTTTACGTGACTTAATTGCTATTCTGCTCATCCTCAGATATACCCATAGTTTATTATTAGACCTTATCACCCATTGTGTACCCACTTAATCCAGAAATTTATTACTCAATTCAAAACCAGCACTACTTCTTTATATCTATATAATATTTTAAGCATTTCTAATTTTAAGTTTTTCATATCTACTTTCTAGCCCTACCCTTATCTTATCCTATACAATTTCTTCTCTGAATATTATGTCTGCATTTTGCATAATTTTTAAGTTTTTAAGTGTTTCACTTTTTAATTTTTAATTTTTTTTCTTCTATTTTTTTCTTGTCTCATTTTTTCTATTTCTTTTCTTTTTTCTCTCTTTCTCTACTATCATTCTATTCAACCTATTTCCCGCTTTGAGATTAAGACTTAGTTAAGTTTACTCACACTCTGCCTTTCCACATCCCTGTATTCCTATTTTTACCCACATCTCTCCCTAAACCTGATAATTTCTGGTTTGCAAAATTCTTCTTTGTGGTTCGTAGCCCATTAATACATAGTTGTTTGATGTTGAATAGATATATCTGTTGAACTAAAGTGTATCTTCAGACTTTTACGATGCAACTACAGACTTTGTTTGATGCTTAACTTAAGATAGTGTTCTAGCACAAAACTGGTGTTAATTTCATCCCAAATGTGGAGGGCAAGCCAGAAAAACACAAGACAAATGGCAAGTTCGAGTATCCAAACCCACTCATGATACTCAGGGGACAGAACAGATAATGAATAATCCACTGGAGAGTTCCCAAAAAGCTCTACAATCACTACTGGAAAACATGGTAAATGAAAAGATTGAAAACCTAAAAAGGACACTGTATGAATGTGATAGGGAGAGAGAGAAGACAAACCAAAGGTCAATACAGGAATATCATGAGCGTGAGAAAGCTACTCAAAGATTGATACAAGAATTGTGTGAGCAGATAGAGAACACTCAAAGAGAAATAAAGAAATGGCATGAGCAGGCTGAGACCAGTCAAAGAGATAGACAGGATTTGGGGGAACTGGCCTAGGACAGACAAAGAGAAAGTCAGGAATGGCGTGAGCAGGCTAAAAATACTCAAAGAGAGCAACAGGAATCACATGAACGTGAGGAATCTAATCAAAGAGTAATTCAGAAATTGACAGAGCAGGATGAGAATACAAAAAGGCAATCATGGAATCCATAAACAGAGAGCTGAAAGAACTCAGGGAGTCCACAAAGAGAATGCTGAATGCAAACCAACAGAAGGAATGGGAGTCCAAGGAAACCATAACCAATCAACTAGGTGATTTGATAATAAAAACTGAACACCAAATTAAGGAAGTAAAGAAGTTCATACAAGATCTAAAACAAAGCTCCAACAAAGAATTTGAAGCCATCAAAGCCAACCAATTAGAAGGAAAAGAAATAAAAAACAAAGTAGAAAGTCTTGACAGTAGATTAGACCATGCAGAAGATTGAATCTCGGGGATTGAAGACAGCCTAGATATTATAGAGAAAGCACATACAACCACCCAAGAAAAATCCAAGAAATATGATAGATCTATTCAACATTTTGAAAACACCATCAGAAGGCCTAATCTGAGGATAATGGGTGCAGAGGAGCACCTAGAGACAGAAGTTAATGGTCTAGGAAATTTGTTTCACAGCATCCTAGCAGAGAACTTCCCAAACATGCAAAAAAGATAGGCCTATTCAAATACAACAAGCTTTTAGAACTCCAAATAGGCCAGACCAGAATAGGACATCCTATTGTCACATTATAATCCGCACAGGATCAATTCAGACCAATGAAAACATCCTTAAATCTGTCAAGGAGAAAAGATCAATCACCTATAAAGGGAAACCAATTACAATCACCTCAGATATCTCAGCAGAGACAATCAAAGCAAGAAAAGCCTGGAATGATGTATGCCATGCCCTAAAGACAAACAACAATGAACCAAAAGTACTGTACCCAGCTGTATTCTCCTTCATAACCAAAGGGCAACTAAATACCTTCCATAGCAATGAAAAATTGAAACAATATATCTCTACCTAACCAGCCCTACAAAAGATTCTTAAAGATGTCCTACACATAGAAAACCAACAAGACCACAATAGAGGCCAAGAAACTGCCCCCAAACTGAGAATCCAAGAACCATAGGAAGAACCTAGTTGCCGCAGCCCCCAAGAAAGTGGATAAAATGGCAGAAACTCCTAAGTACCACTCTGTCCTATCTCTTAACATTAATGGACTTAACTCTCCAATTAGCGACATACCCTGTCTAGCTGGATTAAAAAGATCCTTCTATCTGCTGCCTTCAGGAATCTTGCCCATAAAAACAAACACATTTTCAATGTGAAAGGTTAGAACAAAATGTACCAAGCAAATGGCCTCCATAAAAAAGCTGGAGTTGTAATCCTAATATCAGATGAAATAGATTTCATATTAAAATTAGTAAGAAGAAATAAAGAAGGTCTCTACATATTAATTAATGGATCTTTCCTTCAGGAGGATATTAAAATTCTAAACATCTATTCTCCAAACAACGGAGCACCCAAATTTATCCAAGAAGTATTACTTTCCCTCAAATATCAGATAGATCCAAAGACATTAATTGTTGGGGACTTTAACACGTCACTTTCCCACTAGATAGATCAACTTGGCAAAATCTCAACAGAGAAACCGAAGATATAAACAACTGCATAGATCCACTAGATTTAACAGACATCTACCGAATATCTCACCCAACAGATTCAGAATACACGTTTTTCTCAGCAGCACATGGAACATTTTCCAAAATATACCACATTGAAGGACACAAAGCAAACTTGTCCAAATTAAGAAACATTGAATTTATACCTTACATTCTCTCAGACCACAAGGGAGTAAAATTAGAACTCAACACCAAAAGCCACCAAAGAAATTCCTGTAACACATTGAGGCTGAACAACACACTGCTGAATCACGAGTGGGTCATGGAAGAGACTAGAAAGGAAATTCAAATGTTCATGATATTCAACAAAAATGAACACACAAACTACCAGCTCCTCTGGGACACAACAAAGCAGTACTCAGGGGTAAGTTTATAGCTCTGAGTTCCTACATGAACAAATTGGTGAGATCTGAAACCAACAAACTAATGAGGCATCTGAGCATCCTTGAAAATGAGCAGCAATATAAATCCCAAACCAGTAGATTGAAAGAAATAATTAAAATTAAATCAGAATTAAATGAATTAGAATCCAAAAAAACTATAGAAAGAATCAATCAAACAATGAGTTGGTTCTTCGAAAAAAACAAAATTGACAGACCCTTAGCTAATATTATCAGAAAAAGAAGAGAACACACCCAAATAAATAAACTTAGAGATGAGAATGGAAACATTACTCCACAAACAACCAAGATTCAGAACATTATAAGGAAATACTTCTGAAAACCTTATGCTAAGAAGTTTGAGAACATGACAGAAACGGACCTTTTCCTAACAAATATTGACATGCCGAAATTAACACAAGATGAGTTAAATCATCTAACAGGACCATATCAAGTATTGAAATAGAAACATCAATAAGAGACTCCCATCTATGAAAAACCAAGGACCAGATGGTTTAACAGCAGAATTCTACAAGGCCTTCAAAGCAGAGCTCACACCAATACACTTCCAACTCTTCAATGAAATTGAAAGAGAAAGTTCACTACCGAATTCATTCTATGAAGCCATCATAACCCTCATCCCAAAACCAGGCAGGGACTCATCAAGGAAAGAGAACTTTAGACCCATGACTTTGATGATCATTGATTCAAAACATGTCAAAAAATTTTGGCCAATCGACTTCAAAAGGTCATCCAAAAATCATACATGATGATCAAACAGGATTCATTTCAGGGAAGCAAAGCTGGTTCAATATGGGCAAGTCATTTAATATAATTAATCACATCAACAAGAGCAAGGATAAGAACCACATGGTTATTTCAATAGATGCAGAAAAATTATTTAACAAAATCCAACTTCCCATTATGATGAAGGTTCTGGAAAAATTAGGAATCCATGAAACATTCCTCAATACAATAAAGGCTGTATATGACAAACCTACAGCCAGCAATATACATAATGCTGAAAAACTAAAGCCATTTCCTCTTAATTCAGGAATGAGACAAGGATGCCCAGTCTCTCTACTGCTATTCAAGCTAGTATTTGAATGCCTAGATATAGTAATAAGACAAGATACAAACATAATGGGGATCCAAATAGGGAAAGAATTTAAACTCTCCTTCTTTGCAGTTGACATGATCTTTTATTTAAAGAATCACACAGAATCCACTCCCAAATTACTCAAAACTTTGGCAAAGTAGCAGAGTATAAATTTAAATCTCAAAAATCAATGGCATTTCTGTATGCCAACAATGAGAAAAGTGTGGCTGAAATTAGGAAAGCAATTCCATTCGTAATAGCCCACAAAAAAATAAAATATCTAGGAATTAACTTAACCAAAGAAGTGAAGGACCTCTATGATGAAAACCTTAAAAACTTGAAATAGGAATTCAAAACAGAACTTAGAAAGTGGCAAAAACGGAAGGACATGGGAAGATGGTGGAGGAGAAGCTGGAGGCAAAACAAGCTCTCACATAGAAAGCAGTTTTAGAGTTCCAGTGAACAGTCGCAAGCCAGAGAATCACACCAAGTGTGCCATCACAGGTCAGAGAGTTAGGCCAGAGAGGGAATATCCAGGCAAGGAGACAGATCTGAGCTCTTGCCAGCAGCTGCCGCTGTAGCATCTGCGACAGAGGTGGCTGTGGCGGCCACAGATGCCATACCTGAAACAGAGAGAGTCCAGGACAAAAGAACCATACGGAGCAAATTCTACTCAACACCAGCAAGAACCGACACAGAGCACACATCTTTATCCTCCAGTTCCCAGACCAGAGATGACCCAGGAACCAAGATGCGGCTTCAGTAGAAGCCTGACGTCCTCACTCCTTCTCAGGAAGCAGAGGAGGGAAGGCCACTCCTCCCCCCCCCCCCCCCAGTACCAGAGATCTCCATCTTGGATACCAACAAAGCTCCGAGGAGCTGCTAGCTCCAACTCAAGCCTTGGAATAAAACTAGGGTCATTTAGCAGGCCACAAGAACTTAATGGTGTGACCTGCCAGACTCAGCTCCACCCAGGGAAAAGTCACCCAGTTCAGGCGCCAGCCCTAGGAGTGGATTTCTTCATCGGGTAATCAGAGCCAGAGGCTGCCCCTCCCTTTAGCAGTCTCGACATCAGTAAACAGAAACCCTGAGAGTGGCTCCTGGCTGGGCTCTGTGAGTTTCTCACAAACTAGCCCCCAGGAAAAGCTACTGTTTGCTGAAAGACCTCAACTCTACCCAGAACCTGGTCTCATCATGGCATCTCCAAACTTGAGGAAAAAGCCATCACCGTCTTTTGTGATGCTCAAAGCAAATCCCCCTCCCATTGAACTAACTTGGGAGGAGGATCGAAAAATCCTGGGTAAAGCAGAGCATTTTTCTGCCTGTCCAAACAAACTGACTTAAGAAACCAACCAAGCCACAGGACCACAAACAGACCAGAGACTCCAACCACAGGATGATTACATGCACAAGGGAGATACATGATTTTTCCCAACCCTCCCCAAAAAATTAAAGAACTTTTTTTTCTTCTTCTTCTTTTTATACCTTTTACAAATTTGTTTTCTTTTCTAAAACATTTTCTAATTTTTAATTTTCACCTTTTTTGAAAAAAATTGTTTTCTAGTAACTTTTTTTCCTCCTTATAATCTTTATTTTAGGGGTACATATGTGTGTGCATTTTTCCTTCTTTTGTTTTTTTTCTTTAAAAAAAATTTCTTTTTGTTTTTTGCTTAGCTCAACTGAATTTCTGATCTTTTTTTTTTCTTTCTTCCTTATTCTTCTCACCTTTTTCTCTCTTTTGTTCTTCTTTATGAGACTAAATTGTTGTTCTGCAAATCCTCAGATAAACCCTAGTTGAATATTAGACCCTATCCCCCATTGTGTACACACTTAATCCACAAATTTATTACTCAATTCAAAACTTCTGAGACTTAAATTTCTTAATGGCAGTACTACCTCTTTATACCTATATAATATTTTAGGTATTTTTATTTTTAAGTTTTTCACATCTCGTTTATATCCCTCCTACTTCTCTCATTATATTAACGTTCTTTGAATAGTTTGTTCTCGATCTACATATTATTAATTTTTAATCTTCTATTTTTTCTGGTCTCTTTTTGTTCCCTTTCTTTTCCTTCTTGATTTCTCTCTCACTACTTTAATCCTATCCAAACGGTTTCCTGCTTTGAGACTAGGACTAGTTAAGTTAACTCTCCCTGTGCCTTCCCACATCACTCTATTCCTGTTTTTTACACATCTCTCCCTAACTCTAATAATTTCTGGTTTACCAAATTCTTCTTTGTGGTTTATAGCCCATTAATATATACTTGTTTGATGTTGAATAGAGGTATCTGTTGAACTAGATTGTATCTGCAGACTATTGACTGTGTATATACAGACTTTTATTGATGCTTGCCCTACGTAAGTGTTCTAGCACAAAACTGGTGTTACTTTCATTCCAAATGGGCAGAGTAAACCGGAAAACCACAAGAAAAATGGCAAGTCTGGGTATCTCCAATCCCACTCATGATAATCAGGGGACAGAACAGATAATGAATAATCCAGAGGAGATTTCCCAAATAGCTCTACAAACACTGCTGGCAAACATGATAAATGAAAAAATTGAAAACATACAAAGAACTCTGTATGAGCATGATAGGGAGAGAGAGGAGGCCAAAAAAGTTCAATGCAGGAAAACATTGAAAACATACAAAGGATTCTGTACGAGCGTGAGAGGGAGAGAGAGGAAGCAATCCAAAGGTTTATGGAGGAATATCATGAGCGTGAGGAAGCTACTCAAAACCTGATACAGGATTTGCATGAGCAGCTTGAGAATACTCAAAAAGAAAGGCAGGAATGGCATGAACAGGCTGACAACACTCAAAGAGAACTACAAGAATGGCATGAACGGGAGGAAGCTAAGCAGAGAGTAATATAGGAATTGAGAGAGGAGGATGAGAATACACAAAGATCACTAAAGGCATTCATGGGATCCATTAACAAAGAGCTGAAGGAAGTCAGGGAGACCACAAAGGGAATGCTGAATGGAACCCAACAGAAGGAATGGGAGTCCAAGGAAACCATAAAAAATCAATTAAATGATTTGAGAATAAACACTAAATACCAAATTAAGGAAGTAAAGAAGTCCGTACAAGATCTAAAACAAAGCTTCAACAAAGAATTTGAAGCCATTAAAGCTGAACAATTAGAAGGAAAAGAAATAAAAAACAAAGCAGAAAGTCTTGACAGCAGGTTACACCATGCAGAAGATCGAAACTCGGAGACTGAAGATAGCCTAGATATTATAGAGAAAGAGCATACAATCATCCAAGACAAGTCCAAGAAATATGAGAGATCTATCCAACACTTGGAAGACACCATCAGAAGGCCTAATCTAAGGATAATGCGTGTAGAGGAGCATCTAGAAACAGAAGTTAATGGTCTAGGAAATTTGTTTAACAGGATCCTAGCAGAGAACTTCCCAAACATGCAAAAAGATAGGCCTATTCAGATACAAGAAGCTTCTCGAACTCCAAATAGACCAGATCAGTATAGAATATCCCTCCGGCACATTATAATCCACACAGGACCAACTCAGACCAAAAAGCTGTGAAGGAGAATAGATTAATCACCTATAAATGGAAACCAATTAGAATCACCTCAGATTTCTCAGCAGAGACAATCAAAACAAGAAGAGCCTGGAATGATATATGCCATGCCCTAAAAACAAACAACTATCAACCAAGAATACTGTACCCAGCTAAACTCTCCTTGTTAAATGAAGACCAAGTAAAAACCTTCCATAGCAAAGAAAAATTGAAACAACACATCTCCACCAAACTAGCCCTACAAAAGATTCTTAAAGATGTCCTACACGTAGAAAACCAACAAGACCAAAATAAAGGCCAAGAAACTGCACCCAAACTGAGAATCCAAGAACCATAGGAAGAATCCAGTTTTTGCAACCCCCAAGAAAGTGGATAACATGGCAGGAACCCCCAAATACCTCTCAGTCATTTATCTTAACATTACTGGACTTAACTCTCCAATTAGGCGACATAGACTCTCTAGTTGGAATAAAAATCAAGGTTCTTTTATCTGCTGCCTTCAGGAGTCACATCTTCCCATAAAAACAAACACATTTCACTGTTAAAGGCTGGAGCAAAATCTACCAAGCAAACGGCCCCAATAAACAGGCAGGAGTTGCAATCCTAATATCAGATAAAATAGACTTCAAATGAAAATTTGTGAGAAGAGATAAAGAAGGTTGCTACATGCTAATTAAAGGATCTCTCCTTAAGGAGGATATTACAATTCTAAATATCTATTCGCCAAACAATTGAGCACCCAAATTTATCCAAGAAACACTACTTTCCCTCAAATCCCACATGGATCCAAAGACATTAATTGTTGGGGATTTTAACATACCACTCTCGCCACTAGATAGATCAACTCGGCAAAAACTCAACAGAGAAACTTCAGATCTAAACAGCTGCATAGATCAAGTAGATTTAACAGACATCTACTGAATATTTCCCCCTGCAGCATCAGAACACACGTTTTTCTCAGCACCTCATGTAACATTTTCTAAAATAGAGCACATTTTAGGCCACAAAGCAATCTTGTCCAAATTCAGAAACATTGAATTTATACCCTGCATTCTCTCTGAACACAAGGAATATAATTAGAACTCAAAACCAAAAGCCACCAAAGAAAGTCTGATAACACATGGAGGCTGAACAGCCCACTGATGAATCACGAGTGGGTCATGGAAGAGATTAGAAAGGAAATTCAAATGTTCATGCTATTCAACAAAAATGAGCACACAAATTACCAGCTCCTCTGGGACACAGCAAAGGCAGTACTCAGATGGATGTTTATACCTCTGAGCTCCTACATCAACAAATTGGAGAGATCAGAAATCAACAATTTAATGAGACATCTGAACCTACTTGAAAAAGAGCATCAAGAAAAACCGCAAACCAGTAGATGGAAAGAAATAATTAAAATTAAATCAGAATTAAATGAATTAGAATCCAAAGAAACTATAGAAAGAAAGAACAAAACGAAGAGTTGGTTCTTCGAAAAAATTAACAAAATTGACAAACCCTTAGTAAATCTTATCAGAAAAAGAAAAGAACACACCCAAATAAATAAACTTAGAGATGAGAATGGAAACATCACCATGAAAACAACCAAGATTCAGAACATTATAAGAGAATACTTCCCAAAACATTATGCTAATCAGTTTGAGAACTTGACAGAAATGGACATTTTCATAGCAAACATAGACATGCCAAAACTAAATCAAGATGAGTTAAACCATCTTAACATTCCCATATCAAGCATTGAAATAGAAACAGTAATAAGAGACCTCCCAGCTAAGAAAAGTCTAGGACCAGATGGTTTTACAATGGAATTTTACAAGGCCTTCAAAGCAGAGCTCACACAAATACTCCTCCAACTCCTCAATGAAATTGAACGAGAAAATTCACTACCGAACACATTCTATGAAGCCATCATAACCCTCATCCCAAAAACAGGCAGGGACTCATCAAAGAAAGAGAACTATAGACCCATTTCTTTGATGAACATTGATGCAAAACTTTTCAACAAAATTTTGGCGAATCGACTTCAATAATTCATCCAAAAAATCATACACCACGATCAAACAGGATTCATTTCAGGGATGCAAAGCTGGTTCAATATACGCAAATCAAATAATATTATTCATCACATCAACAGGAGCAAGGATAAGAGCCACATGGTTATCTCAATAGATGCAGGAAAAGCATTCGAGAACATCCAACACCCCTTTATGATGAAGGTTTTGGAAAAGTTAGGAATCCATGGAACATTCCTCAATACAATAAAGGCTTTATTTGACAAACATACAGCCAGCATTATACTTAATGGTGAAAACCTAAAGCCATTTCCTCTTAACTCAGGAACAAGACAAGGATGTCCACTCTCTCCACTTCTCTTCATTCTGGTATTAGAATGTCTAGCTACAGCAATAAGACAAGATGTAAACATAAAGGGGATCTGAATAGGGGAAGAAGAAATAAAACTCTCGCTCTTTGCAGATAACATGATCTCGTATTTAAAGAATCCCATAGACTCCACTCCCAAATTACTCAGGGTGATTCAAAACTTTGGCAAAATCAATGGCTTTTCTGTATGCCAACAATGAGAAAAGTGTGTCTGAAATTAGGAAAGTAACTCCATTTGTAACAGCCCCTCAAAATATAAAATACCTGGGAATTAACTTAACCAAAGAAGTGAAGGATGTCTTTGATGAAAACTTTAAAATCTTGAAAAATGAAATTAAACAGAACTTAGAAAATGGCAAAACCTCCCACGCTCCTGGATTGGAAAGATTAACATCTTGAAAATGACAATATTTACCAAGGCTATCTACAACTTCCATGCAATACCTATCAAAATTCCAACCTCATTCTTCAAGGAAATAGAAGAGGCAATCCAAAAATTCATATGGAACAATAAAACACCCCCGAATAGCAAAAATGCTCCTCAATGGACAGAACACTGCTGGAGGAATATCAATACCAAATTTCAAACTCTACTATAAAGCCATAGTAATCAAATCTGCTTGGTATTGTCACAAGAACAGACCTCAGGACAATTGGAATAGAATTGAAAACCCAGAAATGAACCTACTGACCTATAGCCATCTAATTTTTGATAAGGGAGCTAAAAAATAGAATGGAAGGAAGACAACCTCTTCAGTAAATGGTGCTGGCAAAATGGTTAACTACTTGTAGAAAAGTAAAGCTAGATCCTTATATATCACCCTGCAGCAGAATCAACTCCAAATGGATCAAGGACCTCGGAGTCAAAGCAGACACTCTGGAAACATTACAGGATGGAATTAGAGAAAACCTAGGCCTCCTTGGCTCAGGCCGAAATTTTCTTAATAGAGACCCAGAAACACAACACATAAAAGAAAAGTTGGACAAATGGGATTGCATGAAGTTGCACAGCTTCTGCATAAAGGACATAGCTAGCAAGATCAATAGAAAGCCCACAGATTGGGAGAAGATCTTCACTAGCCATACAACGGACAAGGGTCTCATATCTAAAATATACTTGAAACTCAAAAAATTAAATCCCCCAACAACAAATCCTCAAAGAAACAAGTGCCCAATAAATAAGTGGGCTAAAGACTTGAAGAGAAACTTCTCTGAAGAAGAAAGAAGGATGGCCAATAGACACATGAAGAAATGCTCAACCTCCCTAGCCATAAAAGCCATAAAAGAAATGCAAATCAAAACAACATTGAGATGCCACCTCAATCCAGTTAGAATGGCAAAAATCAAGAACTCTAACAACAACAGATGCTGGAGGGGATGTGGACAGAAGGGAACCTTACTTCATTGTTGGTGGGAATGTAAACTTGTTCAACCACTTTGGAAAGCAGTATGGAGGTTCCTCAAAAAACTCCACATAGAACTCCCCTATGACCCAGCAATCTCACTATTGGGCATTTACCCAAATGTTTACAAACAAGAGCACACTAAAGCTACCAGCACAACTATGTTTATTGCAGTATTATTTACCATAGCTAAGATATGGAACCAACCTAGATGCCCCTCAGTAGATGAATGGATCAAGAAAATATGGTATATATACACAATGGAATTCTATGCCTCCATCAGAAAAAATGACATTTCCCCATTTGTTAGGAAATGGAAAGTCTTGGGAAAAAAAAAATTAAGTGAAGTAATCCAAGCCCAAAGAAACATAGGTCCCATGGTTTCCCTTATTTGCAATATCTAGTATATATATGAGTCAAGCAGGAAAGATCAGATAATATGGTGTTAGGAAAATGAACCCTTAGATATGTATTTAAATGTTTTTTTTCTTTCGTGCATTTGTTTCTAACTCTTTTATAAGATTATTTCTTTGTTGCTTTGTATGTCCCTCCCCCACAGTATAATCCCTGTTTCACTATAGTTCATGTCGGTATAATTTGGGGAGGAGATGGGGAAAAATAAGTCGTTTAAGGATACAGGTGGACCCGATGCAAATATGAGAAGTACAAGTTGTCATGTCAAAAACGAACTTTACAACTTTGTTACCCGGGGGGGGGGGGGGGGGGGGGAATTGTGTGGGAGCGCGGGGGGGGGGGCGGGGGGGCTGGTAAGTGATGTGAAGGCAAACAAAGGAGGAGGTTGCAATGCTTGATATGAAATGTACTCATTATCTTGCCCATGTAATTGTAACCCCTCTGTACAGTATGTTCACAAAAAATAAAATTAAAATAAAAAAAAAATACCTGAGCCTTTAAAGTAGCTAAAACACTTAATGAGTTTTATAAGAATTATTTAATCACACATAGAATTGTAACGTCATCATTTAATTTTGAGATTAAATAATCAAAGAACTTTGCCTTATGAAAAAACAAGTGGCAAAAACTCTCATGCTCCTGGACTGGAAAGATCATCATCGTTAAAATGGCGATATTTCACAAGGCTATCTTCAAATCCAATGCGATACCTATCAATATTCCATCCTCATTCTTCAAGGAAATAAAAGCGGCAATCCAAAAATGTATATGGAAAAATAAAAGACCCAATAATATCTAAAATGATCCTTAACAGAAAGAATAGTGATGGAGGAATATCAGTACCAAATTTCAAACTCTACTACAAAGCCATAGTAATAAAAACAGCTTGGTACTGCCACAGGAACAGACCTCAGGACCAATGGAATAGAATTGAAAACCTTGAAATAAAACTACAGACCTATAGACATTTAATCTTGGATAAGGATAAGGGAGCTAAAAAATAGAATGGAATAAAGTCAGCCTCTTCAGTAAATGGTGCTGGCAAAATAGGTTCATCACTTCTAGAAAACTAAATCTAGATCCTTATATATCACCCTGCACCAGAATTAACTCCAAATGGATCAAAGACCTCAGAGTCAAAGTAGCCACGCTTCAAACATTACAGGATTTAATGGGAGAAACCCCAGGTCTCCATGGCACAGGCCGAAATTTTCTTATAGAGACCCAGAAACACAACACATCAAAGAAAGGTTCGACAAATGGGATTGCATGAAATTGCAGATTTTCTGCATGGCAGAGGACATAGCTAGCAAGATGAATAGAAAGCCCACGGATTGGGAGAAGATCTTTACTAGCCATAAAACAGACAAGGGTCTCATATCTAAAATATACTTGGAACTCAAAAAATTAAATTCCCCAACAACAAATCCTCAAAGAAACAACTGCCCAATAAATAAGTGGTCTAAAGACTTACAGAGAAATTTCTCAGAAGAGGAAAGAAGGATTTCCAATAGACACATGAAGAAATGCTCAACCCCTCTAGCCATAAAAGTAATGCAAATCAAAACAACATTGAGATACCGCCTTACCCCAGTTAGAATGGCTATAATCAAGAACTATAATAACAACAGATGCTGGAGGGGATGTGGACAGAAGGGAACCTTATTGCATTGTTGGTGGGAGTGTAAACTTGTTCAACCACTTTGGAAAGTAGTATGGAGGTTCCTCAAAAGACTCCACATAGAGCTCCCCTATGACCTAGCAATCCCACTTTTGGGCATTTACCCAAATGTTTACAAACAAGATCACACTTCAGCTACCAGCACGTCTATGTTTATTGCAGCCTTATTTACCCTAGCTAAAATATGGAACCAACCCAGATGCCCCTCTGTAGATGCATGGATCAAGAAAATGTGGTATATATACATAATGGAATTCTATGCCTCCATCAGAAAGAATGATATTGCACCATTTCTTAGGAAATGGAAAGACTTGGAAAAAATTATATTAAGTGAAGTAATCCAGGCCCAAAAAACTTAGGATCAATGGTTTCCCTTATTTGCAATAACTATTAAATGTCTGAGTCAAGCAGGAAAGGTTAGATAAGTTGATGTTAGGGAAATGAACACCATGATATGTATTTCAATGTTTTCTTTTTCTTTCAGGTGATTGTTTCTAACACATTTATAAGATTATTTCTTTGTTTCTTTGTATGTCCCTCCCCAATACCATAACTCCTGCTTTCACTGTATTTGAGGTTCGTATACTTTGTGGTGGGCAAGGGAAAAAACAAATCATTTAAATAGGTATACAGGTGAATCCATTTCAACAATGAGATGTACAAGTCGTTATATGGAAAAACAAACTTACAACTTTGGTGGGTGATGAGGAAGATTGGGTGGGGGGACTGGGAGAGGATCGGAAGGGGAAACAAAGGAGGAGGCTACTATGCTTGATAGGAAATGTACTCATTATCTTTCCAATATAATTGTAATCCCTCTGTACAGTATTTTCACAGTAAAAATTAAAATTAAAAATAATCATCTAGCATTATTATAGTATTATATTCTGACATTACTTTGTAACAGTTTTTAAACTTTTTGCTTCTCTGCTGAAATTTATGTGTTTAAATATTATCATCAAAGTATATCCTTCGGGTACTGGGGGCAGATTTTACAAAGTTTTTAACCAATGGCTTTTAAGAATTCTTAACTGGTATATTATTTGTTTCATTTTTAATTTCAATTTTGTTTATTGTGAAGGTAATATACAGAGGGGTTACAGTTACATAAGGTAATGAGTACATTTCTTATGGAAGGGACATTGATATCCCCTCCATGGGTTTTATTTCTACACTCAAACAACTACTGTACTTTTGCTTTCTTTGTTCATGTATTTTCATTATAAAATTGATATACAGATGGTTTGCAGTTATTTAGGTCAACTAAACAGTACAACTCATTTTATTTTCTAAATTTCAAATTTTGAACTTCTTTTGTTTCTTTAGGGTAATTCTTTTTTCATAGTTGTAGGATTAGTTAATTTAATTTTGCATGATTTTAACACATGTAAATTATTCAGGCACATATATTTTGCTTTTAAAATATTTAACATGTGAATATCTAAAATTATTTCCTTAATTTATATATGGAAGGTGAATTTAAATAAATTTATTTTCTTATAGTTCTAAACATATTTTCCAGGTAACAAATACTTACTATATTTCCAAGAAACATATACTTTATTAAGAAAAACTTCATAACCCGGTTATTTTTTATAAATATTTGTACTTGAATTAAAAATAAGTTTGAGCTGGGCAAGGTGATTTGTGGCTTCCATTTTCTAGTTATGGTAGTAACTGTGAATAGGGTTTGTAATTCAGGAGAGTCTGAGAAACTGAGACCTCATTATAAAAATATCCATATTGAAATGATTAGAGATATGGCCATCCCTAGTGAGATATAGAGCAGCTGGTTATCACCAGTAACATCAATATTTTGTCAAAATAAAAGGATAAATGCTTCAAAATGTTCATTATTTAAAACTTGTTTGCAAAGGTTCTCATGTCTTCAATTTCTTATTTTTCAATTAACTTAATCTATAAGAATCCAAGTATATTGTGACTATTTTATTTCTACTAAACTTTTAAATAGTACAAGCAATATTATGATTTACTATATTAAATTACTTTTTACTATTTGTGGTAATTTCTTTTGTTTAATATGATAATAATAATCCCAATGTGTGTATGTGGTATGTGTGTGTGTTTATGTGGTTTTTGTGTGTGTATGATTTGTGTGTACTTTGTAATGCTTGGGATATCACTGGGATATCACTTGGGATAACATTGTTTCACATATGCTAAACCAAGTTTTTACCTCTGAACTATACTGTGCAGTTATAATGTAAATAGTGCTTTAAATTATGACTTTTAAATTTTCATTCCTAGTATGTTTTTTCAAAATTATATATGCTACAATGTGATCCATATTCTATCCATGTTAGCAAATTTTATTGTTATTTTATTGTTACTTAGAATATTTCCACTTCCAAACCCTTGCGTTTGTTGATAAAGGTTTTACTTTGCTTCTTTTCTCTCTTCATTCTTTTTGCCTTTAGATTTTACCTATTCTTTCTCTTATTTCTTTGGTAATTAATTATCACAATCTTATTACTATTTCTTTACATTGTAACAGGTCTGTACAATGCTTTATTTTTAATTTTATTTTTTCCCATCTTCTCTGACTCTCAGTTCACACTATTAGGTGGATTAAAAAGAAACTTGATTCAGGACACTTTAATTATTTTCCTCCTCCTCCTCTCTCAAGACTTTCTGTTTTTTGAAACACAAAACCAATGACATACACAAAACCAATGACATACAGCTCATATGTGGTCCATCATTCTATTCTATCCCCTCTCACTCTCCTCTGTAGTACAGCTCAAATCATTATCATTCAGGTTTATTGTGCTATAGTGTTATCTAAATTTTAACTCATTCCTAAATTAATTTTAGTTTTTTCAAGCATTCTCTTAAGACATTTTACTATATGTAATATCTGGGATCGTGTGTTTTCACAAAGTGCCAAATATGATTGATTATCAAACATCTAGATAACTGTTAAATACTGGTCCACCTGCTCAATAAACTTATATGTAAATTCAAGGAATACAGGTCAGTCAGAATAATTTTGTAAACTGCTGTAGCTTGAGCCCTCATACTAGATTTGAATCATATTACCATGTTTAGTCTACTATAAGAACAGACACATAGAAGAATGTAACAGATTTGTCAAAAATAAATTCTTAGTTTTATGGTCAACAGATTTTGAAGAGGATGCCATGACTTTATTAAATAAAAATAGAATCTTAAATTGGTGTATTTGCACTATTGCCTCTTTAGATTTAAAGAATGAGCTTAGACTACTTCCTCAAACCTTATACAAAATTTTAAAATAAAATATGATTATCAAACTAAATGTGAGATGTAAAAACCTATAAAACATAAATGTAAAAATTCATGACATTGGATCAGTAAAGGTTTCTAAAAATTTGACATGGAAAGCATTAGTGGCTAAAGAAAAGAAGAATGTACGGGTTAATATCAACTGATAACCTTTTATAATTCTATGAAAGAAGTGAAAACATATCCAACAGATAGAGGGCACATATTTGTTAATGGTACAATGTTAATGCTACAATGTACTGAGTCTTAAGTATTTTTATATCTTCTAATTTTATATAATGTTTTCCCAAACAGGATATTTCTTTAAAGAACATATGTAAATTAATAGTCAATAGGAGGAGCATATGAAATAAGCTCCTCTTTAATTTCTAAGAAAAAATAAAATGAAAACTCACAAGTATGACCATAATATAAAAAGATGACGCAAAATATAGTAATGCGTTTGTGGAGAAATTGATATACTCCACAAAGTAGATTGATTTGCATAATACTGTAATCATTTTAGCAAGCAAGTTTTCAAGTCTTCAAAAGGTCAAAGAGAATTGTATATGATTCAGCCATTACACTTCTATGTGTGTATTAAGGAGAATTAAAAAACTTATTTGGACATAGAATGTAGTTCACTGACAGTGCACTTCAATAGTCTGTGTGAGACCTTGGAAATAATCCCCCAAAACGAATTTTGATAAGACACACAATTGAGGATGTATGCTGGACAAATTATTGTAAGTGAATTTTATATCTATTTTAATGTCTGTTCTAAAATTTACACCATTTCTATTTGAAGAAATGCAAGGGAAAATTAGGCTTGGAAAATCTATGATTGTACAATTCACTTCCAAAGCACTAAATTGTATAGAAGGAGATTATATATGGCATGTGAATTACATGTTAGCAAAAAAAAAAAAAAAAACACTATTGTTAAAGATACTTCGCACAAATTGAAGAATACCTAAAAAGATGTTTTCGGTGTTGGCTAAATCTATTTCTAAACTACAGCTTTTAGAACAAAGATTTGATTTCTGTTTATTTTGAGTTTTTTGGTCTGTTTGTTTTAGTTTTACAGAGATAACTCAATCAAAAAGTGTATGTGATACCTGGAATACCTAGGGATTATGCATCACTTATAAGTAATTGATAACCTTTGCTGGAAGAAACGTTTAGCAAATGACAGAAGACCCAAATCTGTACACCTGTGATTTATGAAAGCCATATGTTACTTGCTCAATCCAATTGCTTTTCTCTACTTTGCTAAGAAAAAAAGTATTCTCAGGATAAGAGCCAATAGCAATGAAAAGAAACAAAATACACAATAATCTTGATTTATTTGTGAAAATAACAAATGAAATAAAGCAATTCCATTTAAGGGGCTCTAATACTAGTATCTATGAAGATGTTCCTGAATGCCAACATCCACTGAATTTTTGAATTTTAATTTCTACCAACATATGAAAACTAGAATAAGAAAACAAATACAGTCTTAGAGTAACCAGACTTGGAATAAATTTCTTAATAGTTTTGAAATTACAAAAGAATTGATACCATTAAAAATGATTCTTTACTATGGAAATCATTTAAAAATGTTTAACATTTATTATAATTCAAATACCAAACAAGAGTAATTTTACATAATCATTACAAATATTATTTTATTACTATGGCAAAATAGAATAAAACACCAGTCTTGATATGTTATCATTATTTTTAATTCCTAATCATTACCTAAATATCTTAAACAATCTAAATAGTCATGTATTTAACATAGATGTAAATATTCTATACTTTTACTGAACATTTTCCAGGGGCATGTATTCATGTTTCTAAGAAATGTACACAGCAGTTAAAAGATGCTTTTGTGAAATTAATGTAATATATTTTGTTGCTGTTGTTGTTGTTGTTGTTTACAAGGCCGGTGCATTGTCCTTAAGCCTTTTTATGCTCAATGCCAGCACTCTCCAACTTGAGGCACAGAGCTAATTCCTGTTTATAGTGGTTAATTGGAGATGAGAATCTAACAAGTACTTTTCTGTCTGGGCCAGTTTCAAAAACAAATCTAAGATCTCATTACCCAGAATAGCTCCATTTATAGGCATGAGTCAGTGGCACTTGGTTTGATGTATTTTTTTTAATTTTAAATATGTTTTAAGATGTTTGTTTCATTGTAATGTACATATTCTACACATAAATGTAGACATATGTATATATTTCTGATGACAAATAATCTCTAAAAATGTATGTCTTTCTATTCACACACACACACACACACACACACACACACACACACATTTCTGAAGATAGACACCTTCTAAAATTTTATGCTCTTTTTTGACCTTTTTTCATTTCAAAGATATACAGTATATTTTTCCAAAAGTTTAGTAGAATAGAATGACTAACCTTCAATAGAAAGTAGAGTTTATTACTTTCAAGGGTATTTTAGATATACACATGATATTGTAGTAACATTTACAGTATATTACTTGAAATGATTCTGTTCAAACTCTTAAATATTTGTGTGTAGTGGTGGGGAGAGAGGAAGTGAATTCACACTGGTTAGGAATTTGCAATACTTCAAATTTCTATTCCATAATTTGTTATAAGCACATAGTCAAGTTACCTGTTATGGCTTAATTTTTTTGTTTCTTTATTTGTTCAAAATTTTAATATGGATGTATGCACAGTGGTAACATTAAAATTATTAATCAACAGAGAAATAATTGCAAAATCATAGATACATATCAGACTTCAATAGTTAGCAAATATGATGCTAATATTAATTTTATGATGATGATGAGGGCCACAGTGTACCCTGATAATGACCATGTTGTGATTCAAAAGGAAAAAAAAAACTTTACACAATTTTGAAGCTAGATTTCCCACATTGAATACATAGTAATCAACAGCTTTGGATTACATACAATAAGAATAACAAGACGAGAGTTTCAATATCAAGAAATGTAATCACAGACAGTAAAACCATAATGTAATTCCTACAGTCTCTTTCATGTATGCTCACTATTCTTGGCGGTATTGTTTTCTTATAAATAAAATCATTAATTTCCACATTTTGATGGAATAAGTTGTACTTTTCAACTTAGTGTGATTAGTTCAAATAACATGAAAGCCATGGTTCTCATATACACACAATTCAATAACCAATGTTTTCCAGTAATATATTAAGAGTATGTTCTTCAATACAGCTGTAACACATGACAAAATTTACATAATACTACTTACATATCTGTAGTTACCTTAAAAGGACTTAGGCCTTAGAGCAAGGAGGTAAAATTTATTTTTATTTCTGCATGAAACAATTTGTGACTTTATACCAACAAACTGAATTTGACTCTTTCCTTATTTGTAAGTTAAGTTGGAAAATGTAAGGTCTCTTCACTCTTCTCTTTTCTTGCTCTAGAAGTCAACAAATATATTCTTCATTATTTCTGGTAGATTACATCCATTTACAGATGGGAAATGTAAGGCCAACAGTCAATGTAGTGAGCAAAGAATGATAGCAGAATTTTTGTCTGAGGTCTTCACTCTGTGTGCTTACAAAGAGTAATTTGGTGATGGAGAGTACCAATATGAAAAGAATATGGGGAAAAAGCATACTTTGGAAATGGTTGTTTTAGGACTAGGTGACAGTGATGAGTAAATGAAACAAGCTGGTGTCAGGGGCATGAAAAGGAGTACATAGAAATCATATTAGTGACAAAACCTGAGAAAATCTTGATCATTCATCTTATCTAATGGGAGCGAGTAGAAGGGTAAGAAGAAATCTAAGGTCCTTCCACAGGTCTGGCTAGCAACTGTATTATTGATATTCTTAGTAATAAGGACCACAGGTGGAAATGATGGATTTAGGGGATAAAACTCTCTGATAGTTCTAAAGTTCATATTAAACAGATGCAAAGATAGGTCTGTTTAGACATCATCAAAATATCCACGACCATGGATATGAAAAAGGATAATAAAATAGGGGGGGTATTATTGAAGGGAAGAGGAAAAGAAAAATTCTCACACAAATGTGAGCAATGTGAGCACCAGTGTGGACAAGATTGGAACAAAGAGAAAAACAAGGAACCAAAAAAGTAATAAACACACATTTTCCTAAGTAAAGGAAGGAAAGAATTTTCAGGAAGATATTGAAGGGAATATGCTATTTGGATTTGAAAAGTGAAAGGATATAGACAAGTTTAAAAAGAACAGTGCTTTGTTGAAAGTTATATTGATAAAATTTTGAGCCCATAAAATTCTGGATCCATGAATTCAACAGATCCTGTTGATTTTAAATGCTGGGAACAAATGCTTTTTATCCTGACCTTAGCAAAATTATACAGATATAACTCTCATGAACTTTACTTAGAGGTATTCTGTGAATATTTTTGAATACTTTGTTCAGCCAGCAGATTAGAGATTGAACTACAGCACAGACAAGCCTAATTTGTCCTACAGTTCCAATTAGTGACCCATGTATCCACAACAGTTTGAGATTTTACTGAAATATCTTTAGATATGTTTGGATATTTTATCAGCCTATTCATTATAAATGTAGGAAAAGTAAAACCAAGTATTAGGTTGAACATACAGCTTTGCTGATGTGATTGAAGACTTCTGGAATTGATTCCTCTTTAGAGTAGAAAATGCCTCAAAAGCCATTGACACATCATAACTGCCGTATACTCTATTTAACTCTAGTTCTTGTTAGGGATATCTCCACGCTGAAATAAATCAATGAATCGGCCACAAATTCTTATATGTAGGAAGTACTCTTATAAACTTCAAGCTTTTATTGAATGGAAGAGTTCAGACATTTCCCTCACCACTAGGATTAAATGCCTATAGAGATAAGACATTTTGCTTTAATGCCTTTCTTTCATTTTCTTATACCCATTTGCAAGTAGGGAAGGATTCTGATGTAACAACAATACAATGGTGACTTGTTTTAACACAACGTCTAAGATCTAGTGTTAATTCGGATACTAACTAATTAGCTCCAGATTTTGGGGATATTTATATTTCTCCTGGGTAAACTAATGAGCTCCAAGAAAATGTCCCTAAGAAGCCTTTCAATTCTAATATCACTGTTTGTCTCAAAATGCTTTAAATTCTACATCCTCTAATGTGGTCATACGGTTATATTGTGGAACTTTTCTCCTCAGAGAGTGAGTACTACCTTATTTCTTAACATGGACATAGTACCAAACAAAAAGTGGTAGTTGAACAATGTTCTTAGCAATTTTTACAGATGAAATGGAAATAGAGCAACTATGAACTCAAAAGGAATGTGCAAAAAGACAGGGTCACAAAGTAGAATGTGCCACAGAAATGCTGAAGTGTAATTTGAAA
Source organism: Dipodomys spectabilis (assembly GCF_019054845.1). Lineage (NCBI taxonomy): Eukaryota > Metazoa > Chordata > Mammalia > Rodentia > Heteromyidae > Dipodomys > Dipodomys spectabilis. The sequence goes on along the minus strand of NW_024871131.1, from coordinate 854,349 downwards.
TTATGTGTTCAAGTGTGAGGGAGTGTTCAAAGTATAGCTTCAGACAATGTAATTGGATATCTTCAGGCGAAACTTCTTTAAACTATTCTGGGATAATTGTACAAGTAGAAGCCCCTTAGTCTGACTCTAATCAGCTACAACATAATCAACTTAGGGATTATATTCCATGTGCAAAGTGAGAAAAAGAGGGCTCATCAGAGTTAGTGTTCAGGTTGAAGTACGTCTTCATTTATTTTGGAGCATTAAACTAGGAAAAAGCCAAGTAAACATTTTGCAAGTACCTTAATTAAGTGGGACTGGGGCTGGGGGGTTATCCCAGCAGAAGGGTGCCCTTCCGGCACGCACAAAGCCCTGGGTTCAGTCCTCAGCCCTGGAAAAAAAAAAACACCTAAATTAAGTGAGACGTATTATATTGGTCTCTTTTTAACTTGGAAGTTATAGATTGTGTCCTTTTATACTTGGGACAATGATCTGCGGTCAGTTATTTCTTCTCTTCTGCTTCTTTTGCCCTTCCACTTGCATAATTTTTATTTAAAGAGACATACTTGCGCTTGCATTTCTAAATCCTTCAAAATTATCTGAACTGCTTCATACTTCTGGCAACCTCCTATATCTTTCTCAAGGGAATATTTTGTCACTACCATTTTTTATCCTATATGATGCAGGATACCTTCCTGCCTAATCCAGTGCAAGATATACATTAGGCTGATACACATGTCTCAATACTTGGACCACCATGAAATCCTGTCTTATATAGAAATCATGATTTTAAAATGTCTGGGGAAGTGGCTCTGTCATTTTTGAATGGCCCTACGTGATACTTACATGCAATCATGTTTCAAACCAATGTGCCACTCAGTAGATGAGCGAATTGACAAAATGTGATATATATATATATATATATATATATATATATATATATATATATATATATATATATATATATATATATATATATATACCAGGTGGAATTATATCCTTCCAATTCATAAGGAAATGGAAAGATTTGGGAAAATCCTACTAAGTAAAATACACAAGACACAAAGAAATAGATTCCATGGTTTCCCTCATTTGTAATAAGTAGGAATATCTAGGATTGTCCTAGCAGATGAGCACAATTGTTCAATAGCTATGTGTAAGATGATGCTGAGCAAAATGAACTCCTACATATGGAAACAGAGGTTTTTCTTTGGGGTTGTTGTTTTTAATGTACTATGTGATTTCTTTTTTCTTTTGTGTTTTCTCCTATGGCTTGTTCCTTGCTGTATTTGTTTTCAGTATCATGTGTCATTGTATATATATTTATCTTAATTTGGCAAGGGAAGAGGAACAACAAAATGGCGAGACAAAGGTCAAAGTGCAAACCAATGCAATAGCAATACTCACAAAACAAAATTTTGGAAATTTACATTACAACTTGTGAGGGGTATTGGGGTGAAGGAAAACAGTAAGGAAAATGAGGGAGTGGGTAAAAAGTTCATGTTATATATTCACTACCTTACAATTACTTCAATCCCTTCTATATATCCCCTTGACAATAAAATTTAATTAAAATATAAGCTACATAAAATATAATTTCACTGTATTGGTATAGTCAATATTATTCAATTACCCCTTTCTTTATCAGAGGGTCATCAACTTGAATGTTATCAAACTATACAATATTTTCAGAATATACTTGCCATTATTTTGAAAAAAACATTATTTTAGTAATGTCTTATACTAAAACAGAAAACAGTTCTACTCTATGGAAAGTACTAACTTTTAAAACTGAATAATTGTTAAGAGGACAAAATATATGTGTTCTTCAAAATTCCTATGACTACTAAATACTCATTTTCAAATTCTG